>NW_008824499.1:1040769-1055531 GCF_000699105.1 Pygoscelis adeliae
CCAGGGCATCCCCCTCCCCCTCCCGGGGAAAGTGTGCTCTTTTGTTGCCGCAGAAGCCTCCTTTGGCGAAATTTGCATCGCAGGGCCCCAAGGTGGGATCGTTTCTGTTTCTAATCGGTTTAACAGGACCCAGCACCCCCTTTCCCAGGGGAGGAAGGGGTCGGGGCGCTCCCTGGGCTCCCAGCAGCAGTGCTGGACCCGGGGCCGGGGGGGGAGAGGAAATAAATCCACCCCCCCAGTGAGAAACTGTGTTTTTGGCCAGACTACGGGCAGTACCTGTTCTGCCAGGGCTGTGCAGGCGCCTGTCACACACCTCTGTGCCTCTTTGTTTTTCTAAGTAGCTTAGGAGGAGAAAACAGGAGTAAAAAGGAGTGTCTTCTTGTTAAATGCATGCCAGTTAAACCCTATAAACATCTGCTTATTATAAGGTATAATTTCCTTGGCTACGAATGCTTTAAGCGCAGTTTTGACCGGGATGCTTTCTGGTAATGACCTTATGCAAATACCTTATGTTAAATTAACTCAAATTCTTCTTGGCTCTCTCTCTTCTTTCTTTTTTTTTTTTTATTCCCCAGTACTATGAAATGTCGTATGGTTTGAATATTGAAATGCACAAACAGGTGAGTAATTTAAAGGGGGGAAGTTGTGATTGATTGATCTCCTGTTGCCCTTTTCTCAACCTGAGATAAAATAGGCCCTGATTGCACTAAATGGGGAGTAAGTGCTGAAGTCGGGGATGTGACTCCAGGTGAGGTCTCGCAGCCCGGCAGTTACACTGAGAACTGCAGGTTGATGGAAGGCCGGTGGGTTTTTTGCCAATATTCAGGAGAAACTTAGGTTTTGACAAGAGTGTTTATGAGAAGAGGTAAAAATAGCCTTGCCTTCCACACTGGGAGGTCGGTACCTGGAATAGCGTGTTCCCGGCACTTGGAAAATACTGTTATCTCCTGCGTTTTCCTCTGGTTTTGTTGTTGGTACAACGCGACTGTTTCTAAGGTCATACCCCTGATACTTGCCGTGCTGTAGCGTGAGACTTAGAAGGGAATTATCCTCAGGGATACCGATATCTTATGGTGTGTTGCTCAATGTCATGGATTTGTCTTTGCATCTGGAAAATGAAGCAATGTTTGGTACTCCTTTCTTTTTTTTTTTTTCTTTTTTGGTCTCCCATAATATGTAACTTGCCTGAAGGAAAAATACAGAAGGCCGTAGCAGAATGTGGTGTGCTACCTTGATAAGATTATAGTTAAAGAGCCTAAAGGCTGGGCACATGATGGTAAAACTTAAAGGAATAAAGTTATTATTGAGATTAGACCTGATTATTTGTGCTGCTGCTGCTTACTGGTTTTAGAAGTAGTTCTAATTAAGAACTTAAGGCAGATATAAGTTGACATCAACTTTGCAATTCGCAAATCAGTCCCATTCAACTCCAAAGTGGTTTTGCTTAATGGCAGTGTCGAAGCCTTAAGTAAGAAAGTATCGTTAGCCGACTGATGAAATTCAAAGCAGCGTGTCTGTGAGTCTGCCTCTCTTCGCACACACTTCCCTTTAGCTTTCTGGTACGTAGTCACAGGGTAACGAGAATAATTACTGCTTAGTCTTCAGTTTTTTAAAAATATCTTCTTCCATGCAGATAATACCGACTTCTTTCTCTTCATTGCTTCTGCCTGGACAAAAGCATCCTTGCGAGGCAGTGCTGCTTGCGGGGAGCCCTGGGGGGGCTGTGCAGGAGCCCGGGTCCCCCATGCCTGGGGCGGGTGGGGGCACGCGGGGCTGGTGTGCAGCTCGGGGAAACCTTGGGCATGGTTTTGCCTTGGTGCAGCCAGGAATACTCCTGAATGCAGAATTTCTGCTTAGGCCTGTGGTGGCCTCCTGCGAGGACCCCGTCCCCATTTTGCATGTGTCCAGGGGCACACGGACCCTGCAGCCTCTTCAGAAATGCTCGAGGGATTGGAGTAACACAAGCACTCGTGCAGGCTGCTTTCGGGAGGGGGAATGCCTCTTTCCACCTGGTCGCTCGGTGATGGAGCAGCTTTGCTCTGTGCAAACGCTGGGAGATGCTGAAATAATACAGCAAGATATCGAGCTTTTTCTCTTGATGGAAGCTTTGGAAGCAATTGCTGTTTCCCGAGATGTGCAGTGTGTTTTTCACCAGTGCGTGGTTGTAACCAAAAGCTCATCGGAGAGTGTTTGCACCGCAGGATGAGTGTCAGGACTGAGAGGTAAGAGCCCGTCACGGGCTCTGGCTTTGTTGGCGTGTGGATGGGGTGCTCTGCCATCCATTCCATCTTGCGGTGTGACCACGTAGTGTGTCTTCCCTGTGGCGTTTGGCGAGGCAAAGTGTCTGGGATGGTTTTGGAGGGTAACTGAGGAGCCTCAGAATGCCCAGGGGCAGTTTTCCGTGGGGCTGGTGCAGGCAGAGCTGCCGCTGCCTTTCCTGACCCGGATTTTGCAGGGTGGCAGTTCCCACGCCACGGCGTTTGCAGCCCAGGGAGGCCCTGCGTGGTCGGTGTGCCTTGCTGGGAGCTTTGCTGCCTTGCAACTCGGCAGATAAATCTTTGCTGGATGATTCCAGCCTGCACGGAGCATCCCCCGCCTGCTTTAGTTGTTCCTGGTGACATATGCTGCATGCCTAGTGCTGGGCTGATGGGGGAAGTTTGGGGAGGTGAAGCTGTCTTGTTCTTTAATTGACAGCAATGTGCATGGTGCTGGAGGAAAACAAAGCAGCCCGAGCAGCTTCGAGCGCGCTTCCAGGCGAAAATGGGGCGAGAGGGAGCGGAGGGATGGGAGAGCTCAGCTCCGAGCGGGTGCCCGGAGAGGGTTTGCCCCTCTTTTGGGCTGCAGCATCCCCCCTGAAAGGCGTCCCGCTGCTAATTGCAGCGTGGTCCTGCCTGCATCTGGTTGAGGGTGGCTAGTCCTGAACAAACAAGTTTATCAGCTGACCTGTTTAGCGGTTGACTTGTGTTTATCTGCACACAATCAAGTAGACTGAAGTGCTTGAATTATTCATGCAGTGTCCTGCCCTCCAGACTTGACTGCTTGTGATTACATCTGCTTGAGACAAACATTGATGGATACTTCATCTTTAAGCAAAAGGGGATTGTCTGTCTGTGGGCTTATATAACAGATTATCTCTTCTATGCTGAATATTAAGTGTGTGCATATGTGGCTGCGTGTGGTTTTTTTTCTCCTTTCTTCTCGTTTTGTTTCTTGTTAAGAAAAAAATGTAGTTTCATAAACAACTCCATATGCAAGGAAATATTTAGGAAGTGACTACCCACTTTGTTGCATATAACGCAGTGAATTGCTCCTTACATCAGTCTTCCTAAAAATGAAGCACTGTCTTATCCGGGCTCAGCTTTCTTAAACCTGGGGCTGGTTGGGAGTTTTCTTTTTAAACCTGAGCGAAACTCTTTTTTAAGGTTAATTGATTTTTACAAAAGAAACTTTTGTTCCCCTGTTGTTTTGGCATTGGTTTTGTTCAGATCTCTGTAGATAATTGCCAAATGCAGTCGGAGGGAATAACGATTCCAAAAGAAAAACTAATTTTGCGTGGGGAAACGGGACACCTCAGAGGGGAGAACCTTTGTGCTGATTTTTTTTTTTCATGGCTGAGAACTCTCCACATAAGCACTTCTTGTTTTCGTGCTTAAACACTTAATGCTTGGAACAAACCTAAACCCTCCTGACACTTCCAGGGGAAGAGAAGCAAGGTTGTGGGGTTTTTTTTTTTCCTAGAATATTCCAAGAACACAATATACTTTCTGTCATGCTCATTAGCAAGGAGTGCCAGGTAATAATTTGCTAAATACTTCAGAAGCCAAGTAATTTGTTAGTGTGATACTCTCAGGTCTCCTAAGGTAGAAGGGAATAGCTGTCAACCAGCTTAACCTCTCCCTCCCCTTGGCTTTGCGGGAGGCACCGGGGGTCCCAGGTGGGTTTTGGGGGTCCTGGGTGAGGTCTGCCCCCCCCGCAGCCCGGGTGCTGGTGGTAATTCTGTAATGAGGGGTTGTGGCGCGCCCCTCCACACCCCCTCCCTGAATTTAATTCTCATCAGTGGAGCTCTCCACTTTGCTAATAACGATAGCAGCCACAAATAGCTTTCAACATGCCATTGACAGCCTGGTTGGAGAGAGCACTTGAAATAGTGGTAGACAGCTGAAAGTACCCATAATTGTGCGCCGGAGTGAGAACCACACTGCTCAAGGGCCTTATTTTCATGTGCTTAAAGAGACAATATCCTGGTTTCAACAAATGCTTCTGGTGCTTCACTGGTGGTGTGATTTACTCCTTGCCTTTCTCCTACCGCCCCTGCCAGCCTCTTCCAGCGCTGAGGTCTGGGGGGTGCGCGCACAGCGCAGGGGGAGACCTGGGGTGGCTGAAGGAGGGCTGTGGTCATGCACACCCGTCTTGGAAACGCCATCTGGGTGCGTGTGGAGTGACCTGTGTTTTTGAGGCTAAGGAGAAAGCTGGGGGCTCGCGGGCGGGTGCTTCTCCCCGGGAGTCTTGTATGAACTGTGGGATGATGCTGATGCCGTGTTCCTGCATCCCATGGACCGTTGCCTTGGGCACCTTACCAACCCCATCACTTCGGGGGTTTAGGCTTGCGGTGGAAAGTCTTTATAATGTTTTGCCATGTTTTTCAAGAGGAGAAAGGGTCAGCTGAGCAATGCCATGCATTCAGCCCCTTGTCTCCAGCCTGCATCCCACCATTTAAATCAATAAGCAAGGGCAGGTTGGAGTTTGGTCTGGTGTGGCCCAAAGTCTGTTCTGAGACTGCATTTGAGATGGCCTGGTCTGGTGCGCTGGTGTGACTCATTTCAAAACTGTGTAGGTTCATGGAGGATTTGTCCTGCTCAGGGTGCGTGTGCTTTGTGCAGGGCATTTGGGAAGGCTGGGGCCACACTCTGCAGAGCGGTGGCTGTGGGGTCGGTTTCTGCAAGCGCCTCCATCCCCAGAGCCTGGCTGAGCACTGGCCCCAAAGGCTCCCGAGCACTGGGAACCCAGGAGGTGTTTGGGGCCGGTCCTGTGCCGAGGGGTCCTGCCCAAGGGTGCTGGGATCAGCCCAGAGGTGTGACCCCCGGGGCAGCGATGGGGCTGGGGCAGCCCTGCAGCTCCTGTTTGCTTGCTCAGCTAAGGCCAAGGCTAACATATTTTGGCACAGCGAGCATCCCTGTTGCCTAGAGCGGTGTCTGCAGGGTATCGTGCCAGGGTGCAGGCTCCCCCCCCCCACACCCCCTTACCCTGGTTCAAGGCTGGGGCTCTGCTTGCACTCGTGTGCTTCGGGTGATTTTTAAGGTTGCTCCTTTCAACTCCACTCTGCATATCCCGTGACTGACGGCCGGCAGAGTTATTTTTAAACTTCCCTCTGCCATGTCCAGGTGTAAAGACCAGAGGACGGGGGGCCAGGGCTGCTGGGGAGAACCAGCCCTGCAGCTATTTAACACCATGCCGCCGCACGCTGCTGCAGCCGGAGCCCCTGCCCGGCTCTTGACTCGGCTCCAGCAGCGGCTCTCTGTGCCCTTAAGTGCTTTGGGTGCTGGTAGCGGCTCTGGCCATTTTAAGAGCGGGTGACAGGACTTGCAGCCTGCAGCCAAGTGGTCTGTCTCTTAATTTATAACCAGTGCAAATGTTTTCTCTGATTCCCCCCTGCTTGTGAAACACCACCCCAAAGTGTTTCTAGTCTAGCAACAGGTCAGATTCCTGGCAGGGGCCGGGGGTGGTGGGGGCTTAGTTGAGATTTCAGGTTCTCCTGACTCCTTGCCCTTTTAACAAGCGGCATGGAGCCGTTGTCAGCATCCTGCTCTCCGGGGTGAGCATCCTGGGAGGCGCTCCCATGGGTGCCGGTGCTGGGCTGTGTGGTTGGGTGCCTCTCCTGGGGTGCCCCTGGTCTTTTATCCACCACTCGTTTGCAGCCCCCGTCTCGGTGATGTACGGCGTGGTCCAGCGCAGATGCAGGGTGTTGGGAGGGGATGCGGAGGCTGGGGGTGCCAGGGCAGCCCGCGGCAGGGAATGGAGGTTTTTCTTGGCAGGAGCGGCTCGGGGGGCTCCGTCGCTCTGGGGCAAGGTGATGAATGAGCCCTGTTATGGGGAAGGTGTCAGGCATGAAACCCTCCCCTGTTCCCAGTGTGCCAGAGGATCCCCTTTGGCTCCCGATTAAACTTTTAATGGGGACAACTACAGTTTAATATGCTGGGGAATGGGAAAAGTTAAAGTGAACAAATATTTAAAGATCATTGAATCTCATGTTAACAGGAAACCTCACGGTTGTAAACATAAAATTTTGGACATCTAATATCTTCTTGCTTGCTGAATCCCATGTGGGAAGTCTCTCTTTGCAGAGTGTGAAGTTTTTCTCCAAATCTTTGTTGGAAGTTTGGGCAGAATTGGATTTAACCGTGGAGGCGATGGGTCGTCGTGCGTCTTGTTTGTCTGGACTGTGTTAGTGCTCGATGGTGCCTGGGGAAAACTCAGCACCTTCCCTCCCTCCTCTGTGGAGGCAGCCTGTTTGGATGCTGCATTTGTTTCCTTTACACCTTTGCGACATGCAGCCAGAGGGACTGCTCGTGCTGGCACCGCTGTTTTCACCTCAAATAAGGATTGAATTTGTTCTAGAATTTGTTGGGGGCTGGCAAGAAAGAGCTCGCAGGAGAAGCAACCGTGCTGGAGGAGCAATACGCCGAGTGCTGCTTGTGTCCAGAATCCAATAGGCTTCATCTGAAGGAATAAATATTTAATGGAGCTGCAGTTTATATATAATCTAATCGATGCGTCAGTGCCAAAAAGGCCTTTAAAGAGGTTTACCTATCGCTGAGCAACACGTGATGTCAGCACCAGGGTGGTTATTGGTGGCACTGCTGCCTTTTTGAAGTGGCACTGCTTTGCCGGGCAGCTGGCGGCACACGCGGTGCCAGCCCATGCTTCTGCACCACGCTCCTTCGGACACAGCACCGTGGCTGGGCTTGATTTTTGCAGTTTTAGCTTGCAGCCCAATTTCGTGGGCACAGAGTTGTCGGTGAGCGATGCATGCACATTGGGTGTTTAAAAACTTGTGCTGGCCAGAGCCCTTTCTTCTGGGAGTATTGTGCCTTCACCAGCTGCCTGGAGCCTCACATCCTCGCTTTCGGGTCCATGATAATCCTGGTGGCTGCAGCACTCACGTAGCTGTAGCCAAGGTACCTGAGTCCAAACTGTGGTCACTTCCAGATGCCTCTGCCTTGACACAGTGCACCAGCATGTTCCCCTGACCTCTGGAAGGGCTAATAAAAGCATCGGGTGTAACCCGATCACCGGGGCGCTTTCAGAAAAGACGATGTCCAGAAATATCCCCGTTGCTTTGAAGCTGAAACCAGCAATGCCTGTGCATAGGTGCTGCGGGAGCAGCAAGCGGGTGGTTTGTGGGGACCCCTTGCAGCAAGTCCCTGAGCTCCGGTGGCCGTGGGGTCTCTGCGGGGCGGTTTCCTCCGCGGGGGTGAGCCTGGGCTGGGGGAGATTGGGGTTGTCCTGGGACATGTCGGTTGTGCTCTTGCTTCGGTCTCTAACGTCCGGTTAGTATTGTAGTAACACCAGCATGCCCCAGCCCAATTCCTCAAAGCAAAGGTTGAGTGTCTATTGTTTGGTTGTTTTTTTTTTTTTCCCCTCCAAACTATGATACTTGGATTTTTTTTCTTGCAGTATTTGAGACCAGGTGGAGCTGAGAGCCCCTCTCGGGGTCGGCACCCCGCTGGGGCTGGGATTAAAAATCAGAGCTGCTGTAGGGCACATCCTGGGCATGCCTCGGGGCCAAGCAGTGGGGATCGGGGAGGGTGAAGCCTTGGGGTGCTGGGGATGGAGGTGGTGATTTGGGGAGCGCACAGGGGCTCTCTGAGCAGGGGGCAGCTGCTGGCCATCTCAGGGAGGAGGCACCTTGCCAATGGGCAGGCTGGAGCGAGACCCAGTTAATCACTTGTGTTATTGATAACGAGCTGCTCAGGGCTGTCGGAAGGAATTTCTGGGTGTTTGATTCTGTGCCAGGGCTCAGCTCCGGCCATTGTTGTGGCGCTGAATCCTTGCGGCTGCTCAGGCCGTGTTTGAGTTGGACCAAAAGCTGTTTTAACAGCTGCCTCAGCCGGCGGAGCAGCCGGCGTTAACTCTTGGGAGCCAGGCAGCGGCGATCCGGGCAGCTCCGCGTGCCGAGCAGGAGCATCCGTGGGGTGTGCAGTGCAGGGCAGGATGGCACCTCCTGGCACTGGGCTGCCGGCTCACCCCAAACATGTGCTGGGGTTATCACTTGAGGAAAATGTTACTCTGAGTTAATGGAGATGTTGCAGGAACCACAGTTTGACAGCATAGGTTTGTTAAACTCTCAAATAATGTGGTCAAGCGGACGGGTGTAAATGGTTACGGGTTAAATTTCCTGAGTATGATGTGAGGATGGCAAAAGGAACCTGAGCAGTTTCAGTTTGGGGTGGGGAAAGACCTTGATGGTGCTGAGATCAGAGCAAGCACGCACCAGCCCTTGCTGTTGACTAAACACTAGCTGCATGGAGTGGTGTGTGTTTGCGGAGGCTTCTTCTGAAGAAACTCAATGCCTGCAAATAAGCACCGGGAGTGGAAAGCGATGGCGAGGGGCTGTCCGTGCCTGTGATCCCGCCTGGACGTGCAAAACTGATTTTATGTGATCCGGTCTCTTTGGAGAGCAGCAGCTGCTCCAAGGATGGGGAGCTGTGCTAGCACCCGGCTACGTTTTCTTGAAACCAGGGAAGTCCAGGCTGGTGCGAAGCTGCTGGGGCTGGTTCGTGACACTCGATCCCATGATGGGAAGGGGACCAAAGCGTCTCGAGAGCGTGGGGAGCAGGGCCGTGTCCCTGTGCTGGCGAGCGCAGAGTGCACACAAAGGCGCTTTCGTTGCCTCTTTTGGGAGTCGCTGCTTCCTCTTGCGTGGCCAGGGAGGGGACGGGACGGGGATGCATGGGAGGGCACAGGAAGGGGATGCACGGTGCTGCTGCTGGGAAGCCTCGTGCAGTCTGCGGGAGGCTGCCTGGTACTAACTGTTGCTTTTTCTTCTTCGCTTTCTTCAGACAGAAATTGCTAAAAGACTGAATACGATTTTAGCCCAGATCATGCCTTTTCTGTCACAAGAGGTAAGGATGTTTTCACACCCCAGACGGTGGATGCTGCTTCTTCTGGGGGGGTTTCCCCAGGAAGGCAGCACTGTGCCCCTTGGGGGCTCCCATGAGGGGGCACGGACCTGCTCCCACCAAACTTGTGGTTTGGGGGTGTGGGGCTGCTTACGGTGCCCCATGAGAAATGGGGCTCAGATCCCGCCTGCACGTTGCAAAACCCTCGGGATGGGGGAGAGCCAGACCCCACAAGGGGCTTTGCTCGGCTGTGCGGGTCTGCGCCAAGCCCGTGGAGCAAAAAAGGCTGCGAGGGGCTGCTCCAGCTCCCCCTGCACCCCATGGTCTGTGGAGCAGGGAGGTGCACCTGGGCCGCTGCTCTCATGAGCAAAATATAAACAAAGAAAGGGGTGACCCAGCTCCTGCGTGGGGCTACCGGGGCAGGGGGAGGGTGGGTCACATCCTGGCTTGGTGCCCTCGTGCCCGGCTCTGACCTGGCCGTGCACATCTGTCCCCGCAGCACCAACAGCAAGTCGCACAGGCTGTTGAGCGTGCCAAGCAAGTGACAATGACGGAGTTGAATGCTATCATCGGGGTACGTGGACTTCCCAATCTGCCTCTCACCGTGTGTATACCCCTTTTATTCCTATCATTTACCATAACCAGAGGCAATCCTGTGCTCAGGCGGGGTTAAAGAAGGGCAGCTCGCAGCAACCCAGCCATCCCGCAGCCCCCCAAATCACTAAAACTCCCCCAATCCAGCATAGAGCGAGATGGGGGGGGTGGCAGCCACCACTCGGGCAGCCCAGTCCCCCTCCCCGGGCGCTAATGCAGCATCAGGGGCCTCCGCCAGCTAAATTTGATGTTCTCCATGAGATTGGGGAGCGGAGCGGGGCCGGGTGCCCAGCAGCCCTCCCAGAGCCCCCTGAGCCCAGGCATGTCTCTGTGTGTGCTGTTGATGTGAAATGTGCTGTAAACTTGACGGAGTTGTTGTTCCATGCATTGACTTACCCGCTCCCGTCTTACGGGCTCTCTCTCACAGATCTCGGGCGATTTTTAAGACTAACAATTTTTGTCTCTTTAATTGATATAACAGTCTCAGTCCTGCAGCAAACCTGCTCTCTGCTGGAGCTCCCTTAACCCTGGGACATCAGTGTCCCCAACCAGTGTCCTGGGAGGTGGCTCCAGAGCTCCTCTGGGTTTTGGTGTTTGTTTTCCAAAAAATACTGATTTTTAATAATTTTTTTTTTAGTAACTATTTGCACTTCTTTCTTAAGCTACAAGGATCTTTGTGATTCTCTGCGTTTAACTTACTTTTATATACATTTCTGTTTTTATGGGTAGCACTAAGTGTAGAAATGTGCTCCGGGCTCCTGAAGCCCTTGGGGCCGAGGAAAGCCTCAGCTGCAGCCGGATCCCTCATGGTGGGGCTTGTGTGGCGATGGTACCTGGGGAGCGGTCCAGGCGCGGGAGCATGCCTCGCTGGGTCTGCGCTGGGGTGGCAGGCAGCACCACGCAGCTGCCTGGCCTCCGGCCTGCCGCTGCCTGCACCTCACACCTTCCCAGCGGGCTGGGAGGTGAACTGGTGCATCCGTGGCAGAGACAGCAAGCGAGGGAGATGCTCGGCTTTGATGAGCTGCTTTAAGTCACAGCCAGGAGCCCAGGCAGCTAGAGGCAGATATTGGAATTCAATTAAGGTAAATGAGCGGGGCCCATGACCCCCATTTTCAAGGTAATTGCTTCCTCGGATCAGAGCGAGTGTGGTCCTGTGATTAAGCAGCCAGCCATTTAATTGCTTTGCCTGACGAACTTTCAGGAGGCAGGAGTTATGGGCAGCTGGGAGAGCGCGGAACTGATCCAGGCGAGCGCTGGGGCGGGACGGGCAGCGGGGAGCATCTCCTCCCACTGTGCCTTGTCGAGGGAGGGACCCAGGGTGGCTGCTGGCAGGAGGGTGGCGAGTGGTGCCATGTGCTTTGATGGCTTGAAGAGGAGGGCAGAGCTTGTCTTTGAGATGTGCTGCATGTTCCGGGCAGATGCAGAGCTGTTTTGGGTTGTGGGTCTGTGCTGCTCGGTGGCTGCTGCACCTGCTCTGGTGCCCCGCGAGACGTGAAACCGAGAGGGGTTTGGGTTTTTTCCCAGCAAACAGAATTTCTCCCCTTTATGTGCGTGCAGGGGTTTGTTATTGTAGGGCTGCTCATGTGGGGCAGATCGCGTGTGTGTGTGTGTTCTTCTCGAGTGGAAAAGGGCAGCGCGCTGGGGCGTGCACGGACCCGCACCCCATGTCCCACGGGGCTGGGCCACCGATGCAGGGGGGACGGGTGACTCCGCTGTCCCCTGTCATGCCTTGCAGCAAGAGAAGGCGGCTCTATTTATAAACTGCACCAGCATCTTGGGTGCAGGTGCTGCAAACAAAATCGACACACACAAAAAAACCCACACTAAATCATGAAAACCTTTTTTTTTTTTTTTTTTTTGCCCTTTTTGAGGTCAAGAACTGTTAATTTTATGCATCTAGGCCATTGTCTCACAGTTCCTCTGCTTCAGGCTTCTGTGAAATTGAGCCCTTGATTTGGTTATAACTCTGGAAATGATTAGACTACTTTACTAAATTTAACGCAAGTGGTGAACTTAAGTGGTGAACCATTAAATCGGTTAACAAAGGCATGAAGCATGATGTACATAATCCAATTAAAAACACTCTACATACAAGATATTCCTTGCCAGCCTTTCTCATAAATTGTAACCTTCTTCATATCTTAACCATATTTGTCTGGCACATGCTGAGGGACCCCAGAAGGAAAACATCTCTGTGTCTGCACATCTCCAACCAGCTCCTCTCGCCTGGCCCAGACCTGGGGGCTGGGTGATGCTGATGTGTCCCTGCTGTCACCCGAGGCTGGATTTGCAGCACCTTTGTCTGCAGCCCCTTGCTGCAGGCTGATGTTCTGGGCTCTGCGGGGACATCAGTTCGGTTTGGGGTTCTGCCAGCAGATAAGAAGCCCCAGTGCAGCATCCTGAGCGGGTCTGAGCTTGCCCTTCAACTTGGGTGCATTGGGGAGGTGTCAGGAGGGTCCCTGGCCCTGGAAGGCTGCCCCAAGTCCTCACACGAACTGCACTGTGTGCACAGCTTTGTTGGGCAGGACCCTGATCCTGCTCAGAGGTGAGCACCCCGTCTTGTCCCTGCCACTGGCTGAGGTGTGGGGCACCCACCCGTGGTGGCTGGCTGCAGGTGCAGGGGTGTTTTTTGGGTGGTGAAGAAGAGCTCCTGCAGCCTGCCCTCCCCCAGGTTGTTTGCAACAAGCCTCCACGTGATGTGTTTTTAAAAAACAACCTTTTTCAGGGAAGAGAATAAAAAGAGAATAAGGGGCAGGGGAGGGAAGGGAAGGTGGGCTTTTCAGCATAGAGGACACCAAGCAAGCAGCATTGCTGAGCTCTGCTGCATCCCCCTGCGCCATGGAGTCCCAGATGGGTTTTATCCCCCTCTGTGGAGTCTCCAGGACGTGATTCCCAAGCGCCATGCAGGAGGGACGTGCATTGACCACTCCCTGGGCCAACACGCACAAACATGGCAGAGCGATGCAGCCGGGAAGGATGGCAGAGGCAGCTGCGGGGAGCTGCGAGCAGAGCCTGGGGATCCTCCAGCACCCATGCGGGCACCCTCGCCCGCAACAGGGATGTGCGCTGGGCTTGTCGGCTCATCATCGTCTCCTTGCCACGGGAGTGACCCGGCTGGGGCACGGCTCCTTCCGGCGGTGCTGAGATGGAGGTCTGCAGCCCTGAGATGTGATCTTCGCTACCCCATGGAGCCGTGGGCAGCCCAGCCCTGACGCTGGATGGAGGGACGAGGCTTCAAACCAGAGCTTCCCAGTGAGGAGACTTTCCAAATGGATTCTGCTCACCAGTTCCTGCCTGTCAAAGGGGAGAAAAACACCTTTAAACATGATCTCAGGCCACAGTGGAATGTTCTGTCTTGACATTCATTTCCACTCCCCTGTGCTGGAGCAGGGCTGCTGCAGGGTGGCTCTGACCCCGCGGGGCCAGTCCCACACAGCTCACTGAGCTGTTGGATGGATGTATTTGCTGGCAGCTTAAAAAAAAAAAAAAAAAAAAAAAGAAGAAACCAGGAGTTTTGTGCTCCGCTGGAGGGTGAGGCTCAGGGTGGTGATTCTTCCTGACTTCCCTGCTCTGCCCCAACTGGGTGCTGCTGCATTTGCTCTTGGTGGAGCTACGTTGTCTCCTGGGGCCGTGCCAAGGCTGTGACCCCCATCGACATCACGGGGCTGGAGTGTTGCTGCATGGACCCAGGGTGCCCATGAGACCATGCCCCTTCTCTGGGGCTCCTGCTGCTGCGGGGGGTTGTCATCCCAGGGTAGAAAGCTCCTGGGAGGAACGTTACGCAGGGCCGGTATTTCTGCCCACCATGGAAATCGGAGATTGCCAAGGATAAAGCATCAGATCTCTGTGCATCCCAGCCCCACGGGGACGGACACTGCTGGAAAGCTTGCGGGAGAGGAGTGTACTGTGCTGGAAAACCACTGGGGGCTGTTCTCCAGGGTGATGCTGTGATATAACAGCCAGCCCTGACTATCACTTAAATGGGTGGAAATCATGTGAGACTGGGACTGTAAAGAGCCTCATTGATTTCAGCAAGAGCTGAGGCTCTGTTCCTCTTGCTTTGGTGTCGGAGGGATTGATCTCGGTACATGTGTGTGGCAAGGAGGCAGGGACTGTGCTCCATGCTCTCGAGGGACACACCGGCACAGTGCTGGCACCATCCGCAGAGCCCCTGGGGCTGGGGACCACCCCCGTGAGCTGTGGTGCTCCCCTCGCCCTGCCAGCAAGGTCTCCTTGCACTGCTGCCTTGCATGCACTGGTTTGAGAACACCACCTCAAATGGAGGTCCTGAGGATGCTCCTCCCTCTCTGCCCTGTGGATGGAACAGCCCAGCAGAAGCCAAAAGTTCCTGCTTTTGAGGACACAATGATTTATGCTTTTCCTATAACAGCACTGCAGAGGCCTAATTGCCTTCTCGATTTGGCTTCTGCCACAGCTGAGACCTCTGCGCTGCCCGGAAGAAGCTATGTTTTAAGATAATGCATCTCCTCTGCCTGAAACTGCAGCTACTGCTTTTCAGATCTGACTCCAGGTTGCATCCTGCGTGGGGATTTCCCTCTCCCCTCGCACAAGTTGTAGAAACCAGAGCCTGGCAGGTGTAGGTCGCCCACCCGCTTACCCTGCACGCAGCTCTGCCCTGGGCAGCAAGAGGCTGCTCGGTCCCCCTGTGCCCATCAGCATGTGACAGCAAGTCACCCCTTCCTGCTGCCCCCTAAAATAGGTCCTTTAGTCAGGAGGTGGGTGGAACTGGTGCTTCCCCTGAAGACATGGCCTCAGTGCGGGGGTTTTTCCGAAAAGCTGCATCCTGGTTCCTGCAGCCGGGCTGCAGGGGCTGGTGGGGCATTTGCAGGGTGCACCGAGGGGTGTGTGGGGTGCCCCTGCCCTCGGCCTTGCTGGGGCTGTGGGCCTTGCAGCAGAGCTGCTTGCTGCACTGCAAGCATGTGGGGGGCTGCCGGCATGTGTGCGGCTGCAGGCTGAAGGGCACCAGCCTTGCCTGATGGCAGGGGGAAACAGGTTTAAGTGCACCTCCCGGGGACGATGGGGTGCGGC
>NW_008824499.1:1055890-1057321 GCF_000699105.1 Pygoscelis adeliae
CTGTGGTTTGAGCTGAGCCGTGCTGCGATGGCATGGCAAAAGCCTCTTGCTCCCTGGCTGTCACAGTGCAGGGCTGGGACTGAGCCCCTTTGAACCTTGCCGGAACCTCGCCTGCTTTCTGTCTGCGCCCCTCAGGGTGCCCTGTGCAGGGGTGTGGGTTGGTAGTGCATCTGCTCACCGTGCCGCGGGATCCTTTGCATGCACCCTGGCTTGCTAGAAGGCTTGCCCGGTCTGGTGACCGCCTCTGCCATGCTCGGTGGCACCAGGGAGGGAGAAAACTTGATCCAAGCTGGTTCACGGGGACACGGGCTCTGCTGCAGCTCAGGTGTGCCCCCCCAGCCCGTGATTCCTACTGGAGGTCGGTTGCCCAAATGCAACTTTCACCGGCAAGCTAACTGGGTGCTGCTCAAGGTAGCTGTGGGTGCAGGCAGGAGGGTTGGAAATGTGAGCGCCAGCTCTGAGACCCTCCTGGCTGGACCGCTGCTGTCCTTGGGGTGGAGGAGCCGCAGGAGTGGTGGCCTGGGGCTCTTGGAAGTGGTACCACCGAGGACAGACAGTTGACCGATAGCAACTTGGATTTCAGCTTGTTTTCTTCAAGTTTCTATTTGAAATAGAAATGCAAGGGATGCGTTTGGTTTTCCCTTTCTCTCCCAAAGCTGTAGTTCAGCTTTTTCCAGCTAAAAACGAGCAGGTAATTCCCGTGGCTGGATGCGTGCGTTCTGGGATGGCCGGAGCTCACGGCTCCCCAAAGCCCTGCGGAGGCAGGGAGCAGCCGGGGGGGCCGCGCACCGTCCCAGCCAGGCTGCAGCCACCTGCGTCTGTGCTGGGGGCTGCGGGTGGTTGATGCCTGGCCCCGCGGCCTGGGGAGAGGGGGCACCCATGGTTCGGCCAGCCCCATCCCCAATGCAGGGGAAGTCCAGCTGCCATCGGAGGGGGACAGGAGCAGCAGGGAGGCAGGGCTTAATATCTACTGAAAAGCAAAACCAGCTAAGTCTGCAGCGGTGATGTGAATTGCCTTGAATTAAAGACGACTCCCGCAGTCTGGCCTGGGGTGTGTGTGCCGTGCATGCACTCATGCCACCCGGCCATGTTTTGGGTGGCTGCGGTGGGGATCAGCCTCGGGGCCATGCATGGAGCACCCTCTGTCCCTTCTGCTAACGGGGCTTCTCCTTCCAGGCAGCCGAGTGGGGCAGCTCCCTGGGGCATTACCTCGCTGCCCTCCCAGCGTGATGCCGAGCATGCCGCTTCCTGGCACTGCTCCTGCCACCACGCCGCCGCTTGATACCTCGAAATCCTGCCCCCCCCGGTCCCGCTGCCCCCTCCCCGGCTCACTGGTGGTTTCATTGCAGCAGCAGCAGCTCCAGGCCCAGCACCTCTCCCACGCCGCCCACGGGCCCCCGGTCCAGCTGCCGCAGCCCCCCTCAGGCCTCC
>NW_008824499.1:1057425-1066691 GCF_000699105.1 Pygoscelis adeliae
GTCAAGGATGAGAAAAACCATCACGACTTGGACCACAGAGGTGAGAGCGAGGGGTTGGGTCGATGCGGTCCCTGGGCGCTGCTCATCGCTGCATCCCGTGGTGCTAGAAATGCCCTGGTCCAGGCATGGCTCTGCTCCCACCGCCCCATCCCTCGAGGGAACGGGCTTCAGGGGATGGGCTTCTGCTTTTAGGGGTGTAGCTTTCCCTAAATGATGCTTGAGCCCCTTAGCTCAGCACGGGCAGCCAAAGGAGGTGCCGCCGCTGTTGCAGCAATTCCCAGTGGCAGTTTCTAGGCGATCACAAAACTTTCCCTGCTTTTCTTGTTTGCTGAGGTCAAGAAGATCCTTGGGAGCAGCTCGGGGATGGTGGGGTTTTTGAGGTGGCAGGGGAGGAGGGGACTTGCCTCCTGACTGCTCCTTTCTGTGCTCATTTAGGGCAGGGAATGCAAATTGCCCCAGGAAATTACACTGGCAGATTGACCTCTGTCGGGTTGATTTGCTCGTGTGCCTCCTGAGTTTGCACGCAGGTTTGAGTCCTCACAGGCTTTGATGGAGTCCTGCTGCAAATCCTGCGTCCCCATTCAGCCATGCCTTAATGGTGAAGCAGCCTTCCTCCTCCTCCTCCTCTCACTGTCAGAGACTTTCGATGGTCTGGAAACCAGCAGTATTCACTAGCAAACTTGTTTTTTCTTATTATTAGTGATATGACAATCTTTTTAGAAGAAGAAATGATGCATGAGTTTGGTTGCAAACCAGCAGCATTGAAGATTTTCCTCACAAATCCCCCTGCCCATTAACACATGAAGATCTGAGATCTTCCCCGTAATACACCCATTTGCAGGGCAGTTATCCAACAGCCTCACGAAGCTGTTGGGCTCTTCTGCTGGTGGATTTGGGGTGTTTTTCCTCCCCGTGAAAGCCAGTGAGAAAAAACTATTGGTAGCAATTATCCAATTTTTTCTTATTTTTCTCCATGGATTCAAATTACCAGGAGATCCCAGGGAAAACAGGGCTGTTTGTGTACAAATTAATGGCTAAACCACATCCCACTGATGTGGCTGTGGGGACGGGTGGTCGGGACCTTCTCCTGGGTTTGTGACTTTGGGTACAAGAGCCTTAGGCTGATGCCGTTCCTCTTGCATTTCAGGGCATTTCCCCTTTCCTCTGTCTGTTTTGCCAAATAAATCACACTATCAAAAAGAAAGGGGGAGGAGGCAGCGGGAGCTGGATGGACAAGGGATATGAATTTTAAAGCAAAGCTGAAGAGAGCCCAGATAGGTTTTGAGTTAATGAGGAGCTTCTGGATTTTTTTTTTTTCTCTGTTTTAAGACTTATTCTAACTTGCTTTTATTTTTCTGTCTTCTCTTTATTTTGGCTGTGACCTTGTCTCTGACACCGTCGTCTTCTAAAAGAGCGAGACTCAAGTGCAGTAAGTTCTATTAACCTCCTTTTTTGTCAGCTTCTGGTGGCTGCATGTTTTTGTTTTATCTGTTGTTTTAAAAAACAGGCTTGTGGGTGTGAGCTCCAGGGACGTCTTTTGCACAGGTCCTATTTAATTTAAAAAAAAAAAAAAAAGGCAAGAAAAAAAACCCCACCCTGGCTGGAAGAGCTGCTGGGCTGTTGGCTGTGCCAGAGCGAGTGGAGCCGCCTCCTCCGGGCCAGTTATGAGATTTGGTTTAAATCTTTTTGATTGCTGCAGAGCTTCAAGATTCGGTTTCAATTGACTAAGCCCTGTGAATGAGCACAGTCAAGTCTGTGCAGCTAAAACTCCTTCAGCGATTAGGAAAGCTATTTTATTCCTGATCACTCTTCTATTATCTTGGGTCATCTAATCTGTCGGGATGGGTTTGGCTATTACGCCGTGTTAAGTAGGACTTGGAAGGTCAAGCAGTTAACTAACCAGCTAAATAACCGTGGTGGAGGGCAACCGTCACCTCCAGCACGGCTGCTTTTTATTTGTTTCCCCGACATCTCGGTGTTAATAGCAGCCGTTTGGTTCTTGTTTTGGCTGGGTGCAGTGCCTGAGCGTGGATGGAGAGGGCGATGAATATATTTTTCGGTGGGCAGAAGCTGGTAGGAGCCTGGTGGGGGGCTGCCCTCCCCGTGGGGGGAGGCTGAGCCCGCGCCCCCCGCCCTTGGGGCGCACAATGCCGCTGTCTCGGGGAAAAGCTGGCAGGACAAAGCCCGGCTGAGCCGCGGCTTTGCAGCGATTTCCTGCCATCCCCGAGCCCACAAATGGGCCTTTTGAGAGCCGGGGGCGGATGGGAAGAAAAGTGCTATTTAAGGGGGGAGAGGGGAATTGGGCATCATTAACCTGCTCCTTCGGTGGGGAGGGGGCCGTCAGAGATGGGAAGGTTCCCGATCTATAAAATAAAATATGGGGTATTCCCCGTGGAGGTTTAATGTGCACAATAATCAGAGTTAGTCATTCATATTTTCCTAGCCTTGCCTGCGCAATAAAAAATATTTAGTTTCTTGGCGGCGGGCCAGTGACGGGCTGAATGGATCGATGCCTCTAAATGCTTGACATGATTCTCTGGTAGCTGCGAGGTTTTTCAGCATGACTGCCTGAGAAGAAAGACCCCGGTGTTATCCAAAGCTGCTTATTGGGTACCGAGGAGAAACATGAACTGCTTTAGTTCTCCCTTTCAGCCGGGAAAGAAAGGCAGGCAGAGGAGCTTAGGAACATTTCTGCTTAGCAGGGGTGGCAGGCTCTGCTACAAGACACGAAATGATGGTAATTTCTCTTGCTGCTCCGAGAAACTAATTGAAGGGCATCTGCGCGGGGCCGGGGCCATGCCACAGGGCGATGCAGGGCTGGGCTTTCTCCGGCGCTCTTGGGGTGGTTTTGTGCTGCCATTTTTGCTCCCGGCCCAGTCCTGGCATGCGAGGGGCTTTCCTGGGAATGCCAGCATCTCCTGGGCTTTGCTGCTTGAAGCGGGCACAGAAAGCCCCCCCCCTGAGCAGAGCTGCACTGCGGGGCACCCAGCTCCGCCGCCCCTGGCGACGTGGATTTTTCCAAATGTTTTTTGGGTGCCCTTTGGCTCGGCAGAGCTCGGCTGCTGGTGCGGCTTAGCCAGGGGTGGGATGAAGCAGTTCCTTTGCTCTCCTAATGAACACCAGGGATGAGGCCCCAGCTCTGCTGATACTGGAGGAAGCACTCATGGGCTCTCGTGGGTGCCAGCCCTTGTGCAAAGCCCTTCCCCTGCCCAGGGCCGGGGCAGAGCTCTGGTACTCCCTGTGGGGGACAGGGGATGATGGGGCTGGTTTAGGGGAGCGCAGCTTTTCCCCTCTCTGCATTGCCCAGTACCTGCCGGTGGATCCCAGCGGTTGCTGGGAGCTGCTGTAATTGCACACCGCTTCCTCCCAGGGTTTGCCTTTTTAAACAACAACCAGCTCCTCCCTTTTTTTCTGCTGTGCTTTTTGCAGTAAATAGGCTCGGGTGCCCACAAGCAGCCTTGCTGGAATGGAGAAGCCGCACGGGGCTGCCCTGGCAGCATCCCCGGGGCTCGAAGTGATGCTCAGTGCGGTGGTGGCCATCCTCCAGCCTAGGCTGGACCCCATCCCCAGCTCCCTAGCATGGTGGGGCCGGGAGTCTCACCCCACTGATGGAGTTTCACAGTCTAGGGCAGGGCTGGGTTTTGGGCTCGGTGCTGGCTGGAGGGCTGTTTGCAGCACCTTCCAAGCTGCTGATCATGAAGTCCTGTTTCCTTCTGTTTCCAACTTGAAAGTTTTGTTTGTTACTGCAGAATAATTCCGTTTCGCCCTCGGAAAGCCTGAGAGCCAGCGAGAAGCACCGGAGCTCCACAGACTACAGCATCGACTCCAAGAAGAGGAAAGCAGAGGAGAAGGACAGCATGAGCCGATATGTGAGTGGCAGGGACAGTCTGCAGCTGGGTCTGGTGGCCGGGGGGTGCTGAGAGCCACTGGGGGACGTGGTGGCCCAAGGCACGGGGCATGCGGCATGTGTTTGGGCAGGACTTTGGGTGGGAGAAAGCGGGGTTTGGGTAAAACTTTCCAAACGTGGTGTGGGTGACCTGTGTCCTGCTGCTGGGGGGGTTTGGCTCCCTGGGGGGTTGCCCCCCACCCCAGGGTTTGGCAGCTCTGCGGGGTGTAACTCACTTTGTGTTTCAGGATAGCGATGGTGACAAGAGCGATGACCTGGTGGTCGATGTCTCCAACGAGGTGAGCTGTGGGGGCATTTCGGCAGGTCCGCTCCTCTCCCTGCGGCACGGTGGGGGTTTGGGGGCTGAGGGGCGATGCCTTAGGGGCCCCCCGGCACCGGCCCAATTCCTGCCTGAAAGGGGAGCCGGAGGGAGCCCTCACTGCTGCTGGGGGTGCCAATGCTTTCTCCTGTCTCGCAGGACCCCGCCACCCCCCGGGTCAGCCCAGCTCACTCCCCCCCGGAGAACGGCATAGACAAAGCCCGTGGGCTGAAGAAGGGGGATGCGCCAAACAGCCCTGCCTCGGTTGCCTCCTCCAGCAGCACTCCCTCCTCCAAGACTAAAGACCTGGGCCATGTACGTCCTTTGTTCTGCCAGGGGGGTCGGGCCCCGCCAGCTGTGGATGCTTTCTGGGTCTGGGGGCTTGCCGAGCAGGGGCTGCGGATGCCAGTGATTGAACCTTATCCTTTCTTTTTTTCATCCTTTCTCTATCCAGAATGACAAATCGTCGACGCCCGGGCTCAAGTCAAACACTCCGACGCCAAGGAATGACGCTCCGACCCCAGGGACGAGCAGCACCCCAGGGCTGCGGCCGATGCCCGGCAAGCCGACCGGCATGGACCCCCTGGGTGAGTACTGCTGCCCTGGGTGCCCCGCGGTCCCCTGGTGCCCCCACTCTGCTGCTGTCCCCAGCATGGCTTCAGCCCGTGCCCTCCACTGGGGGCACAGCAGCTTGCGGGGGGGTCACGCTTTTTGGGGACCTAATGCAGCTCAGGACAGGGATGCCAGCAGCTCCAGTGGTCCTCATGCCAGAGGTGGGGTGAGGAGGGAGGTCCAGCCATTTCATTTCCTCCTCTGGGGTGAGTGGGGCTGGATGCTGGCGGGCTCCGTCCCCTGACCGTGTCCCCAACCCTCCCGCAGCCTCGGCCCTGCGGACACCCATCTCCATCGCGGGCTCCTACGCAGCTCCCTTCGCCATGATGGGGCACCATGAGATGAATGGCTCGCTCACCAGCCCCGGCGCCTACGCAGGGCTCCACAACATCCCCCCACAGATGAGTGCCGCCGCCGCCGCCGCCGCTGCCTATGGCCGGTCGCCAATGGTGAGCTTTGGAGCTGTACGTAGCACTTTTAGCTCCTTTTCTCGCTCCCGGTGGGGTGGTGGGTGTGGGGAGAGTTTGGGGGGGGTGCAGGGCGGGCTTCCCTGTGTCAGCTGTGAAACTGGGGCTCCTCACTGGCTGCATTTTGAGTCAGCCACCATCAAAGGGTGCTGGGCATGGACATGCCTCCCCATGGGGTGATGCGCATGTGCCGCTACATTGGGATTTATCTTTCCCTCTATGCATGGGAAGTACCAGCTGTGCAGCCCCCTTCCCCTTACTCTTGCTAAACGCTCAGTCGTATGCTTTAAGGCAAAATACAGGCAAAACAAGAAGCAGAATGTTGCTATTAATTGAGAGATGGGAGTTTCTGCAGCCAGGGTGCTGGGCATGGCTTGGCTGCTCCTGTCCCTGGGGGCCTGGGAACAGCATGGGGAGGGTGAGCATGTCCCACACCGGTCCCTGCAGACTGGAAGTCTTCGGCTAATTCCCCAGTCATTCGCTAGGGGAAAAAGTAATGATTAGCTATTTAGCAGCAAAGAAAAAGAGGGAGCTACTGAGTGTCTCCACGCCTGCCCAGGCTTGTGGACGGGAAGCTGTTTTCTCGCGTGCCCAGCTCATGCCTGGCCTTACCCATGTGTGTGTCTCTTGGCAGGTTGGTTTTGACCCGCACCCACCCATGAGAGCCCCCGGCTTGCCGTCGAGCCTGGCGTCCATCCCCGGAGGGAAACCGTAAGCCCCTCTTGGTCTTCTTGTGCACTGGGTGGGGATGAGTGTGCCTGGGAGGGAGATGAGCATGGGGCTTCACCCAGGGCTGGGTCCGGCCAAGACCTTGGAGAGCAGTGGTGGCCTCTGGCCCCCAGCAAGGCACAACCTGGGTTGCAATGCCACCCAACGCCCCCCCCCCCCTTACCCTGGGTTTGCAGCAAACCTCTGTCTCCGGGGCTGACCCCCCCATTTGCCCTCCCCGGCAGAGCCTATTCCTTCCACGTGAGTGCTGATGGGCAGATGCAGCCGGTCCCCTTTCCCCACGATGCCCTGGCGGGTCCCGGCATCCCACGGCACGCCCGGCAGATCAACACACTGAGCCACGGGGAGGTGGTGTGCGCCGTCACCATCAGCAACCCCACCAGGCACGTCTACACGGGGGGAAAGGGGTGTGTGAAGATCTGGGACATCAGCCAGCCGGGCAGCAAGAGCCCCATCTCCCAGCTGGACTGCCTGGTAAGGGGACTTGGGGCAGTGCTGCCTCGCGTGGGAGCTGGAGCATTCCTGATGCACGCGCAAACGAGCAAGCCATAATGGATTGCTTCTGGTCCCCAAGCGTGTGTCCCCTCCTGCTTTCCCCTGCCTCTTAATGCAATCATTCATTGTCCTCCTGCTAACATCTCTTTCTCCTCCAGAACAGAGATAACTACATCCGCTCCTGCAAACTCCTCCCTGATGGCCGCACGCTGATCGTGGGAGGCGAGGCGAGCACGCTCACCATCTGGGACCTGGCTTCCCCCACACCCCGCATCAAGGCCGAGCTGACCTCCTCTGCTCCCGCCTGCTACGCCCTGGCCATCAGCCCCGACGCCAAAGTCTGCTTCTCCTGCTGCAGCGACGGCAACATTGCCGTCTGGGACCTGCACAACCAGACGCTTGTCAGGTGAGCCAGCCTCGGCACGCGGCTGCGGCAGGAGGGCTGGGAGCACCGGGGGTTGCTCTTCTCCATAATCGGGGTCTTTCTGGCCGTGTTTTGGCATGAGTGCCTTGGGGATAGCAACAAGAATGCTATCTCGTGATGCTTTGTCTGTAAGTGAGCCCAGCGGGCTTGGCCGGGCTGGTGTGCCTTGGTAAAGGATGCTCCCTGGTTAGATTTCCAGGTGTGCTTGGTGCAGGGAAGCCTCATAAATGCAGCCTGAGCACCAGCTCCCTACGTGCTTTTTGCTAGTGTTCCCCTTGGAGGTTTGCATTATTTTTTGTTGTTTAAAGGCAATTCCAAGGCCACACAGATGGTGCCAGCTGCATAGATATCTCGCACGATGGTACAAAGTTGTGGACGGGGGGTCTGGACAACACAGTGCGCTCCTGGGACCTGCGGGAAGGGAGGCAGCTCCAGCAGCATGACTTTACTTCCCAGGTAAGCATGGGGTGCCCTTGGCCCTGGGAGGGGGAACATCCTGGCCTCGTTGTGCAGCTCCTTGTGGAGACCCCATACAGGGGTTTATCCCTCCATGGAAACCGGGGCAGCCCTCTCGGCAGCTGGTCTGTGTGTGGGAGGGGGCTCTTCCTGCTGGGAAAGTGGCCTGCACGGGCCCCTGTTAGCTCTGTGCATGGCTGTCCCAGTGCTCTAGGTGTAACACAGGAATGTTCAAGGCAGCAAGAGCTGCAGGGCTCCCTGCCTGGCTTTTGTTTCGGCTCCTCTTTCATTGCTTTTTCATCCACTGCAAGACTAGGTTGCCATTAAGAAAGTAGTGGTTGCTTAGGGATGCCCGCGGGTGTTACAGGCTGGCTCTGGGTGCCCTGCAGGTGGGATGGCTGCAGGGCTCAGGCACCTGCCTCTGCCTGCAGAGCCTCCCGGAGCCCTTGTCCAAAGCTGGGACCTTGTGTCCTCTTGGCAAATGCAGCAGTCTCCGTGGGGCTGGAGCCGCCCTGGCACTCGCAGGTTTCGCGCAGCTGCTCCGAACCCCTGAATACGTGCACATGCCTCTCCGGATCCTGCTGTACCTCTTCAGGGCTGGCCAGCAGCCTCCACCAATGCCATATGGCTGGTGAAACTGGAGTTGTGTGATCAGCGTCCAGAAAGGCAGCAGCGTGGCCGAGGTCTCTGCTGCATCCCAGCTGCTGACCCCATGGCACTGGTGGTCGGGACTTTCCACTGCATTAACACTCGCCATCATGGAGCTGGGCATCCAGAAGCCGTGCCACCACAGTTTCCAGCCCACGAGTAGCCGTGGCTTAGAGCTTATTTAGTCTTGCTGCCTTCCGTGCCTAGTTTTCCTCTTCTGGAGAATGCCAGGAAGGTATTTTCTGTCCAGAGACAGAAGTGCTGTCCCTGGAAGAGGCTGTGTTTCAGCCGGGGTGCCTCGGCCAGGGCAAGAGCCAGGGCTGCGCTGCAGGGGCAGATGCCATCCGCTGGCTCCCAGCTTTGCTGTGCCCGTGTTTCAGTGGCTGGGGCCACTTGGTGATCTAAGAAGACCAGGCTGCGTCCTTCCCTGCCTGTCGGGCTGTTTCTCTTCTGAATGGCTAGCCTCGCTGCCATCACGTTACTAAAATCACCAACGGGATCACCCCCAGCTCGGCTCGTGCCCGGGCGATGGGCCTCTCTTCCCGATGGGGAATTGCCAGGGACACAGAGGTGGCTGGTGCCTGCTCGGTCAGGGGGCTGCAGGCAGAGCTGGTGGGTGCAAACCCCTCCCTGAGCACCCCTCTGTCCCCCCTGCAGATCTTCTCACTGGGGTACTGCCCGACGGGCGAGTGGCTCGCAGTGGGCATGGAGAGCAGCAACGTGGAAGTGCTGCACCACACAAAACCCGACAAGTACCAGCTGCACCTCCACGAGAGCTGCGTCCTCTCCCTCAAGTTTGCCTACTGCGGTAAGCAGCCCTAAACTCGGCTCCTTCGGTGACAGCTGGGGATGCGCACGAGGACCGCGGCAGGAAGGGACAATGCACGGCACGGTGGCAGAGGGCTGAGCACAGAGGCTTCCAGCAGGATCTGTCCCATGGATGGTGCCATTGGGGATTATCCCTGTAAAATGATCCCAGTCGTGGTTGCAAATTGCCGTGTTGCGGGAGGTGAACCAACGCCTGCCTGTGTGCGAGCGCGGGGCAGTGCTGGGATGAGTCCCGTCAGGAGAGGGGCTGGGGCGAGCATCTCTGGAAAACCTCCAGATTTTCCAATTTCTCCAAAATCTCCAATTTCTGAGGGTAAACAGCCAGAAGCCTCCGGAGGCAGGGAGAGGCCGGCCGCGGGGTCCAGCCGGCGGCTTTGGTGCTGCCCGCCGGGGCGGCGGGGG
>NW_008824499.1:1066983-1071795 GCF_000699105.1 Pygoscelis adeliae
CCGGATCACTCCCCAGCGTGCGGGATGTGGCATGCCACCAGCATGGATGCCGCTTGGTGAAATGCAGCTGCAGCAGCCTTGTCGGGAAACCAAACTGATGGCTTTTGTTTTTCCCCCTCCTTTTTCCAGTCCAAGGAATCCTCGTCCGTCTTAAGTTGTGACATTTCAGCGGATGACAAGTACATTGTCACGGGCTCTGGTGACAAGAAGGCCACAGTCTACGAGGTCATCTACTAACCATGGATTTTATAGCAGGGCTGGCAACTCCCAGCACTGGCGGTGGCAGGACTTGGGCGGCCGGCGGGGAGCAGCCGGGAGCTCGGGGGGGCTGCCGCGGGGCGGCCCCCGGGGCTTGGCCATGGACCGGCATGCTCCGGCAGGGCTCTGCCTCAAGGGCCCGGCGTACCATACACACGGATTTATTTGGAGGTCTGCAAATATGGCACACATTGAAGCCCTAAACGAATTTTTGTTTGGTTTTAGGGTTTTGGGTTTTATTTTGAAAAAAACTTTTTTTTTTTTTGGTTTTCTGGTTCTTTCCGTCTGCGCTTTGGTGGCACTATAAAGGACTTATTTTTTATTGTGACTTTTTTTTTTGTGCATCCTGCATAAGACTTGTGAAAAATGTAAATAACGGACTAGTAAATAGCATTGGAAGGGTGGGGGACCCCTCCCGGTACACTAGTTGTGTATTTTTCGTCTGCTGTAATTGTATTCCACTGATGGTTTTGGTGGTGGCAATTTTATTATTTTTTTTTCCTTACCCCCCCACCGCGAAGCGTCCGTTGGGACGTGACTTTGCCGTGCAGCGTGTAACCAGGCTGAGCAAAGATGTCCACTGGTGAAAGTTGTTCCTACTGTCGTACCCGTGCGTTGTTCGGTGTGTTAGTGATGGTGGGACGCTGCTGGGACCGCGGGGGACTTGGTCGGATCCTCAGCTACTGATGGGACATCAGCAACACAATCACCTTTTTTTATATATGGATTTTTTTGTGCTCGTATGTTTGAAGAAAAGGGGAAGCCCACGCTGCGGGATTGTCTGCGCAAGCCTTTCTTGGTCTTCGGACAGAAGCAATGAGGAGTGATTTCAAAGAAAGC
The DNA here is from genome assembly GCF_000699105.1 of Pygoscelis adeliae. NCBI lineage: Eukaryota > Metazoa > Chordata > Aves > Sphenisciformes > Spheniscidae > Pygoscelis > Pygoscelis adeliae. The sequence continues at coordinate 1,068,082 of NW_008824499.1, forward strand.
ATAGTAAATTCAGCTCAGGGAGCCACGAAAGATAATAGCAACTTATGTGTTTTGTATTCAAATGAAAGTAAAGAATTAGAATTGATAACCTTTAAAATACAGTTTTTTTAAAAGCAAAGTTTACTAACAAGTAGGGTTTGTGTGTGGTGGGGGGAAGGGGCTGGCTTTGGTAGGGTCCTGTGGGCTATATGGTCTTGTGTCTTCTGGTATATAGGTTCCGATGAAGCAAACCCCCTCCCCGCACAGGCCTGCGTTTCAGCATTTTGTACTAAAGGGTAAAACAAAAAAAAAAGACATAATGGGAAATAAAAGTATTTGTGTAGCAGAGAAGCGCTCACCCTGTATTGTAGCATATGGAAGAGAATTTTTATACTACATTTTTATGGATTATTTTTTAATTTTTGATTTTAATCTGGTCAAAAAAATAATGCTTAGGTTTCAGGTGAGAACTGCCTGGTTTACATACGCGGATAGTACAGACAGGGGAGAGGAGGATGAAGCGGAGGTGATCAGTACCCAGCTGTTCTGGGGCGCGTGGTTGTCATTGCATTCCTCCGAGCAGCCGCTCTGGGACGGGGAGAGATGAGATGGGGCTGGGAGGAGATTTCATGGGAAATGTTTTTTCCTGTCAAAATAAGAGGGTTTTGAGATTTTTTGCCCTTTTCTGTTTAAAAGAAAAATAAGGGGAATGTCCCAGGCAAACGGTGTCCACCCTGTGCAGCTCGTTAGTGCTCACTGTGTACCGCCTCGGCTGGGGAGGAGATGGGATCGATCTTGTGCACTAATTACCCAACGAAGGCAAAAGCAAGCTCTTTAGAACTGCATTTAGGGAAAGGGGTTCTAAGGGCAGTTTGGCTCAGAAAAATGACTCTGAAAATGCCCCTGGCGCCAATGGACCTGTGCTGGCGCCTGCTGAGGGGTTCAGCAATGCCCTGTGTGTGTTTTGGGGTTTGTGTTTGGTCCCTGTGGCTGGGCCGGGTTCTGTGTGGGGGCAGCTCTGCCTGTCCCCCTGCACCCCCAGACCTGGGCGCGGCGTCCAACCCCAGGGTGCTTGGAGCATTCCCCCCCTCTTTGCATTGATGGGGGGATGCGTTGGAAAGGGCTGGGGGGCTTTGAACTGCCCCCGTGGCAAACTCCCCCCGTGGTAAGGCCACTGCCAACTTGCGTCCTGCGTGGTCACTGGTTTGCAAGTTGGTGCTTCGTTTTCCTCCAAGACAAAAACAAAGGAACTGCATGTACCGGAGCTGGCCGAGGGTTACTGAGTCAGACTTCTCAACTTTACACCAAAGTATGTAGCAGAATATGTACAGCTGTTAATAACTACAACTGTTTTTTGTAAAAAAAGGAGAAAAAAAAGAAAAAAAAGGAAAAAAGAATAAAAAGTAAATGTAATGAAGCTCAAATGAAAGCAAAGTGTCTATAAACCATTTGATCTCTGAAAACCTGCACTGAGTTGTTAATAAAAGCAAGCAAAGAAAGCGAGGGGCCGTTGTTCCTGCGCGGTGGGGCCGGGGGGCACAGGACACCCCTCACTCGGGGCCGCCCCTACCCCTGGGAATGATGGCGGAGGTTGGCTGGAGGAAGAACCGAGCGCAGGACTGATGGGAGCAGCTGACTGCAGCCCCCCGCCCTTGGCTTCTCCCCCTTCCCGCAGCTCTGGTCGCTGCTGCCGTGGGCCTGGCCGTGCCCTCCTGCCCGGGATGTGCTGCTGAGGGATGTGCTCCTTCCTCCTTGGGCATCCCCCCGTCCCCCCTCAGGGTGAGCGAGCCCACGGGCACCCTGGACCCCATCGTTTCCTTTTCCTTCCCAAAGGCATCACCCAGCTGCTTTGTTTCTGCTGCTGTGAGCCTGCAGCAAGGACTTGGGGGCGCAGAGAAAGCTGGGAGCAGGGGACCCTGCACCCCAGGGGGATGCTGTGGTGGGGTGCCAGCCCTCGGGGTGCCCGTGGCTGTAGGCGGGATGCTCGCTGTGGCTTGGGGATGGGGTGGGGCGGCTCCGAAACCACGGGACGCGAGCACCCGCATTCCTTTGGCCCGGGTGCCCCTGACAGAGACAAAGCACTTTCCTTGAACTAGGACATATGTACCGTCCTACGGGGGCTTCCCCGTGATGTATTGAACATGACAGAGCCTGCTGCGAGGGAGAAATAAAAAGCAGGAGCAGCACTCTAACTGCTTGGGTTTCCGATAATGTACAGCGGTAAATGGTTAGGAGTGCATTTAAATCTGATTTTAAGCTGGATGGAATGAGGGGCTTACACAGGGGACCATTAAAAGATAAAAATTGCAAGAAATCCTTTGTTGTAAGATTTTGGAGAGCCTGGCACAAGGGAGTGGAAGGGTTCAGTGGGGCCCAGCAGCCCCCCCCAGCAGCCCCCAGCACTGCCCCTTCGGGCGCCTGATCCGCTGCGGCTTCTGCTTTCAACAGTTCCCAGCAAACTGTTGCCCTCTGCAATTAATTTGGTTTGACTACAATCTTTCTGAAAGTGCTGATGGAGGAGGTGTTAAAGCCGTGCGCAGTCTCTCCGATTCCCATTTACGCTATCACCAGGCGCCGAATGCCTGCACTTTATAATTAAAGTATTCCAAGCCCCCCCCCTAATTTTTTTAATTATATATTCATAAGGGCTTTTCTTTTTTTACATGCTTTTAGTTCAGCCTTGGCCGATGCTGCTGTGACACACCAGGGCGTGAAGGCAGAGACCTCGCACATCAGCTGGCAAATCGGGCGGGATTTGCAGTGGGGCACCAGGATTCACCCGCGTCGGTGCTCACCCAACCCAAGGCTGCGCCACGCTGCAGGTGGGCCATGGCCCGGCATACCCAGCAAATGGCACCTTTTGGGTTGCATTACTCACTTTTCATTAGCGATTTCCTTCTGCGAGTGCCGCAGCATCGCACTCCTGCAAGGAAGGGCTCCCACGAAGAAGGTGCACAAGATATTTGATCCCAGCAGCTGCTGGGCATCAAAACTGAGTCGTTACCCTTTTGGGTGCACCCTATAGCCGTTGCCCTTTCGGGTGCACCTATAGCCGTCACCCTTTTGGGTGCACCCTGACGTTGCTCCCGGCTGGTTTCCCGCAGCGATGCCGTTCCTGGAGCCCTGGCAGGAGAGGACGGAGGTTGTGCTGGGAGGGTGCGGCGGTTGGGTGCAGGTCACCGCTCCAGCAGTCGCCCAGGGCTGGGCACCACTCCCCCTTCCCAGCCTGGCTCTCTGGGGAGGCAGTCAGCCCAAATTGCACTTTGAGTAACCCATAATTATCAAATTACAGTGTGTAGGTCCTCTCACTGAGGCAGAGGTTGTTAGCTTGCCGTGAAATAACTAACTGAGCTGATCGAGGTGCAGGGTGGCCACTCATGCTGCCGCCGTGCCAGTCACCCGATGCACCCTCTGTGCTGAGGGCTTTGGCAGAGCTGCCTCAGGGCTCCTGCACAGCCGGTGGGGTGCACGTGTGTCCCCCGCCCCGAGCAGGCAGAGAGGGGGGATGGTGACCCCCCGGGAATGCCTGCCCTGAAGAGCCAACCTGGCCGAGCAGCTTTTCCCATGCTGTGTCTCTTGTCCCTGAGCAGCAGCACCAGGCAATGCTGCAGGCGTAGCAGAGCCATGCCGTGCTGTGCCGTGCCGTGCCGTGCCGTGCCCGCTGCGGCTCCCAGAGCGCCCCGAGGACTGACCCGGGCTGCCAGGGCTCGGCTCTCAATCAGAACCACCCCTGTC
>NW_008824499.1:1071872-1082270 GCF_000699105.1 Pygoscelis adeliae
GCACCACGGGGAGCAGGGATAACGGGGTGCCCCCTTCTCCCTTCATTTTCCTGGGCTCTGTGCCCGGTTCAGTGGGGTGGCTCACCCTTCGGGGTGCAAAGGGCAGCACCTCCCTGCAGCGTGGCACCCACGGCAGCGGCTGGGCCGGGCGCAGTGCTGGGGAGGGCCAAGAGCCCTTTCCTACCCCCTTTTCATCCGCCATCCGCTCGGTTGCTGCGGCACCTAATGCCATCCCTCGTCGCCGGCTCTCGGAACAGATGGCGGGAGGAGGCTCTGGGACACCATCAGCTGTTGTTATCGCTAGCTGATGACACGGAGTGTAAATTCTGTTGGCACTACTCCCTTCGTCTGTTCTGCCTCTGCATCCCACCAGTTTTAATTACTGTAATTGAGTTATAATGAATGATTGTGCATTACCATTGTCTGTAATGTGGCAGGGAGTATTCTGTTCGTTACACACTCCATCTAACAACATGCCCCTCCTCGTTGCTTTGTTTATCTGGTTGAAGGGTGTCATCACTTCAAATGGCAGAGATAAAACAGTACTCAGAGTGTCTGCGTTTAGATGTTTATCGTTTTTCTGTTCTCAGGCACTGGTGCTTCACTGAATCCCAGCGGAAAACTGCAGAAACAGATAAAAACTAATTTGGCTTAATCCCTCTTGAAAAAAAAAAATCAAACCCAACACAAAAAAACAAAACACCACAACAGCAAAAAAACCCTGCAGAGATTTTGCCCACTGAAAAAATCATTAGCACAGGTTGACACACACCGCCCACGGCAGGAGGGATCGCCGAGAGCCTCTCCCAGAGGGGGCTTGCCCCTGCCAGCCGCCGCTCGCTGCACCGAGTGGCTTTTCGGGGGTCCGCCCGCAGGTGACACAGGCCGGGAAAGGCGCCTGGCCCTGCTCTGCCCATGCCCACCATTTGGCCTGTGCACGGTGCTCTCAGCCGTCCTTGCCTTTTCTGCTGGCGGAGAGACTGCTCCTGGCGCGGGGCTGGGGGACAGCTGCATGAGAAAGCATCAAGGCCCCAGCCTGGGGACAGCCCATGGGGCTGTTTCTGATGGTGACATCTCAACGCTGACCCGGGACATTTGCAAAGCCCCTGATATGGCTAAACCCTGCTTCAACCAGCCAGACTCCTCCGTGCTGGTGCTTATGCAGCACCTGAAGGGCCAGCTTCAACCTGGAGACTCGCCATAGCTTCAGGGATCTCTGTTGTTCTAGGAAAGGGGTATTATTCACATGGCAAACTGTGGCATTTCCCAGTCAACGTTCCCGTGGGCTGGGATGCAGGCAGCAGGCTGGGGTGAGATGCTCTGCTCCCTCCCAGCCCCACCGAGGGTGCACGGGTGCCAGTGAGGTGCTGGTGCCAGCACCCAAGGAGGAAGCTCTGCTCTTCTGATCGCCCAGCCACGCCGTTCGTGGCCTCCCCAAACCACCTCTGGACCTGCTGACCTGCTGGCAGTGCGGCACAGAGCCGGCGGAGGCGAGCTGCCAGCCTTGGTCACAGCCATTTGCTGCAAGTGCCGGCACGTACCATGCCTGTCCCCTGCAAAGCAACCCAGGAGGAAACGAAAGGGGACATGGTGCCAGCTGACGTGCCACCGCCTCTGCTGCAAACACCTCGAGTGAGGTGGCCGCTGCATGCTCTCCTGGCCCTAAAATGCATGAAAAGTCTTATTAAAGCATGAAAGTCTCAAAAATCTCATTAAAGCACTGCTGCACCACCAACACCCCCCCCAAAGGGGGGGGCAGTGGTGCAGCAGTGCTTTAATGAGATTTATCTCTTTTCTGATAAACACCTTCCAAGCGCTCAGCCACTCAGATGAGCCCAGCCCCCTGCCCGCAGGGACCAATCCTGCAGATTCGGGGATCTCAAGCCATGACCAAGGGGCACAGCTCCACAGGGATACATGGGAGCACTGAGCCCACTGAAAACACGGCATTTGAGGGGAACCCTTTTTATTTCTGAGGTAGAGGCCAAGATCATAGTAATTTTTAAAGGCAGCTCTGCATTTGGTCAGCACCCATCGTGCTTCTTGGCTTCTGCAAGGATAATAACGTGCTTGTGTGCACCTAATATTTCTTTTAGGCTGTGGCTGGCTTAGGAGAAAAGTGTTGTGTGAGCGTTTTTTGTAAAAGACTTGGCTCCATCTGTACGCTGTCAGTAAATGGCTGAGCTAAATAACATGTTGTTATGAATAGTAGCATTTGATAGTTTTAAACCTTTTCTTTTTTCTTTTCTTTTTTTTTTTTCCTTTTTTTTTTTTCCAAGGTAAATTCCAGCGGGATCAACACTACACAGGAATTGCCCCGGAGGAAGTTGGCTGCTCACCAATTCATCTTGTAAAAAAGATTCATTATTACTGTTGAGCTGAGATGAAACAATTCTCTGGAATTAACTAGTCTAATTTTGACCAGCCAATGTTTTGCTACAATGAAAGTTTTTATTGTTACACATAAAAGTCAAAACCCCCAGCACCCCTGGGGGGAAGATGGGTGAGATGATAAAGGTAACTGCGTGCACGGGCGCACGTGCGCGCGCACACACACACACACACACACACAGAGGCATATGCTCCTCTACAGCCCCCGGGATGCGGCTGCCCCCCAGGGCTGTCTGAGGAAGGTGCCCCCCACAGCCCAATGGTATAATTATCCCATCATCCCTGAACCCTGGATGGGCTGTGCCCTGGGCAAAAGCCCTTTTTCCTGGGCAGGGGTCAGGGATGCCCTGGTCTCAGCGGGATGCAGGAGCACTGGGGGGTTCAGCCCGGGCATCCCGCATGTGGTGGTGTGGGCACTGGGGAGGGAGGTCGTGTGTTAGTTCAAGATTTAAAAAAAATACAGATGCCCAGAGCAGGTTTGGCAGCGGGACCGGTCCCTGCAGCATCAGCGGCCGGTGTGTGGCAGCCTCGGGGACACACAAGGTTGGCGTGCGCCTGCCAGGGAGAGGTCTCCAGGGAACCAGGGGGATTTTTGGTAGCTGGATGCACCCTACCCCTTCGCCTGCAGCCCCCAGGGGCAGAACCATGCATCATGTGCAATGTCTGGCATCGCTCTGCGACACAAGCACGACTTCCACGCTTGCTGGAATAACTGCCCTCACCTGCACAGCAGGCACCTTCGGAGGCGGGACTGCTCGGCAGGGCTGTTCCCATGAGTGACCATGATGGGATTGGGGATGGGGACACCACGGGACCCCGAGGGCCTGTGGCGGCATGGGCAGCACCTCGTGCTACCCCTGGGAGCTGCACCATGGGCCCTGGACACACCTGGGATGCTAACGAGGCTGATGAGAATAAATGCTGTGACTGACTGATAATTGGTATTTCATGCATGCAGGTTTGATAGTTTCTGCTGGGAGGTTAATTAATGGTTCATTTATCCCCCAGAAGTACTAAATAAGAGTCTACTGACAGGTCTTGCTCACTCGGCAAGACCTGTCATTTACCTTCCGACTGGCACCGGCAGCAGGGGGATAAATGACAGCAACCCCTCCCGTGCACATTTTGAGGTGCAGGGGATGCCGCTCCAGCACAAACCCCACCTTCCCCGTGGCAGTGACCAAAGCTTTGCTGCTGGCAGGACACGGCAGCAGGGCTCAGGCTCGGCCCCTGCTCTCTGAAACAGCACGCCGGCGCGGTCGCAGGGGAGAGCATCCATCAGCGGGATGTTGGGACCCACGTTTACACACGCAGGCACGTCAGGGCTGATTTATTGGAGGAGAGGTTCACCTCCCCGCAGACGCTGCAGTGCGGGAGCCACGGCTGAATCCAGGAGCTCTCATTTAGGCACCCAAGCAAATGGCCCAGCAGTTTTAAAATGCTTTATGGCAGCACAAAGCAGCTGTGCTGTTCTCAAGGCGTATTGAAGCAGTTTAATTACATTTTGACACTAAGAGCTGTTTTATTATCCCAGTTTTTGTTGTATAACTAGAACATGCAATGGATTGCGGAGGCATAATCCATTAATACTCACTTGTGAGGATTTGTAGCTTTGGACTTGTGGCCTTATACCTTACTTGCAGATAAATATATTATCCCCTGGTACAGCCTATCTGGGGGAGCCAGTGAGCCCACAACGTGCTGAGAGATGCGGTATTTATGAACGCTTGTTACTCTGATCCCAGCGTGGCCAGGACACGTCCTTGGTGTCCCAGCCACCCTCAGTGGAGGGTCACTCAGTCTCGAGTACCATGGGGAGCTGAGGGGGCCGGGCACGGGCACAGGGGGACTGGCCAGAGCTGCTCCCGGTGGCACTGCCCTCCCTGCAGGGTCACTGGTCCTGCAGCCGGCACATGCGATGGATCTCTCTCCTTTGCTTAACCACTCTTTTTTGTGAAACAACAGCTTTAAGCCCTCAGCCCTCCTGCCAAGCGGGGTGGAGAGGGAGGTGATGGGCCAGGACAGTCTTCCACCGGTGCTGTTCAATCCATACACATAATGCTTCCCTGATAGTTTGGATATTAGAAATGAATGCAAAGGTGCAAAATTTCAAAGCGGGGATGAGTCCATCCTCTTCACAAGGTCAGCAGGAGAGGGGAGTGTGCGAGCAGGACGGTGCTCCATCAGGCACACCGAGAGCAGGTCTGGGAGCCCCTGCCTGGCCCTTGCAAGGTCAGCAGGCACAGCATGGCACGGCATGGCATGGCATGGCACGGCACGGCACGGCATGGCATGGCATGGCATGGCATGGCATGGCACGGCACGGCACGGCACAGCACGCTGGTGTCAGTTGTGCCCTCCTGATCACTGGTGGCCAAACCACAAAGCCACCGCTGCCTTCAACTTGCCTTTCTGTAGGAGGCAAAATTGTAAAAGTCAGTATGTTTTTGAAAACACTGAGTTTCAAAGAAAGATAAAGATCAAAGCCAGCAAGGTCAAACAGCAGCATCACAGCCCGGACAGCTGCGCGGGGCCTGCCAGCAGCTCTGGCTCCTGGGGTGGCTCATGCCATGGCGGGTGGCCATCCCACGGCTGCTGTGGGGGGCTGGGTGGGGGGGACAGGGCTGGGGAAGGCAGCGGTGCTGCCCTGGGCTGTGCAAGCACAGTGGGCACCCTGTCCGGGGGGGACACTGCTGCGGGGCCAGGCAGTGCTGCGCGTTTGTAGGCGTCAAAGCCCTTGTTTGGGCTGACTCAATCCCACCCACAGCTGCTTTGCTCTGCACAGTATCCAAGAGCTCAAAACATCTGTGGAAACAACATCTGGGGCAGTCCCTGCCGCATGCTCCCTTGCAGGCTCCCCCACGCTGCTGTCCCGGCCAGGGAGCTCCCACCCAGCCCAGCCGGTCCCCCAAGATAACCTCAGCACAGTGGGTGAGCCCCCACTTCTCCCTTGGGGCAAACTTGGGGTTCTTGGGTGGTTTTGGGCTCCTTTTTAGGTTTTCTCCTAGTAACATTGCAAGAACTAAGGGGAGACATCTCTAATGTGACAGAGGCCATGCCGCTGGCCACGGGGTGCCCGGTGAGCTTCGGTTCGGCCATGCCGGAGGTCACTGCTCCTCCCAAAAGCACCGATGGTCCTTTGAAACCAGCTGGCACTCAGAGACAGTGCTTAAACCCCCCTGCCCAGCTTTAATGAGATTTATCTCTGTTCTGATAAATACCTTCCAAGGAACAGGAGCCATTTGAATGGCAAAGCAAGCGTCCCAGCTAATACACAGCCCCGGAGCTCTCCTGAGCTGTCAAAACACCCCTGCTGCTCTCTGCAAGGGCTGGTCCAAGGCTGCACAAGAGCTGAGCCTGCCCAGCTTGTGCAAACCCATGAAAGCCTGTCCTTGGAGAGACAGCAGCGGTCTGACCCCTGTCTATAAATGGGAACCATCCTCCCTTACAGCTGGCTTGCTTCTTGCAGCAGAAATAGGGACCATTTTCTCTATAAAGGTCTTGCTTCATCCCCTCTGCTGCAGTGCCTGCTGAGTCCCCAAGACCCAGTCCTGGTACAGGGGACGGGGTGGGAATGGCCCCGGTGCTGCTCCGCAGGTCTGCGCCGTGTGTCCCTCTGCAGCTCGATGCCGCAGCCCCCGCCGGCTGACATCCCCGTAATCCCCAAAAGCAGCTCAAAAATTCCTCAAAGCAAGACCACAGCTTTGCATGCTAATGGGAGGGCAGCGGGGATTAGCCGGCGTCCCACCCCCTAAGCAGCTCCCTGGCCCAGAAACTGCACAGACACCCTGGCAGATGCGAGGACCTCTGCCTGCTTTATGCACCGCTTTCTTAAATAAGTTGCCTTTCCCCTCCCCTTTCCTAACACTTAACCTCATGATCCTCACTCTTTGAACACACACAATTTTGGCATGCAGCTCTGCAGACCACCCTCAAAAGCAAATCTCTTTAATTTATGGAGAGGCTCAGCTTAAAACATGCGGGGTTTTTTTTTTTCCCTCCTCCTTTTGCATTTTGTCCTGACTATAAATTTTTAACGACAGTTTAGAAAACATGAGCAAATCATCAGTGACATTTTTATAACCTGCCTAATACTTTAAATAAAAGGTTCCCCAGAACTGTGTGTTGGGAGTTGGGCACAGCAGCGTCTCGATTGCTAATCAGGCAGGTCAGCAGGGGTAGGAATATCTACAGTTGTGCAGGAGCCCATCTGCTACCATGCCCCCACAAACATACCAGTTTGGGGGGGGACACATGCGGGGACATGCGTGCCGGGGGCCGGCCGAGCGGCTCTGCCCTTCCTGCAAGCCACAGCCCTACAGTAGAGCCAGGAGCAAGCCGTCCCCTGCCCGTCCCCAGCCCCCCAAACCCCCCAGATCTGCACTTCCAAGATCCCTGCCTGCATCATGTGTGCCAGGAGCAGCCTGGCCACGTCCATGGGTCTAGGGCGGGAAGGCCATCAGCAACTCCAGGGATTTGGTACAAAACTGCTGAGAGCTTTTGCCTACAAATAAAAGCCTGAAGAGGGATTTTCCTTTTGAAGATGCTAAAACATTTTGTTTCTGACATTTCCAAAATGGAATTTAGCCTTTGCATTTACAAATGGTGTTTTTTTCAGTTTTTAAAATTTAAAATTGGCTGAGCTTTTAAAGGTTGAAAGAAGGTTTAAATAACCTGAAAGCACCATGTTTCTTCCTGGGTCAGGCAACAAGTTTTAGGTGCCCCTAGATGTGCTTTTGAAGCAGTCTGGAGCAGGGTGGTTTGACCCACACCGGTCCCTCCTCCACCCGCTGGTCCCTGTCCCTACGTGAGGGGCTTTGCTTTTGGCTGGGTTAAAACATACATGGTCCACTCACACCCGGCTCAGCGAGCTCCCACTCCTTCATCCTCCATGTAACCCCCCAGGGAACATCATCTGTTCTTCCTCCGGGTCACCGGTGGGCACGTCCTGTGGTCCCCAGCACTGGCAAGCCCTGGACCCCCGGCCACCCTCCGTGTGCTCTGTGCCTTCATGTTATTCGGTTTCCCGGCACGTGAGCGCTTGGGGACAGTACGAAACCCATCGCTTTGACATTTATGATTATTCACCAAACTTGTAATCTCATCAAGGAGATATCACAAGAGCTTGACAAGGGCTGTTTCCCATAAATCCACGCTGATTGGCATTAATTGCACTGTCCTCCTCTGACTCTCTATTAATTGAGTCCCGTATCAGCTGTTCCATTATTTTTCCCGGGATCGATGTCAGCCTGACAGGCCTGTAATTACCTGGGTCGTCTTGTTTGCCCTTTTAAAATACCGGCACAACATTAGCTTTCTCCCAGCCCTCTGGAACCACCCCGATGTTCAAAGACTTATTGAAAATCAACATTAATGGCCCAACCGTTCCCCTTGGCCAACTGTTTTTAAAGCTCCTTGGCTGCAGCTGACCCGGCCCTGCCGATTTCCACACGCCCGGGTTTAGCAACTGCTTAACGTTCATGCGAGTTACTGCGGGGCCGGGAAGTCTTTCATCACCAACCACTGATCCCAACCCTTGGCTTCCTCCCAACCACCTGACCAACCGCTATTGAACTCTTCTGCCCTTTCTGCATCCTCCTCCTGTAGACCAGGAGTACATCGTCAAGGTGTCCTGCTCCAAAAAGTCTTCTTCTCAGCCATATATCCGCTGGCATTAATTTTTCCTTTAATCCATTGCTTTTAAACAATTTGCAGTTTTGGGTTCAGTACCTTTCCCATCTCTCCTGGCGTTATGTGGAGCAGTCTTTGACTGCTGTCCTCCTGGCAAGGACCAAATTGTTCTTCTATGCCACAAAGCACCATTTGCAGCAGGGACTTGAATTGAGCTGAAGCTCCGGCCTTACAGCAAAGCCGGCAATGGGAACAGGAGATACCAGCTCATAAGCAGCAAAGCATGTTCATGGTGCAAACAGCAGCGAGCCAGGACTCCTCTGGGACGCCTCGCAGGGACATCCAGCTTGCTTTTGATGCACCAGTGCAGGCAGCGCAGCAAGCAAAGGGTTACTGCCCATCCTCCCAGTGCTGGTTGGAACTGGGAATTGCTGGAACAGGTTAAGATAATGTTCATTTGTCTTCATTAGGCACAGGAAACACGGGAAGGAGCGGTGGTGTGGCCCAACAAGGGGCCCTTTTCAAGGATCATTGTGCCTTTCTTCCAGGTAATAGAGACAAATGGAAATTGCTCTGAACGTGTGTAAGTCATCCCGGGCGCAGGCTCTGCAGCCCACTGGGAGAAAACCCGCAGGCTGCAATGGGGGCACCGTGGAGACCCGTTTGGGAAGAGGCTGTTCCCACAATGGGGTGTTATGGACATCAATAACAGCAGGAGGAGAGGACGTGCCCGGGACCCAGCGGGTGTTTCGCTCTGATGGGTGCTGAGCATTGTCCCCAGTGTGGAGGTGGTGTCACCCTGCCAGGGTCCCCTGGCCTGGGCTTGGTCCCCGGCGGGACGAGGACGGGGTTTCTGCTCCCTCCCAGGACACTGCAAACCTCTCCCCATGCTGCCGGGCGGCCGCCGCGCTCCCCAGCAGATGTTTGCTTACGCCGTCGGGCCACGACGACACCATAAATCCGGGCAAACCCAGCAAAAACAATAAGCAATTGTTGTTTGACAGCGTCAACTGCTTTTGAACTGTCATGCAATCTTCCACGGTGGGAAGCCAGGGCTGTAACCCCCCCCTGTGTCCCCGCCAACCACCCCTCGTCCCTGTCCTCTTGTGGGGAGACCGCCTGCTCGCAGCTCGGTTTATGGCCTGGCGGTAATTATACCTAGCCACAGCTTTTCCTAATTGACTGTAATGGATAGCCACATGAGGATACGGTTATATTAAAAAGGTTAATTAGTTTGGGCCGTGCATGTGTTTGGATGGCAATCCCTTTTGAGGCTGCCCCAGCACCCAGAGAGCGTGGCACCTCAGCACAGCACTTGTGGGGGTCCCGCCTGTGGGTCTGGCTTGCACCAAGACCACCCGCTGCCGGCATCCCCGCACCGGGGCTCTGCTTACCTTCTGTTTCTACAGGCTTCTTCCACACCTGCCCTCCCCTGGATTATATTTTTTTTTAAATAAATACATGCCCGTTTCCATCAGCCTGATGGAGTACGCGCCAAAGAGGTTCCTCTGGCTGCTGAGCGATGGCATTGGTGTCCCCAGGGTGCAGCAGTCACCCACAGCTCTCCACTGATGCCGCTGCCAGTGGCTGCTTCGGCCAGACAGGCAGGCTGGAGGTTTTGCAGGGAGCAGGGACAGCTTCTGCCTCCTCTTCCTTTCGGGAGCAGACGGAGGAGTGGCATAGTCCATGCTGCACCAAGTAGGAGCCCACGTGGCCCTTTCTGCCCGTCTGCAACCCCAGCAGCTGTGGGGAGAGCTAGAAATGGAGACACACACTGGCTGCACCCCAGATGGCTGGAGACGTTACAGCGGGATGCAGAGTGTCCCCTGGACAATCCCTGGGCTGCCCCAGCGCCCGGTTAGCGTGAGGGATACCCAGCTTCTGGAAAGCTGCCGAGAATGCTTCAAGAGGGACCTCGCAGCCTCCGGTGCTGCCGTGGCAGCACGTTTTCCCCAGCCTGGAGGTCTCCAAAGGGCAACACCCCAAGTGACCCTGATGTTAGCCGAGCTGCTGCTGGGAGCGCAGCAAGCCCTTGCCCGCTCCTGCTGAGTAACTAACAAAAAAGCGTCTAAAAAAGCAGAGGTGACTGCAAGACTGATGAACAACATCAGTCTTTGCACCCAAGGCGAGGCAACGGGCGACGTGTCGGGCTCAAGTGTTGATAGAGAAGGGTTGCATTCGCTCCTCTTTTATTTTATCTCCCTGCCGCAGCTCTTCGGATTGCTGGGAAAGAACAAAGCGTGCACAGCAGAGGAAAGGCAATATTGATGCAGGGAAGAGCAGAGTCACTGCTACCAGGCAAAAGAAGGGAAGGACCCATGTGGGCGCACGGCTGAGCACCGCGCTGTGACATGTGCTCCAGCACCAACTGCACTG
>NW_008824499.1:1082317-1084923 GCF_000699105.1 Pygoscelis adeliae
AAGGAGCAATTGTGACAATGCACAGCCATGGTGTAGGAAAACAAATCCCAGCAATACTCTGAGAGTGAGCAAGTGAGCCCAGCACTCAAAGAAGGTGCTTTGATTGCAGCAGGTTTTGGTGTAAGGCCATCGCAAAAAGGTTATCTTGACCATGCGGGATTTTTATTTTTTAATTTTTTGGTAAAAGACGAGCCATTTTGTAACCTCACCTTGGGTATTCAATTCTCCGAAGCAAGCCTGAACTGCAGGAATGTCAAGCGAGGCTAAGTACTTGCCCTAGCGTCACTACCAGACAAAAGCTGACACTTTCTGGCACTAAATCGCTAAGAGACAGTCAAGGACTCTTCAGTGTGGCTGCAAATTGTGTGGCCGAGCTGGAAAACAGAAGCCACAAGCTCCTCTTGGCATGAATGCACCCGTAATGAGATAAAACCATAATGGAGCACAGAGCAAAAAACCCCCCAAACCCCTCATTTTCGACATGTTGAAATGATGGGAAAAGCTCTGTGCTTTGGCTTGCCCGCTCGGCAAGCGCGTCCCCCGTGCCCCAGGACTCGTGCATGCTCATTTTCCAGCCGGGCGGTGCGGCCGCTGGCAGGATGGATGCGTTTAACGCCTGGGGTTGCAGGCGGGGATCGGGCCCGGGAGCATCAGGTGTATCCGCGGCGCGGGTGCTGCGGAGCGGTACCCGCTGCAGCCGGGGAGGATGCTGGGGCTGCGGCTTTGAGCCATCCATTGTGGCTGCAGAAATGTTTAGGAATCAGCCGTTTAATGAGAACAAAAGAAATTAATTGGTGGTTTAGGCCTAATGAGACCGCTGTGCAAATTAACAGTCCTCATCAGCAGAAACAAACAGAGTCCTTAAACGAATCGCGCCCAGTGAGCCTTTGCGGGGTGATAAATAGGGGGTCGGGAGGGACCATCTGCCCACCCCTCCCCGGCACAGGCAGCGGGCGGGAGCCAGGCTCTGGGGAAAAAAACACCCCAGATCTCAATAAAGCATAAATTCTCTGTTTTATTCATCCGGGCCCAGCTTGACACCACCATCTTACCACCGGGATAAAGGAGAAACCCACTCGCATTTGCATCTGAAAGGGGCGAGACGCGGCCCCTCGCTGGGGAGCCGGAGCGGGGTCTCGGGGGGCGTTTAGCCCCTATTGAGGCCAGCACAAAGGGGGCCCCCCCGGCCCGGCGGCCGGACCCTGGGTATCCGTCACACAGCCCGTTTGTTCCCGCTGTTTACTTAAGACGTTCCTCAATTCCCAGCGAGGATTTGTATTTCGGGGTTGGTTTACTTCTGCTCGTAGGCTGGAAAAAAAAAATCTGTCTGATCTTTAATAATCAAAGTAATTAGAATAATCCTTTCAGGGCTGAATGGGGGATTATTTCTTCGTGTCATTTTAGTTTCATCCTCATTTGGGCTCATAAAATGTGGAAAAAGCACTTCAAAAGCCCCACTGTAGTCCCCAGCCCTTCACGCTCTTGAAAATTCCCACCCAGGCGCCTGCCGAGCTCCCGTTCTCAGGGAAACCGCCGGCCCCGGCGTGTTTGGCTACAGCAAATTTATTTATTTCAGCGGTGGTCAAATAAACACCGGGTCCGGCGAGATTTGTGGATCGTTTGTTGTTTCGCTGTCTTGGGCAGATAAGGAAACCTTTGATGAAGTGAAGGGACTTTGTGTGTCTAATCTGAGCCCAGCAGCTACACGCAGCGATTGTAAAATGCTGCGGTGTCTGCAGGGAACAGTAATTACATAGGAGGATTAAAAGGTCCTAAACCTCACCTATATTTCACTTTTGTAAACTAGCGAGGAACAAAGAATTCTTGGCTCGCCCAGAGGAAAGAATAATTGACACAATTCGCAGGCGCGGGATTATTATAATGTAAATAAACGAAGGGAAGAGGACAAAACTAATTTAGGCCTGAAACTTTTCATCTGGCATTTAACAAGGGGGATAAACACAGCTTCCAAAAGAAACGCTGCAAAAAAAAAAACCAAAAAAACCCCCCTTTCCACTTTGCCCCGCCGGACGCCCCCTCCCACTCTGGGGTGCACGTCCCTGGGGGGCTGGGCCTGACCAGGGTGGGGGGTAAAAAGAGAGGGGGAGCGCGGCCCCGTGCCTCTGCGACGCTTTAATTCCCTGGGGAGCGCCTCTCCTGCAAGCAGCTTCGTCCCCGCAGCGTGATCATGGCCACGGCTGCGTGCACCGTGGTGGCTGGAGGGATGAGCATCACAGTGGCAGGGGGGGCCAAGAGCGGTGGCAGGAGGGATGAGCACCACAGGGTCGAGAGGGACAAGGGACAAGC
This sequence comes from Pygoscelis adeliae, assembly GCF_000699105.1. Taxonomy (NCBI): domain Eukaryota; kingdom Metazoa; phylum Chordata; class Aves; order Sphenisciformes; family Spheniscidae; genus Pygoscelis; species Pygoscelis adeliae. Next base: position 1,084,625 of record NW_008824499.1, read on the forward strand.
ACCGTGGCATGCAGAGGCTGCTGCCAGCCAGGAGAGCTGCCGTGTTTTTTCCTGCCGTGTGCCCTTGGACTCTCATGCATTCGTGCACGCGCCTGGAGAAGCTGCGTGTGAAAATCAAGCAGGCGGCCGACCTTGGTTTTGCACCCAGCTGGGCAGCGCCTCACTGCTGTTGGGAACCAGAAGCTGAATTTTAACAAATTTTAGCCTTCTCATCAATAAAACACAGTCTTCCCCTCTTTTCCAAGGGCCGCATGAAGCATAATAAAGCACTATTTATAAAACCCTAAGTGGCACAGAAG
>NW_008824499.1:1085139-1110531 GCF_000699105.1 Pygoscelis adeliae
CGCAAAAGCCATGTTCTTTTTTGCCAGCTTGACTCCCGATTTCAGCTGACGAAAAGCATGCAAGCTCCCATCTGAGGCTGAAACCCAGAAAGGGTTTGTAGCAGTGCAGGAATGAGCCCGGCTCCTCTGGTTTCCTGGAGCCCAGGTTGAATTTCCCGACAGCTGCTGACGCCGATAACCACCCCCAGGAGCAGCCGCTCCTACCCACCCTCCCCGCTCCCACGGAAAAGCAGGTCTGGAAAAAAATGAGAGGAACGCAAGCTTGTGCTCGGTGTGTGCGAGAGGAGGGTGCACGTGCGTGTGAGCGTGCGTGCGTGCGTGCACGTGAGCGTGCAGGGGCCTTGCTCCCACGCTGGCATCCAGCCCTTCTCCCCGCTCCTCCAGGTTGCTACGGGCAGAGGGAAACACTCCGGGCTTGGGGCTTTAAATTATGAACAATTATCAGCGGGAAAATGACAAGAATGAGAAAATTAACAAAGAGCTCAATACATTCGGCTAAATGACTAACATAAATGCATTCCTATTAGGCAGTCAATATTGGGCTGGCAGCTCCTGTCTGTGCCTATTTCTCATTAGACAAAGCCTTGACCTTGACCTCATTGTCCTGTTTGCCGGGAGACAGAATCCCATAACAACTCGTTTGGCGAATGTATTGGACCAGTAATCCATAAATATTGATTCATTGTTTGCAGTGTAATTTAAATGTCAGTTATAAGCCCAGGGCAGATAAAGATCTGTATCAACAATAAAACTGGATAGAGGCTATAAATCCCCCGGGGCAGGCTGGGTTAAAATGGATATGCAATGCATGCATCCTTTAAAAGAAAAAGCAAAAACAAAGAGAAAAAAAAGCGCCACATTTCTTGTATATTAGAAGGAGGGAGGACATTGATTAGCTGGGCAACCAGCATAGGTTTGCAAACCCCAAACTGGGTGGCCCCAAACCTGCAGCGTGCCCCCGCAGCCTCTTTGCCCCTTCCACCATCCCCATGGGAGAGCTGGGTCCTCCTCTGTCCAGTGATGCTCCCCACCTCTGCTGACCGCCCTGTCCCCTTGCCACCCCTCTTCCTCCTCCTCCTCCTCCTCCTCCTCCTCCTCCTCTTCCTCTCGTCTCCAGCTGGGCAGAGGTGCCTGAGCTGTGGGACCCCAGGTCTGGGGCTCCCAGCACCCCACAAGCAGACACCTTTGGTCAGGCACAAGGTGCTCCCTGAAATGTGCTTATTTGTTTGCCTCAAACAAGAAGAAGGGAAAACCTCAACTGATAACAGAGCAACTGCTGCAAAATAGAGAGAAAACTAAGTTTTTCTTTGAGTGCTGCTTTATAGCAGCAGTTTTGTAACTTTGTGTTAGCTGCAAACATCAGCGTCAGTGTGGCTGACACAAAGATGCAAAACTATTGTTTAAAAAAAAAAAAAAAGTCCTTTTTGGGCTAACAGACAAAGCTCTGATTGCACCAAGGCTGTGGACCTGGACCCTCGGAGCAACATTTCCCTCCCAGGGCTGCAGCACCCGAGGGGCAGGAGCCCTCCCTGCATCCTCAGCTGGTGCCCCGGGGCCGTGCCAGCCCTGGGCATGGCACAAAAACCAGAGAAACAGCCCCAAAAGCAAGGCCCAGTGCCAAAACAGGCCATGGTCATGCAGACAGACAAGGTCATATTGCCACTGCAGCTAAATCTGGCTGAGAACCAAGCGGCATTTAATAAAACGCTGGGGCGAGGCGATCGCCAGGCTTTACCCCTGCAGATGCTTATCCTTCTGTGTTGTTTCATTTCTTCTAAACATTTAATTACACTTCCAGTTATTTCCCTGTTAAGGCTGGATGCTGGTGGACTAATCGACTTCCCAGCGACACAAAGCAAATCCTATCGACAGCGGCGATAAGGAGTTACAGCCCGCAGCTGCTGAGCATGGCCCGCAAGCTGGCCGGAGGGGCTCGGGCAGCCCTGCGCCCCCGGCTCCCCCAGCTCCCCGGCATACGGGGACCTTCCGTGGCCGCCCTGCCTCCCTGACCCCCGCAGCCCCACCGTTTGGCAGTTGGTTCCTGACACAAAGGCTCAGCCAGCCCATGTGGGGCTTTGATCCTCGCTCCCCACCGCAACCTCCTTCATCTCCCCAAAGCCTGGCCGGCGCCCAGCTCCCAACCCCAAAACGGCCCCGACCCCCTGGCCGGCATCATGGTGCAGGTTTGTAGGACGTGGCTCCCACCGAGCTGGGTGCTGCAGCTCAGGATCCCACGGAGTGATGGCAAGGTAAGCCTGGCATGTCACCATCGTGCATGGGATGGAGGGATGCCTGGCACAGCTCTGGCACGCAAGTGATGGAAAGAGTTTCAGCTCAGGCAAAAACCCTCCCCAGCCACCTCAGTGCAGTTCCTGCGCTGGGGGTCCTGTTCGGGAGCTGTGTGTCAGGATAGAAAAGTGTTTCAAGGGCAGTTCCCAGCCATAAATAAAGCATTTCCCCCAACAGAGGCTGGGGCTCTAGGGCTGAGCCACACTGCACAGCAAAGGAAGGAAGAGATGGTTCATACCCGTCTGCCCCGGTGCTGGAGGAGGCTGCTTGGAGGGATTCCCAAAGCCACAGCACATGCCACGAGGAGGTTTGGGACGGCACGGTCAGCACAGGAACGGAGCTGGCTGGCTTTGCTCCCTCCGGGGTGTGAAGTAGCCAGACCTGCTGCTCCCCTGCGGCAAGGGGCCCTGAAGTGATGCAGGGGGACACCCCAGGCTTTGGGGGTCCCGGGCACAGCAGCAGCATCTGCTCCCTCCTCGCTGCTCAGCCGCGGCTGGGAGGATGCGCCGGAGGTTTCCCGAGCCCAGGGCTCCTCCAACCTTCATTCCCCACTGCCCCAGCCCAACCCTGAAGTATCGGGGGAAGCCATTCCTCATTTTCTTGAAGAAGGAATCCTGCTCTTGCTATGCAACCCCTAAAATACCCCGTTGTACCTGCTGCACTTGCACAACTCTGTAACAAGAAGAGCTTAGTTCTGTCTCCTTCTATCGGACCTGCTGGCGAGGCGCAGGCTATGCATAAAAACATTTCTGCAACCTTCTTGTTGTCTCCTGGAAGAGAGACACAAATTCTTGGCTCTCTCTTTCAAATACAGTCTTCTTCCTGCAAATGTATGTAAACTTGCAGCTCAAACCCATTATGCATTCAGGTGTGAATAGATAGCAATTTGAAATGTTTCTTTTCCTGTAGACAGAACTTCACATTTTCTCCCACCGGTATTGTTTTTATGCAATACACTACAGTTTGGGTTTTGGTGTTTTTTTTTTTTTTTACTTTAAGTAACAGCCATTTAAATTTTTTTACAGTCTAATATCTCTGTGAAGCAGTCTCAGACACTGAGCTCATTATTTATTGAGCTTTATCAGTGACTTTAAAAGAAATCTTTTATATCAGATTTGCAGCGTAGTAATCTCCTTAGTCTGTTTGACAGGAAGAAAAACCACAGTGCATAAACTCCTTTACTGCCTCTGAATATGAGTTAAAAGAAATACATTTTTCAGGGGTTGGGGGGAAAATTCTGGAGATTAAACAGACTGGTGGGACCTGCACCTCTCCTGCTAGTGGGATGCTGACGGGATTTTATCTCCTACCTCCGAGAGGGAAACAAAATGCCGAGTCTCTTCTCCAGGGCCTGCCTCTCATGGGCGAGACCCCCGGGACGGGGACCCCCCATGATGGACATCACCAAGTGACTCGACAACACAAATAAATCCTTCTTCGTGTGGTCCACCTACCAGCTTTCTCTGATAGAAATGGCAAACCTTAATATCTAACAGCACATAGCCAATATAGACTCAAAAGGAAGATGTTTGGGCACAGTCCTTTCTTCATCTCCAGCTGCCGAGTTTGGTGGCAAAGCCACCCTGGAAAAACCCAAGGCTGGACCATGAACACAGCCCCTCGTTGTACTGAACTTCATCCCAAACCAGAGCATCAGCTCCGTACATCCTTTGTGCTGCAAGTTTTTCCTCTGGAATTAATATAAACATCCCTTGGAAGTTTTCATCAAGGTCCCATTTAATACAGTGCAACGGGAGGCTGGTGTGGGACGCTGCCGAAGGGCGCGGGCAGCGAACGCGACCTTTTAATGTGGTCCGGAGGTATGCACACTCTAATCTTATTAGGCTTAGGGGCTTGAAGTTTAGAAGTTTAATTCAAACCCCCATTATTATGACTTACTCTTTATGCTCCCCTTGAGATGATTAATCCGTGAAAATAAAAAGTCCCTCCCCCGTAAATTTGCAAGACACAAAAGAAGCAATAAGCCATTTTCTGGAATAATTTAAAGTGGGTTTCGAGAGAGACTTTGCTCGAGTGCTAGGGCAGATCAGAGGTGCATGGGGGGACCGTGGCTTATGGCAACCTTTGAATTCAGGCAGTTACATTTTAATCCCATATTTGAATAACGTGACCAAAAGACCTTTTCCATTAAAAAACAGAGAGCAACAAAACACCGAACCCAAGCTGGAGCTGGTTAGGCAGTGGCCAACGCGGTTCAGGGTTTCAGGGAGACCTCGCACCGACAGGAGCCGAAGGGAGCAGGACCCTGGTGGTGCGGGGCACCGGCCCCTTGCAGGACCCCGAGCTCCTGCAGCTCCCCGAGCTCGGCACCGCCCCGGCACCCAGAATAAAGCACATTTGGAAACCTGCACTCTGGAGAAAGCCAAGGCTGGACAAGCAGTCGTTGGCCATGGGAAGGAGCACGGTGGGTCTGAGGGCATCGCTTCAAGCCACCCAAATCTGAAAGCAGTGGCTGGCTTCAAACCAGCCTGACCTGCACATAAACCCAACGTCACAGCCCTGATTTTTGGGAAGGGGTAAAAGATATGGGAGGGAGGTTTTTGTGGAAGCAAAGGAACAGTGCCCATTGAAATCAGCAGCGTGGCACCGGGGCACCGATTTATCCCCAGTGGGTGATGCCACAGTCCTGGCACCCCAAAAAGCCATTGCCCTGGTCAGTGCTTTTGGGCAGCCCCTTGCCTCTCTCCTGGTGCCATACAAAGTTCAATGGTGCCGCTGTCGCATGCATCACCTGGCGCTGAAGCAGCTCCTGCTCCTGCTGCCCCTTCCCTGGCTGCTGCTGCTGCTGGAGCCAATGGGATTAATAGGTGCTGAGCCCCCCCCATCCTGCAGCCCGAGCTGTGATGCTGCTCCCCCCTCAGCCGGGGTGCAAACACCACGGTCCAGGACAGCGGAGATGAAACAGAGCAACACGGGGGGGTCCAGCTTGCGCCTACACTGTTTGGGGTAAAAAAGCTTTTCTCATCCCAAACATTAATATCCTGTGGCTTTTCTGCTCAAGAAGTGCATTTGGGATGATTAGATCGCAGACATTACAGAAACTTCAGGAGAAATGCCAGGTGACTGCTGAACACCACACTTTACTACCTGAAAACAGCACTTCTGCATCTTCATCCAGTATTATTTATTCAGTGTCAGCTTCTTAAACACACTCTGGAGGATGCTGAAGGTGTACAGCTCACAGGGCTGTTCTCCCTGACAGCTACCATCTCCTATATCAAGTATTAGGGATGCTTAAGTCACGCTAACTGAAAGAGACACTGAATAAATGAATCCCAATGCCGCAGAGATGCCACGTGTTTCCCCAAGCTGTGCAGCAGATCAGCCTGGGAAACCCATTGCAAAAGCTGGTTTCTCCACACACAAATCTAGCAAACCTTTTTTGGGGAGAGGAGGACCTGGAGCCCAAAGTGGCTCGGGAAGCCAGAGCAGCCAGTTGAGAAGATGTTATATACACCCTGGCTCTCCTCGTGGTGACAGAACAATGGCATCCTTGTCCGGAGGAAACATGAGGTCAGCGGGGAGCTGATGGTATCCCTGGGTACCACATTCCCTCCGTCCTGCATCCCTGGGTACTGTATCCCCTCTGTCCTGCATCCCTGGCTACCACATCCCCTCCCTCCCGCATCCTCTCCCTCCCACATCCCCTCGGGCAGGGCTCCCCCCTCCTCTTGAAACTAGGATGTCCTGGGGAGGGGAGAGCCCTGCCTTTTGGTTCAGGCTCCATTTCCTGGGACCCCAAACCCTTTAGCATCTCTCCCCACCGTAAGCAGACACTGCCAGAGCTGGCAGAGCATCGGGTGCAGCCCCCCTTGATGTGGGAGCCAGCAGGACGGGTGCCCACGTATCTAGCAGCAGGATATGGCCCCATATGTTTTTCCTCTGTCTTAATTTACATTCCAGGAATGGATCAAAAAAACAAATAAAAACGGTAAGGCGATGCCAGCTCCTACATCTGCCTTTGGAAACCTTCAGCTGCGGCCACTAATGTTGCCTAATCCCGGCCAGACAGCGCAGCTGAGAAACTCGGCAGTGGCGGGGTGGAGAGCCTGCCTGTGGGCAGAGAGGTCCCTGGGGATTGCAGCCCTCTCCCATGGGGGGAGACCACCATGTTCCCTCCATGGCAATCCTCCTCTCTCCACTGAAGGCCATTGCAAATGGGTGCAGGGCACGTGGTTGCACTGTGCTGAGGGGAAAATCTCCAAGCGTGTACCCGCTTTGGCCTCTATTTTAATTGCTTGTGATGAAATGATGGCACCAGGTCCCAAGAATGGCCAGCGCCTTCCGAAAAACCCCATTAACAGCCAGGCAGCTCCGAGGTACATCGTTTTTCCAGCGAGTTCACGGAGAGGCCGTGTTCCCCCCCTCCCCGTTCCCCAGTTTTTGGAAGCACTTCGATGTCAGCCAATGTGTTCTGCTTTGATCAACAAAACTGCACAGGCACCGGAGCTGATGGTAATAGAAAACAAATTGAACCAGGCTGGAAATGTTTAAAAAGAAACACACAGCGTGCGGGAGCTGAAAGCGCAGCCCGGCATGTCCCATGCTAGACGAAGCAGTGTTTCGCGCCAGACCTCAGGACATCAAACACCAACGGAGCCGGTGAAAGCCCTCTCTGCCCTCCTGTGCCCATCAAAGTGCATGCGGGGAGATTGGTGTTTATTTTTGTGACTGTTGCTTTTGCCCTGCCAGGCCCCCTCTCCCTTCAAATACACCCTTAAAATGTGGCTGACTCAAAGGTGCCCATGGGTGCAGCTCTGCAAAGCCTCTGTGCTGCTCCCCGGGGGACATGGGTAGCAGGGAGGGTCTGGGGGACTGGGCAGGGAAGCGTTTGGTGGTGCTGTGAGTCCTCCAGGCTCCCAAAAGAGCTCCTAAAGCCGGGATGCAGGAGGAGGCACCCGGTGGTGGTCCCTTCCCGGCACACGCACTGAAAAGCAGCTTCCCGATGCCCAGGGGGGCAGGCAGCATCTCCTCCCCGAGCTGGAAGGGGAGTGGGGCAGTGGGGAGCCCAGTGCCCCATGGCACGGGGCTGGGGACCTCCTGCTGCTGGGACCATCCCCATCCTTTCCCAGGGCGTGGCTGTGTGGTCCCTGGGGGTGAGCAGGAAAGGGTCCTGCCTCCTGCACACCAGTCTTCCCGTGACACGGGCACCGGGCTCCCCACATGGCAAAACCTGGCTTTACTCTCAGAAACCCCTGCAGCCCACGAGGCGTGCACACAGGCTCTGCGAGAGGCCAGGCACGAGCCCATCAAACCTCCAAAATTAAGCACAATAAAGCATTTGGCTGCGTTGCAACATAACGGGGTAGCTCCAGAGGGACTTGGCACCCAGCAGCTGTAATGACATCCTGTCAAACCCCGCGGAAAACCACACGAGCCCCAAACCTGTGCGGATCTCCCTGAGTGGTTTTGAGCTTTAATGGGAAGGGCTTTGATTTACAGCCCCAATGGCCGCTGCAGAAATGGAGCCGTTCTCCAAATGGTGAGGGGCCAGCGGGACAGGCCGTTCACGAGCTGCGATCCAGGGTTTTTAAAAAGAAAACAAAAAAATAATGAAGCTTAATGAACACGAGGACGTCTAAAGGGATTAATGATCAGTCAGAGATCTGAGTTATTCCCAGGCACAGACTCAACCTGAGCAGAGGCACAGAATGGGGGAGCGGCAGGACCGGGCGTTTGGGGAATATGAGGAGTCTGTCCCTGCTCCCCCTCTCCTACGGCCCAGGGCTGAAATTCGGGGGCACAGCACTCAACATGCCTCGCCTGTGGAAAGCGGGCAGCCATCGCTTTCAGCTTGGATAACGGCACCAGTGAGCGGCGGCTCAGGGGCTTGGACGTCCCAGGGCTGCTCCGTGGACCCGTGCACACATGCCGGTGCTGTCACATTGTATATACATCACGGTGCTATAGGGAAGCTCTATAGACTTACCCCCCCAGTATACACCATAGTGCTGTCATGTCTGGCTGCCAAACCCTATGGAGAGTCGTAACTGGCCAAAACCTATTTTCCATTGCAAATTCCTCCGAGTCATGGAAAGGTTCAGATTTATCGTTATTTATTTCTTTACTCAGAAATTTGGTGTCAGCTCTCTCCCGCTCTGCCTGTTCTTCCTGTACCTGAAGGCATTGTACCTGACCTGGCAGGTCCCTGTAGAGACTGCCAGGCTGCCCTGTAATGTTTCAAGCTCATACCAAAGCTGCTTTCATTTCTATTTGCTCTGTTCCACCCAGTTTTTGGGTGCGTGGCAGGAACACGTCTCTCGGAGGTGAGCATACACAATTCGGGGAGCCGCTCCCTGTCCGGAGCTGCCGTGCTGGGCTCTGACCCAGCCTGCTGTGCTGCCGGGACTGGTCCCTGCCCAACTGCCACTTAAAGAACAGGGAGCACCTGAAAACCAGACCCGTTTGGGGGGGATTGCAAACCGGGAAGCTGCAGGGACTGCTCATGCCTTCCCTCCTCCGATCCATCACTCATTGCCTGGCTATGGAACGAAAGAGATTAGGAAGACGTAAAGTAACCCGATATGCAAGTCCAGCAGATCCCTGGACACAGCGCTGGGGAAACTTAAGAGATTTACATCTCCGCCTGTGCCTGCAGCAGCCCGGGTGTGGGGAGGCAGTTTGCAGAAACACTAATCTGCTACCAGCACGGGCACCGATGGATCTGGAGGCCAGAAGTACCGGGAGCCTAGACCCGCCGCTCACCCGATGCCAGGCGGAAGCAGGCATGCAAAGACATCTCAGTGCGGGCTGCGATCTGATACTGGGACACCGCAGGAAGATTATCCCATCAGTGGGACACAGGAGATGGCGCAAGGGCTGCCAGGCTCCATACAAAGCGGCAGAGGGGTATTTTATTTTTATTATTGTTAAACGCCGGGCTTGAAAACACCGAGGAACCGGATGGGGCTCTTGAGCTGACACTCGCCAGCTCATTTGGAAAGTGTACCCTCTAGACCAGACAAGGAAAAAGTTTACAGTTCCCAATATTTTAACTTTAATCCCTGACAGAAAATCAGATTTGGGATGTAATTTGCATAGCATGTCTCATGATTTCATTTAATCTGCCCAATCCTCTTACGGAGCAGAACAGCATAAGTTATCACAGACAACGGGGCTGCTTAGAAGCTGCAAATCCACCCATCTAGCAAACCCTGAACTCTGTAGTTAATCCCGCTCCTGCCAGTGCATATCACTGCGGAGGATGGAGAGGATGCGAGGAAGCGAGGCGAAGCCCCAGCCCCGCTCCGGCAGCGCTGGGGTCAACCTCCAACCTCCCCAGAGCTGGAGTGAAATGTTACGGCTTTGAGTCACTTCTTTGCTTTCAGGCGATTTGCCTATCCCCAGATCTTATTAGGAACTTAAATACCATCCTGACTGACACACTAAAAATATGCGTTCAGCTACGTCTGCCTTCCAGAATTAACTTAACCCAAAATTTCCTCCTAGCAGGAAACACACACAGGGCTCTGCTGCCGCTCGACTTTTTCAGTTAATAGAGCATCTACCAAAGCCTTTAGGCTTCATCCTTAATTTGTCCATATAATTACAGAGAAAATGTATTCTTTATAGCAATCGGATTCCAAATCGATCCTGCAATCAGACCCACGTCCTATTTTTCAATTTACTCTTCATCATCAGTCCTGCTCCCTTGCACTCCGCTCGCATACCCAAAAAAACCCCCAACAAAATACTTTTTAAATGATTTGTTGTGATCGAATAACTCCCCCAAATACCACAAAGTATTAAAATCCCTACTTCAATATCCTTTATCCTTTAAGGTTCTTTATAATTCAATAAACAGGATTTCAAATCCTCCCCAAACCGGGGTGGACTTGTTCTGTGCTGCCGTTCCAGGCCACTCTTCTAATGCGTACTCTTATTAAGCTGTGCAAGCTTACAGCTCTTTAATCTTTTTGAACACATGTTGAGAAGAATAAAAGCAATTTTGTTTGGGAAACTGAAGGCCATGTTCAGCTGGAAATAAGCTTTTTCTATAATCTCACCTCTTGCTTTACAGAGCTGGCTCCGGGGCCATTACCCAGTAACCCCTGAAAGGCACCACCTTGCTCCATTCACTTTCTCTCTTCTTTTTTAATTGTGGGAGGGGAGAATTAAGGAAAAAACCCTAATTTTGGCTCTTTTTCCCCAAATTGGTACAATTTTACAATTTCTGCCCTCAAATAATCTCAGATCCGGGCTTCCTTTGGCTCAGAGCTAATCTGGATGTAATTCCCCTACCTCTGCCTCTGCCCTTGGCAACGCACAAATACAGATTAGAGGGTTATATAAATGTAATTTTCTAATTAATCATTTCAGGGCCAGCCGCCACATTTTTCTGTATACCAACAAATGCATATAAAGTTCAACTGTGAGCGAGGGGAGTCTTTACATAACAGAAAGGTTTCTGCTCTGCATCTGGAAAATGAACCTCCCCTTCATGTTGACTTCAGCCAAACTCCCCAACGCGACGCTAGAGCAGCCACCCATTGCCAAAACATCCCCAACCTGCACCCCAAGGCCTTGCCGGGGCCGGGAAGGGACCCCCCCGAATCGCCAGGGTTTGAGCTGCGCTGCTCTAGGTGTTTCCCGGTGATTCCGTCCCGCCGGGGGGTGACACTTCATCCCACCTGAAACGCTTTGTGGAAACCTGAAAGAAAGAGGATTTTGTTTTCTTTCTAAATGTCTCGTGGAAAAAATACTTGCACGGCCTCTTTAAAAATAAACTGAAGTGTTCATTAGTTGGCCTATTTTTTCAGGTGTATTCTAATAGCACTAATTAACTCTAAGGTAGATTTTAGCACTTCAGCCTCCCTTTCTGCCTTCAAACGCCAAAACAAATCTTGCCATAATTACCAGCAATCCTTTTCATTACCGGCTGCCTAATTATCCTATTAATAGCACATCCTAAGAGACTATATTTGCTTGGCAGGCAAATATTTGTTTTTAAATTAGCAAACACAAAGACAAACTGCTCTGTTTGCTGAAGCATTTTGAAATGCAAAATGGTTTATATTCATGGAAAAAAAAATTAATCCAAGTAAAACCAAATGCTTAATCCATTTGAAGCCTTTGAATCTTTTCAGTGCATTCAACAAGGGGGAGGATAACTGTGCCAGAAGAGGTATCTTGGAATACCTTTATAATAACACACCTGTGTCTGTACAAAGGCTCCTGGTAGTTTTATCATTTGGGGAAGGACGCGATGCCCAGCAAACAACTGGGAAAATGGACCCTCGCAGCAAATTGTGTAGCTCAGAAGCCACAGTGCTTCAGGAAACAAGAAAAAGATGATTTTAATCTTCCTCCCTTTTTGAATTTAAAGCCCAAACTGAAACTGCTTTCAGATAGCACCTGCGGAGCATGGCTAGGGAGACCCTTTGGGGGCTCACAAGCAATTTCTGTGCAGGTACCCTGCTGCGCTGTGCAGCTATGGGTGCAGCGGGGCCGCTATTCACCCTGCTAAGGGACGCTGTCACTCTGCGGATTGGACCGTAGTAAGAAAACAAGCTCCCCATGGCTGCAGGAGCTTTCCCTCCTCTTAGGGCTCTACAGTGCAGTATTTGCCTGGCACAGACGGCGTTGGCACCAGGAGGATGCCGCGGTAGCGGGAGGATGCTCTTGTGGCAGGAGGATGCTGCAGCCACCAGGAAGGCATGCGGCTCTGCACACCGCTTGTCCCATCGGGCCGAGGGGATAATGCCATAATGTCTTGCTTTTAATAGGGAGCAAAAGTGTTCCCTTTCAGTGTGCAAAACTCCAGAGCGGTTAGCCAGAAGAGTTAATTATTCATCCTATAGTTAAGAGCAGAGGGGATAAAGGACTTCAGCAACATGCCCCTTAGGAGCAGAGGGCGGCGGGCAGCACCGGGCACTTCTCGAGATGGTGGCCCAAAGCTGCTGTGAAACCTCCATCGCTGGGAGGTGGAGGATGCCAAGATGCTCCTCCGCTTCTGCAGGAAGGCAATGGCAGAGTCCATGGAGGAAGCTCCGTCTCCAGGATTCAAACCAAACAAGGATCAATAGATTTATCTGCAACAGAGGAACTCCTCTGACATGCTTGCAGTCTATGTCAGAGCAGTTGAATTACTTATGGACCTAAAGGGGCTTTTTCCCTGTAGGCTTGCAGAGCATCTACCTTCACAGACACAATTACAGGCAGGTCTCTTCAGAAAACCAGCACCATTTTTCTTTTTTTTTTTTAAAACCCGACTACTTCTTCCTGGGTTATAAAAAGAGAAATACAACCTCATCTTGCAAACCACCGAGGTGAAGGAGATAAATGGGCAGCACTTTGCAGCTGTGCTCAGTGGGTACAGGCAAGCTCCCAGGCTGAAGGGGGGGTCACTCACATTTGGGGTGCACATGCAACAGGGGCTCATACCTGTCCCCAAACCCCAGCTCATTGCCTGCCCCCTTACACCTCCCATAACCTCCACCACTCTCGCTTTTTCTCTGCAGCCCGAGGTGGGAGGAGGGTTAAATGTGCAGCTCTTCCTTCCAATTTAAGACCAACCTCCCACGCTGTAGCCTGGGAGATCTCAGTCCTGCCGGAGCGGGATATTGTATCTGTCCAGATCTGCTCCCGGTGCCTGCCTGCCCCCTGCTTGGTCCCCCGCTGCTGCCACCACCACCACTGCCACCACGGTGCCCCCACCTGCAGCAGGCAGCACTGCCAAGGAGCTTAGGGGAGTTTATTTGGGATTAGAGGGTGCAGCGATAGGGCCAATCTATTGCTCCTCAGCTGCAGGGACCCCAGCGCTGGGTAACCAAACCCCCTCTGCCCGGCCCCTTCCCTCGCCAGTCAGCAAAACCCGGCAGCCAGGGCGGGCTGAGGGTGCAGGGCAAGAGACACCATGCTGCGAGGGAAAATGAGTCAGTTCCTGGGAAATAAAAGGTTAATCAGCCTGCGCAGAGCATTGCCCAGGGTTTACTTGAATGACTCAAGTCTAAAATATAGCGGCGGCCACACTGAGCATACAAAGGGGCTTTGCAATCCATTATGCTGCATTGGAGACCTGGCTGAGACCACACATGTGAGAGCAGCAGTAAATAATGCATCACCGCCCCGGCCAGCCTCCCTCCTTCCCCCTTTCCTTTTACCCTGTCAACCTCCTTGTCAGATCCCAGTGCCAGGCTGCCCATTTGAATAAGCACTGCAGGATAACAAACATAAAACCCCTCCTTTTGCAAAAAAAAAAAAAGTCAAGAGACCGGTATCGCTGCGAAACACAGGGTCCTGCCCCACTCCTCCAGGGAAGAGAAGGGTCAGTGGGTGGAGCTCTCCCCGCACACCAGCAACCCACGCGGCACACCCCCCCACACACCAGTGGTGTTTTATAGCCTCTGGGTTTCTCAGGCCATGGGTCAGGTCATTCAAGCGTGATGGGTACAGGGATGTACCTCTGCTCTGAAAGTCAACTGTGACCATCCCATATATTGGCTGACTCCAGCGGCCGGACCTCCAGGACAAACCCTGGCCTGGGAGACGAAGCCAGTAGTGCCCCACACCTCAAGCCTTGCTGGCACGGTTGAGTGATGCTTCCCAAAACAGCAGAGCCTCCTCGTTGGTACCCAATCTGCATCCAAGCGTGTTGAACATGCATTTGGCACCCAGCAGCGATGCGTGGAGGCTGCTGGCGGTAGGTCTGTTACACCCACCGGGGACCACACTCCTCCTCCCACCCGTGCCCAGCGGGACAAAGCAAAGAGCCGTGCTGCCGCGGAGACCCGAGCCAGGACAGATTGCACATCTGCGTGTCGTGTTGACACTGACTGACAAATGCCTTTGGGAGAGCGACAGCAGGATGGCTGTGCCTGCATCCCCATCAGCGGCCGACAAGCTGTGCGGCGCCGGCAGAAGTTTGTCAGGGCTGACACCGCCTGCTAATTACATCGTGGATGAGGGCGGGGCTCGGGGAGAGGATGAGTCTCCAAGCTCAGCATCCTCAAAGTGAAGGAGAGCCACCACTTCTGCAGCAGCAGGGCACAGAAATTCAACACCTCCTTTGTCTCCATCAGACACACTGACATGAGACTTGTCACAACTCTGTCCCAGTTAGATTCAGAGATTTTAGGAGCAGAAGGAACCGCTTTGCAGCCTTCCGTGCTGTGCCAGCTCCAGAAGCTCACCCCAAGCTCACCCCTGAGACTCCCCGGAGACTGTGACCACCCTTGGGCAAACGTCGAGCCCCGGGGATCTGTGCCCTCTTGTTTGTTATGTCTTTTCCCAGCAGAAGGCCCTTCTTGGGTCTCTATCCTCTGATGGCACCAAGAAAGTGAAGAGGGTTTCTAGTAGGAAAGCCTCGGCAAGCAATGGTAGCACCCTCCGCTCCCGAGCTCTCCGAAAAGGGCACAAATCGAAGTCAAACACCTGCTGCTGCCCACACAGGGCTGGGCATGTGGAGCGGGGCAGCAGCTGGGTGATGCCCCGAGGGGTGCGAGGGACCTGTTCCCGCAGACCAAGGCTCCAGCTCACTTCAGCCGGTAGCAAAGCGGCACACATGCTGCTGCAAAGCTGCTCCCAGCATCCCTGCAATCCGGTGAAGGATTGGGCCAACGCTGTACAGCTGCATAGATCAGTGCAGCAGCACCAAGAAGTGCACCCAGACAAAATGATAATGAAAACTCCTTTACAGGGCAAATAGGGCTGTTTTTTTGGGTTGCTCATAACCCCCCTTGTAGCCCGGTGTGTTACTGGGAGCAGATTGCCAGCTGTTTTATCAGACCTCTGAAATTCATAACTATTCTAGGAGAAACCAAACCCCTTTGAAGCAGAGATTTCCCCTGTCTCCTGAGCAGTTTCTCATTTTTCCCATGGACCCCAGAGCATCAGTAGACCTTGAGCACAGAGGGTTTAATCCAGCCTCCACAGAGGCCAGGGAGTCACCCAGGGAGGAAGGCTCTCCTCTGCCTCCCTGGGTGACTGGAGGGGCCCTTCCCCAGTGCTCCGGGCCTTTTGCAGGGGACCCCATCCACCGTTCCCACTTCTACTCCGGGGAGCCGTGCAGGATGAGTGCGTGCCCGGAGCCTTCCCAGGTCAGCAGCAATTCGGGGCTGCCAGCGATGTCCTCAGTCAGTTGCTCAATGATGATTCTCCTTCTCATGTCCTTTTAGGTCAAACTCACAACTATTTCACATTTAATTGTTTCGGTGATAAGACAGCAATCCTTCCAGCTCCTCCAGCACCTTAATTAACTCGTAGTGCATGTCGTGCTCTGCATCTCCTGCAGTGCTGTGGCCGGGCCAGCTAAAAGCAAGGGATGAGAAACAATTACACCCGGCAATCTTATAAACCCCAGTTTTCTGGGGTGGGGGAAAGGTGCTGCCCTATCAGGGGTATGAGGGAGGCACGTGTGGGATGGGCATCCCAAACTGTGTGGGGAACCAGCCCTAACATGGGTGCGGGCAGTGATGGAGGCGCTGCCGGAGGAGCCGGGGTGCCAGGCCAGAGGGGGCTGGTCCCTGCCAAGCACAGATCAGCAGTGGGAGGCTTCCCGCAAGCCTTGGGGGTCCCAAGCACCCGTCGTGGGTGGGAGGTGTGTGGGGGACACCTGCAAAGGCTGGGGGAAAGCAGTCCTGGCACCGGGATGCTTGTTTCTCTGAGAAACCCCAGTCTCGGCAGAGGATGGTGCAGCTGGAGCCCCCAGCCAGAGCATCCCCTGGAGCTCCCCAGCCCCTGGTCACCCACAGCTATGAAAATGGGGCAGAAACTCTGGCTAGAGCCTTTCCAGCAAAAGGAAGAAAGGAGAAACCAGAGGCAGAGCGCCTTGTGCACCAGCAGCAGGAAAACAAACCCGGCTCCCACAATTCACCGAGGTTTGTTTTCACCTCGCGCGGGGTGGGAAGCAGATGGCGTGCCGAGGGACGGTGCCCACCCAGGGGTCCGGCTCGGTTCTGGGTTTGATGAGCTGTGCACACGTGAAACCCGAACATCTGCAGCGCCATGTGGTGCGTGCAGCGGGCCAGGCGCAGCAGCCCCCCGCACCCACCAACCCGCAGCTAAACACCATCAATTATTCATGACCGAGTTATTTGTGGTGCAAAGGGTCCATCAGCGACTTTGATTAGAAATCCAATGAGTAATGAATATGCAAAAGCAAGTGACTGCTTGGAGGAACAGATTTGTCAAATTGTCCATACTTCATCCAGATAAAGAAAAATCTCAGGAGGTCCTGAAATTGAAAAACTTACCATCAAATCACAGCATTATCTTAATGATTAAATCCCCTCTGCCACACAGACACTTCGCATGAATCTGAATAGGAAAATATTTGTATCCTAAATTCGAAGTAAGGGCAGCAAGAAGAGTGGTGCAAACACAAGAGGAAATGTGATTTTAATTCACATTGTGACTCCACAGCCATTTAATTATTTTAATTAGGCTTAATTAGTGGTAAATTTACGATGATATGCTTGATACCTGGCATTAAATCTTTCATGCATAAATGTTTTGTTAAAATGAGAAAATAGGCACGTGGCATTTTGCCAGCAATTAGTGCTGAATGCTCTAATGAAAGATTACTGCTCTGCCGTGATTCATGATGACAGGCAGAGCTGGGGAGTTGTTTGTGTTTCACCGGGCAGACAATAACCCCGTCACCGTCACCTGCAGCCCTGCCATTGCAATGGGTTTGGATCGGAGTCAGGGGCATTGCTGCTCCCCTGGAGAGTGGCATCCCCGTTCGGCCCCTCTGCAGGCAGGGGGACCGCTGGTGGCCCTGCAGGTGGCCTGGGGAGGGAGCAGGCTGGCTGATGGCCGCCCACTCCCCACCCCAAGGCAGGCTGTAGGGTCACCCAAAGCATCCCCCTCCTTCGCAGGGGTGAAAGTGCCCTGGGTTATCCCTCTGCCTCTGCAGGCTGGTCCCTCTCCGCCTCCCTCCGCAGGAGAATCCATCTCCATCCTGAAGACCCAGCCCTCCCCTCTCTCCCAGGGCCTTTCCTGACACTTTCATGCACCCCACGCTCCTCACGCCTGGATCCTCTCCTGCATCTTGGTGTGGCCATCAGCATTCAACCACACTTCAGCTCCCCTCGCCCTCCCTTTCTGCTCAAGTTTTCTCAGCCCCTTCTTTCCTGCAGAGCTCCAGCTACAGGAATCCTTATGCACTTTTAAAAATCCTTCGAGAAAGCTGGAGGAGAGGTGATTTATTAGAGATACTTGTTGTGTTTGAAGCTCCCTTGTCTTGGCTCACCGCTGGTCCCATGCTAGATGGACCAACTCCACCACCACACAAGACAAAAAGAAGCATTTCCATCAGCTCAGCATGGAACACGGCTTTATTTCTTACCCTTCGCAGGAGGGTCTGGTGGAAGAGTGGGCAGGCAGGGGGACTGGGGGGGCTGAGCTGTGGCGGGGTGACTTTGAGGGCTGCTCTGCGGTAACAGGAGGGTTTTGGTGCCGTCACCTCTCAAACTTACATGCCGTGGGATTTGGAGATGCTGCTGGGGGGGAGGACACCCCGCTCCCACCGGGGACTGGCTACTTCAAGGATTTGGAAAGGGATTATAAAACCAGACTCACCTTTGGCTATTACAGATCACAGGATCTGGGTGAACTTGGTGCAAGGATGATTCCCAAGGGCCCTTCGCACGAGCTGCCTCATGCCAGCTACCCCTGAGCCCTGGAGGTACCGAAACGTCTGTGCCCCCACCTCCTTCCCTTTTAAAAGAAACGCAAACCGGTCACATTCCCTGCTTGCAAATGCAACAGAACAGTTCAGTTTGGGTCATGCCAGGCTACCGCCCAAATCCAAACATATCTGCTGTGGAGTAACAGAAATTATTAAAGGACTGCTAAAAATTCCTCAGCTTTGTCTGGCTCTAATTGGAAGCAGTGCTAACGAGAGGCTGTGTGTGGTGCCTGGGGTGCCTGCTCTCCGCAGCCTGGGTGCAGGTGAGCGGGGGGGGGGTCGTAACTAGGAGCACCCTGCAAACGCAGGGGTGGGTGGGGTGCACCCTATTTTCCTGAGCAAGCCTTAGGTTTGCATTGTAAATGTGCCCTTCAGTGTGTGTGGTGGCTGGGATGCAAAGCAAGCCGCTGACCCCGAGCAAGGGCCGGGCAGAGGAAGAAACCCAAGGAGCCACAGGGAAAGGTGGTAGGAGTTGGTGTGAGAGCCGGCAGAGCTGGGGACAGGGTGGGGAAGCTCCCCCATGGCTGCGGACCTGGGGTCATTCTTGATCCTGCCTGCACGCTGCCTGTGCAGGTTGCCTGGCGCATGCCCCGCCAGGCTTTCGGCACAGACGTGGGCAGCGGGTATTGGTGCAGCAGCCCAGCACGGTCTGCTGATGGCCCCCGAGCCTGGGCATGCCCGTGTCCGGGCACGTGGGGCTAACCCGACCTGAACAGTGGGACAGCAAGACTTCCATGGGCATGAGGAAGTCCACTGCCATGAGGCAGTGCGCAGCCGATGGATACGCACACCTTTCCGCTCATAGAGCAATGGGAAATCATTCCACTAATCTTGGCATTAGAGGTCATAAGTTGAAAATTGCAAAAATTCCCCTGTCTGTAGCGTAGGAAACTTGTAGTGCCATATGCTGGATGGAAAGGCTGCTGAGCTTACTGGGCACGGGGAAAGGTGGCTTAGTTGGGTTAGCGCGAGGAGAAATGGAGAGAAGCAATGAGGCTCTGGAGACCTTGGAAAGCTCTTGGCAGCCAGCGCGAGTGAGTTATTGGAAATATATGCAGAATGAATGTTTGTTTTGCAGCTGGTAGCATATCATTTCCTCATTGCTCAGCAAACACAACGCAACCCCCGCTGTCGCAGAGCAAATGAGGTGGTCAGGCTCTTTGGGAAAAGAGTTTGATTTGCATCTTTCTCCTAGATTACGATCCCCTGAATTTCTAAAGCTCCTCTGTCCAGGGAAGGGCAGCTGGAGAACCACGAGGCTGCTCAGAGCCTCCAGGACTGGGCGAGGGGAAGGGACCAGCAGGGAAATTAATGCTTTATGCAGAACCCAACACACGGAGAAGTCCAAGGTACAGGCGCCCAACATTTCAATTACAAACCTGCTAAAATTCACAGGAAGATGAATTCCAGTATTTTCTAACTACAGTTAAGTGCACTGGGAGGATATTAACTATCTCCCCGGCCCTATTGATCTTCCTGTCTCCCGCTACTACTGGAAACAATTAAAGGTCAATAAGCAACATGAGATTAAATTTACAGCTGCCAGATAAACCATTTGGAAATATTTCCTTGCCCTTTTACATCAGTGGTTCTGTCAATACCGCAATCAAATATTTTTTATGGAAAAGAAAGTATCTTAGAAAATATATCTGTCCTGTTCCACGGACTGGGAGCACAGCGTGTAAATACACAGCCAACGGCTTGCTGCTAGCAGCCCTCAAAGCAAAATCCAGCATACAAATAGCAGTAAGACTTTCTGTTTTAACAGCACCATCCGTTCAGGAGCCTCACTAATGCATTTACCCTCTCGGTGACCCTGCGAGAAGAAATAAGAAATCTTCCTCTTGAAGCAGCCAAGGAGGAAATCAGGGCATGAAAAGGTTGTGGGTGCAGTTTTCAAACGGCACACGTGCAGTGACCCCACTGCCTGCAGATGAGGACATGGAAATGGCTGTGCAACTTTGCTGCAGAGCCCCTGGCTGGAGGCACTCCGTGGGTCCCACCTCGGATGCACGTGTTGGACCCCGCACTGGACCCCGTGTGGGATGCACGTTGTTGGTCACACATGTTGGATGCACGTGTTGGATGCATGCATTGGGTACATACAGTGGATGCACATGTTGGATGCATGTGTTGAATGAATGTGCTAGACTCCACGTCGGATGTACTTGTTTGGTGCATGCATTGCACACACGCGTTGGACACACATTGGATGTCCACAGCCGTGCTGGGACTCCAGGGCACTCGTGCACGCTCTGTGACTGGTCCACGGCCCCGCAGAGATGCCTGGTTGGGCGCAGGACCAGACACAGCACAGCCACATTGCCATGGGGCACTCCTGAGGTCCTGCTGCTGCAGCGATCGTGTCCCTGCCAGCTGCCTCGGCTCCTGCAGCCAGTAACGCAGGCACCATCACGGTGCTGGGGCGAAGGGTGACAGAATAACCACAGCAGACCTGGCAAAATCACAGCATCGGAGGCAAGCGCAGAGACATCCCAGGAGCGGAGGCACCCCTGCCCCAGCCCCCAGCATGAACACCAGGGACTCAGGACAATGCACTGGAATCTAATTTGGCTCCTGGCAAGAGATATCCAACCTGAAGAGATGCACAGTTCTTACATTAAAAAAAAGCCATAAAGTCTATGCATACATGACAGATTTACTAAAGAAGCAATTCACTGCAGTGCCATCAAGCAAGTGTACATACAGCTCAATTTTGTAAGGAATCATTCATGGTACATTTAGTAAGGCTCCAAGATGAATGGGCTGAAGCATTCTTTTGCTATTTATCTCCTATTTTCCTTGCTTGTTAACTCCTCCTCCCCAAACTCGGCTGTCACCACATTCCCACCCCTGATCCACCGAGCAGCCATGGCGGGATGGGGAGAGCCGTGCCGACAGCCGCCCTGAGCTGCTGCAGAGCCACGGGATGGCGGAGGGCGCTGCTGCCGGGGCAGGCAGGGCTGGAGACAGGCAGACCCACGCTGCCCACGCTGCCAGAAGGGGCATCTCCAGACATGCAGGACCACCTGCATTTTAGACCCTGCAGTCACGCACCCCTCTGCCTGCAAGCCAAGCCAGCATGTGGGCAGGTGCCTGGCGTGGGGTGTCCTTGGCAAGCCTTCCTCCACTCCTGCATCTTCTTTTGCATCCTTGGAGCCATCCTGGAGCCACCCCTGATCTCCCACCCCAGCACTTCTCCTTCCCGAGGGCTTTGGAGGTCAGTTCCTCCGGGTGCTGCCTTGCGGCACACCACTTCCTCCTGCCATTTCTCTCTCTGCAAAGGGCTGAGCCAAACCTCCGAACACCAACGCCAGGAGCTGCCTCCTTTGAAACAGCCCCCCCAGCCTTTTTCCTGCCAGGTTCCCTTCTGCAGATGAGCCAAATCCCCTCTGGATGCCACCCCCTCTCCCTGCTGCTGTCCCCTGCACTCCTGCCCGGCCAGCCCACCCACTGGCTCAGGGAACTGCGGGTGCTGTGACGGTCACCATCCCTCCTGGCCTGAGCGCTTGGGACATGCCGCACTTGTGAGACACCCTGCAGGTAAGCACCACTCCAGAGTAAATCTGGAGCCTAATTCAGCCTTTCTCCCCCAAGGCTGGGTTTAGCTATTCCCTAGGTCCACATCCTCCCCATCCTATGAGCTGGGAAAGGCAGAGCCCAGAGTTGCCCCATCCCATGCCGCGCTGCCGAAGCAGCCAGCGAGCCCGCGGTGCTGGCTCCTGCAGTCTGAGCACGTCTCCCACAGACCCTGCTCAGAGGCAGTCGCTCATTAAAGGCTTTCTGTCCCCAAACGACCCCTGCGTGTCTCCGGAGGGCTCGGCTGCATCGATGCCTTCATCCTCCCAGTACCTTGAATTTCGGCAGGAAGGGAGACATGCATCTGTGCATACATGCCGCTGGGAACAATTTTGTCAACAGCACTTTAACATCCAAGTGATTCTCATCGCAGCTGGTACTAGGAGCGCTGGGAACTGCAATAAAAATAGTTTTATAAAATAAATTACCTAGCATTTGCATATACTGTGCATAAAAGCACACACTTGGATGCTGACACTGAAGACTCCCCGGGTCCAGGTCTGGTCTGGTAGCAACAAGGAGAATAGTAAACAGTGAAAAAAACCACTCTCCCCCTGTTACACCAGATGGCAAACAAGGGCTGGAGAGGAAAACTTAGCACTTCTTAATTAAATACCACTTCAGTTCAGAGTCCAACCAGCTCCAAGTCAGTGAACAAAGCATCATCTTTCTTTTGGAGGCAAGGGCACACCAGCTTTTCTGGGGAGGGAGGACCAGGAGCCTGAGAGCAGCCAAACCCTCCCGCAGCCTCGCAGCGCCGACGGGCAGGATGCGGCAACCCGCTCGCTCCGTGCTCGCTCCACGTGCTCCGCCAACGGTCCCCCTGCCACAAACCCCAGGTCAGCACCTTACCCTGCCTGCATTGTTCACCAGTTAACACACAAGCATCAGCTATCCCCTCCACTCCCTCTGTGCCCGTTGGCTGGGATTTTTGGGACACTAGTACTGGGGTGTACTGGGGTAACTGGGGTGCACTGGGATATGCTGCACCTTGGTTAATGCCAGAGGTGGAGCAGCACCGCAGCCATCCCAGCCCAGCACTGTGTGGACGTGCCAGCATCCTTCAGCATAATAAACTGCAGAATAATCCTGCAAAGCAAGGGGCACCCACTCCACCAAATTCATTGGCCGTGGATCCCCAGAAAGGCATAGGGAGAGCCGTCTCACACCCCTCCACTTGCTGCACCTCTTCTTCTCACCCCACATTTATGTACCTTGACAAGAAGGTGTCTCCCTCTCTGCTGCCAGCCCCACACCCCAGGCTGCCCGGGTGTCGGATCTCAGAGCGACAGTCCCCAAGTTGCAAGACCACAAACTTATTTATTCTGAATATTAACAGTATAAACCAAATGTCTCGCCAAGAAAAGGATCGCTCTTCCAGCAGGCAGGCAGAGAGCACAGGTCACAGCACCAGACAGATAATCAGCAGCTTCTTCAAGCCTGCAGGCTACAATGAGTAACTTAAAGGCTGAGAAACAAATGAGCCATGATCTTAAGTTATAATCACAGGACATGGTATCCAAATCTGCCAATCTATGGCTTTAAGAGAGCTGGATATGGAAACCTCCCCTGAAACCCCTACGACAGATCCTCAGGTACTCGGTAACTGCTGAAGGCAGACTGCCATCAGAGCCATGAGTCCCGAGTAAACCATGAGTATGGCCATGCACGTGTGGCCCCAAAGCCGTGCTAGAAGCTACACACGGTCGAGGTGCTGGGGTGCAAGATAACGCCTACACACTGGGCTCAGCCAGGGAAAAAAAAGGCTCCAGGACTGATGTGCCTTTCAGCCTACCACCCTCCTCAGGGGCCTTTCAGCACACGAGAGGGGGCAAACACAGACCCACCCCAGCTCCCTGCGCCCAGAAAACCTGCTGTGTGCCCGCCTGGCCATTCCTCCTCCAGCAATAGGCGCAGGCTTGAGGATGCAGGAGGTGCACGCGGCTGTTCGTGCGTAGTTAGAAGAGGGAGTGAATGAGGAATGGCTAAAAATCCAGAAATAGGGATAATTATAGGCGTTAAGCAGAATTTCCCCTCTGCTGGAGGTGTGTCTTCCACCTGAGGCAGAGGGATCTAGCTCACTGCAGCACTGAGACCCCCACCTAAAGCACAGCCAAAACCCATGTCCCTTCACAGCGCATCGACCCCCTGTACAGAGCACACCCGCTTGAGCAGCCACGCATGCAGAAATACCCGGCTGCTGTGGAAAACACCTCTTCGCTCCCTGGGAGGTGGGTTGCTCTATGGCACCCGCGCTTGACCAAAACCCTGGGTGCTCGCCTGCATTGGGTGACCCCAACCAAACACCTCCACTCGTAATTGCCATGGGTGGCTTCATTTTATCTGCATTTCATTTTATTTGCACCGCGGGTCCTTCCTGCCCATCACGGCGATGCCTAGGGCCCAGGCAGGGTCTCTCCGTGCTGCTGTAATTAATAAAAAACAACAATCAGCATTCATGCCCAGTACCTGCACCACCATGGCGCAATAAAAGCTAATGATAACAGAGTAATTTGACAAGGTCAGAAAGGCTTTCTAGCTTCCTAGTAGGTCTCTTTGCCAAACAAGAACCAGGCATCCCCCAGGACTCAGGGCTGCAGCATCTTTGGTGCCCCTGCCCAGACTGCAGAGCTCCGAGGGAAACTGCTCTTCTTCCAGGCTGCTAATACAGTTTTCTTTACTAAACTCCTGAGCAGTGATACATAGGAGGGCTAACAGCCTGCGAAGGTCTCATACATCATCAGCTTTTTTCATTATTAAAGGACTGTGTGGGTATTTTGAAGGGCTGGCTATGGAAAAGGCACGGCACATGTGCTTCTACCTCCAGGCTTTGGGATGTTTAGAGCGGCTCGGCCAGACAAGATGAAAGCAAACACACAAAATATTCTTACATGGATGCTTTGGATTACCGCTGGCATTGTACACTTGAGTCACCCTATCTCTGTTCCTTCTAAAGAGATCATTGGCAATGAGAAAGGTGCACCTTGAAATTGTCCAAAGCTTTCCTGGATTAAAACAGGAAGGAGAAAAGACAATTCAGTGACTGCTTATTATGGGGGATGGCAGCCCCCGGCAGGGGTGGGGACACTGGCACCTTGGGGCTGTACAGACAAAAAGCTCAATCCCTGTTTCCCAGAGGTAACACCAGACCTGGCTTGGGAACCCCCCCCCATAAACCCAGTGCAGCCTAACACTGAGATATCTCAGAGGGCTGCAGCCCCTCAAGGTGCCAGAGCCCCAGTGGTTTGTGGTTCTGCAGGCAAAAAAAAAAGAGGATTTTTTTGGATACACACTCTTAAAACCGAGGGTGGACATTTTTAAATGCCAAACCTCATAACGATGGTATGTGAGCAGCATCCTGCCGGAGCCAAGATGCCCTGTGTGGGAGACAGCAAGTCCTTTGGTGGTCCGAGAGCAAATGTCACCATTTCAGTGGGGAGGTACTTATTTGAACAACAGCAAAACCCTTATTTTACCAAATCTTTTCAATTTCAAAAACAAACTCCCAGTGAGGTTTCACTATTTAACTAACAGAAAGCTCTGCAGATAGAGGAGATGGCTGTTCAGATACTGAGGAATTTACAAAGCAACCTGTTGAAGGCTACACGTGTTCAGTGGAAGGAGAAGGAAGGGTAAATGCAAACCATGTGTGTCGGCAGCGACCTGGGGCTCAGGGGATCAGACGTCAAAGGCTCTGAATTTGGACATTATAAGGAGTAAACTCCCTCTCCCCAGCGCCAGCAGCCCCACTGCAAATGCCAGGATGCTGTTTGGAGACATGGGATGAGGGAGCTTCACCTAATTCAAACACTATTTTGAATGCATCACCGTGGGAGACCCCAGCCTCATCTGGGGAAGCACCCCAGCCCACT
>NW_008824499.1:1110586-1111549 GCF_000699105.1 Pygoscelis adeliae
CTGCACTAGTTATTAGTGAGGTGGGAGTCTGGCCACCTCTGCCCAAAGCCCTCACGGCTCACAACACTGCTCACAGCCACACTGCTGCTGGAAGGATGGGAATTCAGATGGTGCATTTTCCGCAGCCCCACCATATTGATTCCATGAGTGCAAATATAGGTCCTGACCTTCTCCCACCCTCCGGGCTCTTGGGGACACCAGGAGCAGCTCCTGGATCAGTGCATCCCCCCAGCCCTGTGCATCCCCCCAGCTCTGTGTACCCCGCCCGCTCTGTGTACCCCTCCCCGTGCGTCCTGCCAGCCCCGTGCATCCCCCCAGCTCCATGCATCCCCCTAGGCCTGTCCATCCCCCAAGGCCTGTGCATGCCCCCAGCTCTGTGCATCCCCCTGGCCCCATGTGCCCACGCCCCACCGCTGCTTCCAATCTGGCAGCCAAGCTGGGGGCACAGGGATGTTTTTCACCAAAGGGGTGCAAGCAGGTGACTGTAGCTCAAATGCCACCACGCAGGTGACAGGGCATGCAGCTCCGGGACTGGCATGCCCTGCCCGATGCCAGGATGTGCAAAGGGGTGTGCAGGACGCGGGAGTTTTCCCAGGCTGCTGGTCCCGCACAGGCACCATCCTGTGGGTGCTGAGCTGCCTGTGATCCCCCCCCCCCCCCCGTCCTGCCTGTGCCAGCCAAGGGCTCCCAGCACCTCACAGGAACAGCCTCTCTGGAAAGCTCGGGGTTAACAGCATCCCATTCAAAAGGCTTTTTTTCTAAAAAACAACATTATTTACAGCTCCTACCTCCTCAAGGGTAAATTTGCAGCCACATCATTAAGCACAGACAAAAGCCTTTAACCAGGCTGGAGCAGGGGTATTCACAGCCCAAGCTGGGGGGAGACCTAAGCTCCCCATGAATGCAAACCTGGGGCAGCCGCACGCCCTGGTGCTGGAGCCGTGATGAAAAGCAGAGCATCCC
>NW_008824499.1:1111841-1146380 GCF_000699105.1 Pygoscelis adeliae
AAATGTTCATGGATGGGGAAAGAGGAGCCAGGATGCTCCCAAGTTCTTTGGAGGGGCAGTTTCTCATTTCTGCCAGCAGTAATTGAGGACAACTTACCAGATGGAATAAACTGGCAATTTCTTTAGTGGTGACAAAAATGGGGTATCCTTCCAGCTGCAGCATAGCCAGCGCTCAAGCACCACGTTGCAGGGCTGTAAGCCTGCCCATCAGCCCAGACCCCCGTGGAGGGGCTCGGGTGGGCTCCTGCCCCCCTTCCTCTTTTCGGATGGAAGGAAGGTGGAAGAATAAATTCTTCCCAGGGCAGTCCAGGGAGCTGGTGGTTATATTATGCAACAAAGAGCCACTGCACCTCCCTGCAAAACGATGTGCTGCTAAAACTGCAGTTAATTCTTGCATTCGACCTTCATAGCATAATCTGGTTAATGTGGTTCGGGGGCTGAGCAAGCCCCATCTCCCTGCACATAATTCAATAATGGTTTGAAGAGCAAGATCCTCAGATGCTTATGTTGTCATGGAATCCATGAAATAAGATTAATCGGGGCAGAGGAAAAGAAAGTGAGAAATCAGAGCCTAGTTGGGGAGGATAAGAGGAGCTGAGGAGTATTGCCATCGAATACCAATAGCGCTCTCATCTGAAGATCTCCAGACCTCTTAAAACACAGAGAGACTTGCTACTCCTTCACAGGAGGAGCAGCGTGTCAGTCTGCACAGGGTCTCCAGCAACAATTCACAGGTCAGGCACTTCTCTGGGAACAGAAAAGGCACCAGAAAATGATCTGAATTATTTCCGTTTCATGCCAGCCCATGGAGCCCCTGGGCGCAGACCGGGCTCTGCTGCAGGGACCGATGCAGCTCATGCCTCAGTCCTCAGCTGGAGCAGAGCCCTGTGCACCGCTCACAGTGCCTCACCTGGTCAATGGGCCATACAGCTTTGACTAACTGCATTAATTAGGGGAACATGGGAAACTCAGGGATGAGAAACGCTATAAATCTCCTCCTGCAAAGAAGAAAATAATTCTTGAATTGATTTTGAGTGGCCAGGGAGCAATCTGCAGAGCAAAGGGTCCTGCTCTGATGGCCGCCTGAAATGAGGGGCACGTCTCACCAGCAAGGAGCTCTTCCTTTCCAGTTAACAAAACAGCATCAATTTGTCTATACCCACCTCGCTGCCCTGGGGCCTCAGGAGCAGATAATGCCCCACACGCGCCTCTCCAGCTCCATCATCACCAAAGGACCAGCCAATGCAGCAGCGTCTCGTGCATGTATTTTCCATGCCTCTTTCTCTGGGCTTTGATGATTCCCTGGAGAATTGGAAGGATCCTGCTCCGGATCGTGGAGTGCAGACAACAGAAAAGCGTGTTTCTGTAGGTAAAATTAGGATGCTCTGATTCAAATGGGATCCCCAGGCTGCCGCCACGAGCTGTGACCCAGCCGGTCCTTCTCCCCTGGGACTCCCCCCAGCACTGATGCGTGTTGCTACCCTTGAAATAATTTCCAGGGCACCTGAGCACTGCTGAACTGCACCAAGACAAATTCTGGTATGCGAGCTAATCGTGGAAGGCAGCACTAAATCAAACCCACTGCTCTCGTTATATATCAGAGGTGGAACTGAGCCATAACATTTGGATATGGATTTGTACAGTCCCTAATTTAGGGGTGGGCTGAGTTTCATTCATATCCCATCTGACACACGTGCATTGGGTGGTTGTTTTTCCAGGAGGTGGGACAAAAGAGAAAGCATTTTAAAGGGAAGGAGAACAACTTTCTTCTTATACCTCCTTAACGTTACTCTGAACATCTTACAGCAGAAATCACTCCAGAGATCATTTAGGCATGCTTAGTTGGTAATTTAAGCTTATAATTAAAAAATGATTTATTGACAGAAGCTTTAGTGGAAGAAGTTGTTAGAGTTTCATGTTAAATCTATAAAAGTTCTCATTCACATCCTTTAGACTCGAGGATTATTTATAACAAGCCCTTATACCTAGAGGGGCGGGGTGAGAATAAAAAGTTTGTACCTGCCCCATTTCCCCCCCAGGGGATAAATCCTTCTCAGTTAATACTCTGACAGGACAGGACCTGAGGAATCACTTCAGTTTTACACTTCATCATGCGTGCTCTTAATCAGTTTGCCAGGATTTCCTTTGCTCATCAGAGAAGGCAAACCCAAGCGTCTCGGCTCCCTGCATCGTGCACGTTGCTGCACAACCCAGCTGAACCAGCTAAGGGCAGAAATAAGATCAGCCAGTACAAGCAGGGACAAAAAGAGTCAGGGAGGCACCCGATGAAAAATAACATTGCTATGTGCCACCAGGAATGAGGGTTTGCCCTTCCTTCAGAGCATATAGCTCACAACCCACCTGTGATGGCAGCTGCGCAGTGCAGTACTTTACGATATTTAAAAACTCAGCTATTTCTCTCCAGGGAGTGCAAGGCTGGGAAAGGACTTTAGGGAGTCACCCAGTCTGCCCCAGGGCTTTCAATTTGCACCAGCGTGACCCAAAGCTGGTGAAGATGGGGAAGACCTGGTCCTGACGGAGACCCTCCTGCCCACGGAGGAGGGCAACTCTTCCCACCACCCTCGATGTTTGAAAATATGGCATCAAAATGAAGGTGGAGCATGGAATACCTACAGCTGTGAGCAAAATATTTACCATCCTGTGCCACACAGAGGCGGGCAGTGGCTGTGGCAGGAGGAGCTGCCCTGGGGAGCTGCTGCTGTCTCTACAGGGCCTCCAAGAAAAACGTTTTCCTCCAGCCAGCCCCAGCCCTGAGCTCCAGCAGTCCCCCAGTGACAGCCCCTCGGCCGCAGGAAGATGACAATTAGAGCAAACATCTTTTGCAAGATAAGGAAAACATTGTTTCCTGCAGACTTTACAACAGATTCTGCTCTTGGCAAGGCCAGAAGAAATCCAGGGAAAAGTCACTGGTTGCAGCAAAGTTCCTCCTTTTTCCTTTTTAACAGTCGTTTCAGGTCAAAGTCTTTCCTTGCATGCTCCAAATATGCTCTGTCAACAGCGGTGATGCAAGCAGGAGAGATGGCACGTGATGGCCTTCTGATAAGCAGTTCCATGTTACTTTACTCAACATTTACTCTGCGCGGTGCCCACAAATCCACCTGATGGGAGAAGGTAAATATTTCCCAAGCTGACGCTCTCCCGGAGGAATGCTTGCGCATCACTCAGCTATGCTGGAAATGAATCACCTTTCAAATATTTGCTTTATCTTACCTTACCGTATAATTACCATCTCAACTCCCCCACCAATTTTATTTTGTGAGCAGTTAAATAGTTGGTCTTAAACCCATGACGGAGGCAGCGAAGCCTGAGAATGATGAAGAAGCAGGGATGCTGCGGGAAGGCAGCACCCGGACTACAGCTTCCATCATGCACTTTTCCCCCAGGACCTGCAGCCCATCCCCGATGCCAGCCTTGCTCCGAGCCGCAGCAGCTGCAGTGCCGGGTGGCATCCCAAAACCTGCCTGAAAGCAGAGATAAAACCTCTGAGCCCCCCATCCAGGGGACACCCCGCTCGCCCCTCTGCAGCAACAGCAACCCTCCTCATCCCCCTTGTTGGGAAAGTTGTAATCTAAGCAGCCCGTAGCAGTGAATTATATAGCTTTAATTAGTATTTAATTTAGATTGGAGAAGATAACTATTATATGTTTACTAAATATCAATTAATTGTTTAAGATATATTTGTTGCAGCTCACAACAATGCGATAGATATGTATCGGGCCTCCGTTAAACCTTAATAAATACGTGCTTTTAACAAACAATCAGCTTTAAAGCGTAATAGCTATTGCACGAGATGAAATTAAAAGATTAGCCAGAGCCGGTGTATGATTTTGATGCTGGGTGAGGGAGCCGAGTGGCGGAGGGGCCGGGAAACAACATCCTGTGCTTGGTGCCCGTGCACCTCCATCAGCATCCCCACCCAGTGCCGGGTGGTCCGGAATGTCCCGAGCACCTTTCTCAGCTGGGAGCGCTCATACGTGCTATGTGTTAAAGGCAGTCAAGTGTGAGGCAGAATATGAAACCGATGCTCGATCAGCAGTATGCGGATGAGAGGGGACTGTCACAAACAATGACTTTCTTTATCTCTTTGCATTTTGTTCCCATGGCATGAAGGTCAAGAGGAAAGTAGATTTATTAAAGCATAAACAAACTGCATAAATGCTTATGGTAATTCCACTTCCGTTAAAAATACCGGTTATTTTTAAAGCTACTTTAAATTATCTCCTTTCTAATGAAAACTCACATGTAATCTGTTAGTGAGGGATGTCTGTTGAACCATGAATTATTCAAAGAAGTCTCTGTTCTGTTATCTGGAGTCTCTGGAGATTATTCCCACTATTGTCCGTTGTGATGGGTCATTATGCACTCTGTGAATTTAATCTTTTAGACTATCCAGCAGCACAGAAAAAATGTATGAATAACAATTTTCCTGTAATAACCTTCAACTAACCTTTCAACCAGAGTGAGTAATTCCAATCCTATTTTCACATCAATAGAAGAGTCAAAGCTAGGCAATTATCTCTTATCTGTTCCATAACCCTCCCCCTTTAATTTTTAAAAAGGATGTTAAAGTACTTACTGGAGGCAAGAAGAAGAAAGGAGGCTGGAATGAAGTATGGGCAAATTTTGATGAACAGTGATAGGGGTGCAGTTTAGATAATTATTAATTTCTCCCCCCCCCCCTTCCATTTTGCCGCATTCCTCCATTCCCAGTGGCACACCAGTTGCCTCACCCACATCCCTACTGGGACAGGGGGAGGAACGCCCCTCTCCAACCCCACAGCTCCCCCCTTTTTGCCCTCGATCTGCACGACACCGAGTGGGTGCAGCCTGGCTGCTCCCAGTCACCAACGGCTCTGATGTACACAAGCTGCCTTCAAAAATGGCAGTTCGGCTCCTGGAGTGCCCAGGCAGCTCTTTCGAGGGGTAACAGAGCCCAAACGTGCTCACCAGCATCCCCCAGACCCCAACCCTGCTTCCTGCAGATTGTAACGCAGAGGAGAATCAGACACATGCCCCATGAGAGGTGGCACGTGGGCTCCGGCCAACCGTGGGACCAGCCCCGTGCCAGCATCAGATGAGGGTAACCCGGAGGCACTGGCATCCCCAGGGGAGTCCTCGGGGGGTGCGTGAATTTGCAGAGAGGTTTCAGGCAGCAATAAGGAAGCGCTCGTGAATGTGTGTCTGTTTGGATTTCAGTTTGCTCGGTCGGGCACCGCACCAGCCGTGTTTGAAGGTCAGAGGTTTGTGATGATAAGCCAAGAATGAGTGAGCTGATTGCCAGCCTCGAACTCTCCGGTGGGAATTTGTATCTGCTGAACTCTGGAAAAATCCTCTCCAAGGCTCAGGAAGGGACATTTTATCAGTGAGGGAGGCTCAGCTGGGGGTAGGAGCCGTGGGGTGGGGACTGAGACCTCCCAGTCCCAGCCCTGTTACAGAACGCTGCAGGTTTGGGGAAGGCAGGAATAAAACCAAGTGGGAAGAAGTGCCCAGGCACGGCTCTGACCCCTGAGCAGCGCCTGGCTCTCCCTGCTCCCGACCCATGTGAAGCCTTTCCCACCTGGTCGGATATAGGGAGGAAGGGATAACCCCCTGCTGCTGCCAGGCAGCATCCCTGGCACACCATGGGGAGCTGCCGAGTTCAGGGATGTGATGTCTCTCTGTATCTTTTATCTGCCTTACCTAACCTATGTTCACAAGGTCTTTTAGGATGAAACGCTTCGCATGGTGCCAACAGGAGAAGCCCAGCAGCAATGCAGCCCTGCTGCGTGTCTCCACCAACCCAGGCTCACTCTGAGGCCCTTCCCCCAGGAGAAGCATCCCTGCTGAGCCACTGCATGGCAGACGTGGATGGTGCTGCACAACTGCCCCATCCCCAGGACCTTCCCTTTGCCGACAGACCCACCCCTCTGGAGCGGAAACCCCAAAACACCTCGAGCTGCCATTTGCTTCAGAGCCCCCCGTGCTGAGCGGCTCCATCCCGTGCCCCCCATGCCGTCCCCGCACCCAGCACCGCAGCCATGCAAACGGACCAGCCTGAGACCTGCACCTCTGGTCCTCTCCCTCTCAACGGGGATTTCTGCTGTGACTTTGCTGTTGGAGAAACCTGGAACATCTGCTCTGAATTAAAAGGCCCTGGGTTTTCAAGGTTAAGGCTGCAGCAGTGGCAGAGCTGCCTGTCCCACCTGGGCCAGCTTGGGCCCCTGTTAAAATGTGGATTATTACACATATGCAGACATATATATATATATACAGAGCAGGAGTCGCAACCGCAGCTTTTGCCGTGTCCTGGTGGAGCCTGTGTGTACCCTGGCCCCAGCTGTCATTGCTGCGAACACAACAGCATCCATCAATGCAAATCCCCTTCCCCAGTAAGTGTATAAAATTGCCCTATCTGCACTTGCTATTTCCTTCAGGAACAAAAATATCGCCGGAGTAATCTCGGCCGGATTGCCAGCGCTGCGCTGCAGAAGGATCACATTTGAAAGTCTAATGACGGACATATTCCTCCTAATCAGAACAGTAATTTCATGGGCAAAACACCCTATTGTTTTGCAGAGAATGGCAACTAGGAAACAAGAATGCCACACTAAACATTAATTGTATAAGTGCCCAGGCATTTAAGAGAGCAGGGACATCTCAGAGCAAAGCACAGCCCAGTTTTTGGGACAGTTGTCTTTAAGAGCCCTGGAAGTGGATGAGAAGGCTGATCTGCCGCCAGCTGGCAGGCTGGTGCGCTCCGGATAAATGCAGACTATTGTTCAGGGCTTTTACAACAGCACCATCAAGCAAAGAGGAAAGAAAAAAAAATAAAAATAATAATAAAAAAAATCAGCTGGCAGCGCAGAGGTGAGGGCAGGAACAAGGATGTTAAGTGAATGGGGCTGGCAGGCAGTGCTACCCGGCACTGGGATGCCCAAGATGCCCCCTGCCACACAGAGGGGTGCTGGGTGCCGGCTCACCCCATAAATCCTGCTGGCAGTCGAGCTGCTGGCTCAGTCCGGGGCTGCAGTGCCGCTGAGGCCGCATCCTGCCCGGCTCGGGAGTGCAGGCAGCACCCCTTGCCAGCGGGCAGCCCTGTGGGGAGCTGGCTGTTGTTCTCCGGACCCGGGGACCACCAGCTACGCACGTTATAAATCAGCATAGGAAATCAATGCCCAGCTCATTGCTCGCTGGGGAAGATTAACAGTCAGACCTTGTTTTGGGGGAAATTCTTTTAACATGAGCTTCCCCAGCAGCGCATCTGTGCAAACCGCCCCGGCTTTGCCCGTACATGGCCAGGCACAACTGTCCCCCCAGCCCCAGCACAGCCAGAGCGGAGCATCCCGGCACACGGGGCTCAGCCATGCTGCCTGCTCCCGTCAACAGCAGATTGCGTTAGAGCCGACCTGTTTATTCTCCGTATTGCAAACACTCCCCAGTTCACGCCACTTTAAGCCGATTAGAGATCGGTAGGTGTTGCTCAAATGCACTTGCCGCACGTGTCCCGACACGTCTGCCATGCCGTAACGCCTGTCTGGCCGGCAGAAATGTTTGAGCGGTGCTGGCCAAGTCTCTATAAATTACTTATTAGTCACCCAGACTAAGATCTCCGTCCCACATCTCAAAAATAGCTGTAGGCTGAGAACAGACTTCTAAAAAGCAATTAAAAAGGCCCAGAAAGTAAACAGAGCAGGGTGAAAACCGAGAACTCTCTGAAGTCGGAGCTCTGCTGGGTCCGCTCATAAATGACGTGCAATTTTCTATTGAGGGGGTTGGAAATAAATCAGGGCACTTGTGAAGAGCTCGGTGAGGTGCATTTGTCATTGCCTGTGCTGGATGTTCCTGGGCTACCAAGAGGAGAGCGGCTCTGCAGGCAGGCTGCCGGCCCGCCGGAGGAGCGGGCAGGAACACCTCCATCCCCCGCCAAGGCAGGTGTGGGCAGAGCTGGCTCTCGGAGCGGTGAGGGCCAGAGCTGGCGAGCAGTGCCTTCCCGGGGGGAGGAGATGGTGTCCAGCGGCTGCAGCCCTTTGGGGGCTCTGTTTGCTTGTTTGCTTCTTTCATGTATTTAGTCCTCAATTAAAAGTACCGGATGACAGTCAGCAGTGCCCTGAGCGCTGCTGCGTTCAGGATGAGCACTAGTGTGGGTGAGCACCCAGACCTGTGTGCCGCTGGGGGGGGGGCCTGCGGATGCTGCCAGGGGCTCAGGGACACCCCCGTCCCCAGCCCTGCAAACCCACCGGCCTTGATGGAGACCTCGCATGAGGCCCCCACCAGCATGTACCAGACCCCCCCTCCCACAGGTGACCCCACCAGCTGGTGATCCAAAGGAGGAAGCATCCCTTCCCAAAGACCTGAGGAGCACATGGGCTCCCAGAAGTGTCGTGAGCAAGCCCGTGCGCCAAGCAGCTGTGCCACATCTGCACTGTCCCCCACGGGTGGGCATTGAGCTCTCCCCACGGCCCCCAGCCGCTTCCCAAGGCTTCCTTTGCCCAGGGACCCAGCAAAGGACTCTCCGTGCGGATCTTGCCAGCTGATATTTCTGAACTCCTCAAATGTGAACTCGCACAAACACTAATGTCAGATTGAGACCCAGCACTTGCGCTGTAAAATTATGCCCTATCAACAACTGTGCTTCCTCCAGAGGAATATAGTATGTCGTTTAATGACTCCAGTTGGCTTTAAAGCCTGAAACACAATTGTGCTGCCTGCGGCCAAATTTCCACTCAGACAATTTTTAAAAGTGCAGTCGCACGTCTAGGCTTACGGGTGTCTGGATGCTCATCCTCAAAGTCTCCGCGTGGTTCTCCCCGTTGAGATCTGCATGTGCTGCCTGGGCTGGGGGATGCCATCAGCTCATGCAACTAGTTCCCACTTGGGTGGAGGGGAAGAAATAACGCCTTGGAAGAGCCGCTGAGCAGAACAGCAGGGCTATGTCCTGATGGGGAGTTATTTGAAAGCCAGGAAAGCTGGTGAATGCCTGGCCAAAGCCAGCTCTGCCGAGGCAGTGCTGCAGACAAAGCCCGCAGCAGCGCAGATGGGCAGGAACGGTTAAAGCTCCTCTTTGGGGCACCTTCACTCACCTGCTCCATGGCCAGGGAGAAGAGCAGAGTGCTGCATACCGGAGCCCCATCCCTCTGCGCCGCAGAGTGATGGAGAGGTGCCCAGCACTGAGCCCCCCGTGCTCCCCCAGCTGGGGGGCTCTGCCATGCCCTGCCCCGCTTTCCCCTGTTTTGCAGCAGCTGTGGCAATTAGAGCCAGAGCCAATGCCCCCCCCTTCCCCAGTTCCATCTACCCCATCGAATTGCAGAGCAAAATGCCCAAAACACTTTATTCCCGGGTCTGGCGGTGGAGAGCGGGAGCTAATTTGCTGGCAGGGCTCTACACCAATCCATCCCGCATGCTCCAGTGGCGGTGGCGGCTGGGGCAGAGCAAACACTGCTGAGGCAGCGAAGACAAACATTTTGTCAGTGCTGACAAAGGTGAGCTTTTATTAAAGAAAAAAAAAAAAAGAAAAAAATTAATTGGGACAGCTTCCAAACGAGCCCTTGCGATGAAAGAGAAGGCGCAGTGGGGAGGCAGGTGTACTTACCCGCTGAACGAGAGCCATCTAAAGCCGACTGCAAGCAGGTAATTTTAGAGACAATGATTTAGAGTGAAGCACAGAGAGGATTTCGGAAACCATGGTACCGGGTCCCCACGGTGCTCATTAGGTTGTACAGATTGCATTTCCCATCTCCCCGCTAGCCCTCCAAAGTGCCTGTTATTAATTCATAAAAACATTGCAAGAGTGATTGAATCCAATGATTACTGGAGCAGGCAAACACAAGAGATGGTAAAATATTCTGTCTCTCTCTATCAAGGCTCTCCGAGCACAAAAAAAAAAAAAGGGGGGGGGGGGAAGTGTTGTGAAATATTAATCAGAGCTGTTTGCCCCTGGGCAGAAAGCAGGGAACCGTGCAATCAATGTAGCGTGAGCTTTCCCAGTGACATCTATTTGAGAAGCTGATTACTGTGGGTAAACATAACTAAATATTCTGGATCTTTGGATTTCACCTCTAGTGTCGCCACTAAAATCCGATTCCCTTATCATCCCTCCACAGGCGCGGCCCCGGGGGAATCCGGCAGCACTGCTCCTGCTGCAGCTGGCGGAGGGAGGAGCGGAGGGACGGAGTCTGATATGGATTGCTTCAATTGCATTATAAACATTAGCTTGGGGGATGATCATATGAAAGACGTTGCAGGAGCCCTTGGCAAACCAGAGGATTTATTGCCTGCTACGATCCCTGAAAGTGTAACTAATGGATTGAAGACACATAGGGAGTGCAAACAATTAATAGAAAATTAAGAGAAAGCAGCGTATTAGCATCATTACAGCCAGATCTGGAAGTGCTGTCCCGCGGGTCCACCACTGATGCACCCATGTCCCCCAGCTGCACAAACAGTGGAGGGCAGGGTGAGGACGCCTCCACTGCCCCTAGCAATAACCCCGCACTCCTAATGAAGCTCTCACCGCTAAGGTTGCTGTTAATTAGCTATGTAGTCTAATCTAATTGCTTCAAATATAATTGAATTTAATAGAACCATCCATGTCGTTATTTCTCTGTGGCTGCCGGACGCAAACAGGCTCTCGCAGCGCACCTGGACACCGGTGGACACCGTCTGGCAGTGGCAGGGCTGTGCGGTGCTGCCTGCGTGCAGGCAGAGCAGGCAGGGTGCTGCCCGCATCCCCTCACATCGACAACTTGCCTTGCCCTGCCTTTCTGTCAACATTGCCTTTCCATTTATTATTTTTTCCTGGGCTTGTCTATCATTTCCCAAAAAGCAGAAAACTTTGGGCTTAGAAAGGGTTTTTCCAGCAACCAAAAATATCAGAGTACTGTTTTTTTAAGAGAACCTCCCAAATTCTCAATAGAAGGAAGGATTGAAGAGAAATTATTTTCTCACAAAGCCATTTTTCTTTGGGAAAAAAACTTCAGTAAAATTTTCAACTGTTTCTAGTTGTCAGGAAGCTGTTAATTACTTGTCATGCACTTATAAAATAATTCTCCCCTCTTCCAACCTCTGCAGAGCCTTGGCCCACAGAGGCTCTGCTTCCCTCCGCCGCTTGAAATGTCCCCGCGCAGCCAAAGCAAATGACTCTGGGAGCATAACATGCATCTCTCCCAGATGTTCAGGGATTAAAACAAGCATTAGGAAATGTGTGCGAGAGTGATGATGGACTCCTTTCATTGTCAGACTTTCCTGGCTTGGCAATAACACCGGGGCTGGCGCTGATAGGACAGACGAGAAGCCGTAAGGACGTTGATGGAGCGGTGTGTAAGCACCAGCCGTTTCCAGGAATGTTTTTGCTAAACATGGTGTTTTGCTTTCAACTGAGCTGGCTCGGACGAGGAGGGCTTTCCCTGAGCAGAGAAGTCCTCGAAGAGCAGCAGGCAGGGCTGCAGCCCTGCATCACCGTGCAGGCAGCGCTGCCTGCAGCCCTGGCTTGCACCCACCTCTGCTCCACAGATGAATTTCTGTGCAAGGCTGCTTTCTGCCTGGGGAGCAAGAGATACCTTGGGGGGGGGTGCTATGTCTGGGAGAGCTTTTTTTTTTTCTCTTTTTCTCATTTATGATAGTCAGACTTTTCTCTTGCCAAGCTGTGAACCCCAAAACACATAATCAAAATGCACAAACCTACAAAGCCCAAACAACCTACTCCCTCTGGATGTACGTAATCTGTCCGAAGCACGAATGTGCATTTTTGTTTTGCTTTGGGGTGAATTTTTCCTGGTCTTACAGCCAAGGAAACTGATGTCTCCTTATCCAAAGCTCATATATAACCTACTTATCACATCATAGCTTCTCTCCCACTGCCCAGCTGATACAAGTAACTTTCCCCCATACTTATGCAATTGTGACTTGTTTTTTTCTGACCCCACTACTCTCCCTGTACATACATTTTTTTCCAATTCATTCCAATTCTGAACCATTTGGGGACTATACCAACCCAAGACGTGCACTGCACAGCAAGCGCTTGCTTGCAAGCACTGCTAGGTTTCTTCCATCCTTTGACACCAGCTACCCCAGAGCAGCCCCTTCCCCAGGTCCTCCATCCTCCGGTGAAGTCTGAGTGGTCGCACACACAGATGGAAAATGCCCACCCTGATACCAGCATCTTCAGCATTCCTGGATTTCCCTGCGCTGCCTTGGGTTTGGGCTCATTCTTAACCTTTTCATGCAATGAGTTCACGAGGGGATGGACAGTCCCGCCATCACCAGCAGACGCAGTGGAGGGACCAAGCCAAGACCTGCAGCGCCCAGTTAATCTACCACTGTAGCCTGAAAACAAGCCTGGACATCTTTATCAGGGTACCTCAGAGCATCTCTCTGCTGAGAGGTTCAAATCCTGCAACACTTGGACAGGCAGTTGAAGCACTTTGCGTTTAATTGCAGAGAAGTGCACACTTTATATATAAAAATTTGTACCACTTAAGTCCCATTAGGAGAAGACAACTCCGAAATGTGAAAAGCAGCAATTAAAAATCTGGAGCAGTAAATAGAGATGGGCTGATCTCAAGAGGGTTGGAGATTAAGTCCAGTTCAACTAAGTGCTCAGATGATTTAAACCACTTGTGTGTACAAATCCGGGCTGGGAATCTCAGGGGAACCTCTGTGAAAACTTTCGCCAGTCCTGAATTTCAGTGGACGAGTGAGAACAACTTTTCCTGTGGTGGTTCAGTGTTTTACATTCCAGGTCCCTGAAGAAAACAGGAAATGTGGAGTCAGATGGGAAGAAGTCAGCCACATTTTTGACCTAACAAAAAGGTCCTATTCAATGACCAGGCAAAGTGATCTAGAGTTTGCCCGCCCTTATCCTGCCTACTCCTAGTCGCACAGATCCTGCAGCATCCCCCGCCACAGTGCAGGGAATGGGACAAAATACTTAAAAATGACCAATGTCATCCCAAAATTCAAACTAGAAGAGAGGGGGCACCAGCCTGCTGCAGCTCCCACACTCATCGCTCGCAGGGATGTACGTGGTTGGCCCTGAAATGCCATCCATCTGCCCACCAGCCAGCGACGCTGCCTGCACTCACCCTGCCTGACCCACGCAAGCATGTCAGACACGGCAGGCCGTCCTGGGTGGAGAGTGGGGGCTCTCGGGAAATAAGCCCAGAGCAGTCCGTAGTCTTGGCTTTACAGCCGAAGCCCTCAGCAGGGCAGGTACCCGTCCGTGCTGCCACGGGGACAGCCAAGACGACGTCCCATTTCCAGCCCAAACCCTGAACTCCAGGAAAGCACCAATCCAGAGCTACCATCCAGCACAGCCTTGCACCCACGCATGCAAAGTGACTGATTTGAATAACGATGCTCGTTTACATACTGCTCCAAATTATGCATGCACATGGTTTTTCCTCTCTCCTGCAAGCGGAGCTGGCTGTGCTGGGATGAGCTCGTGGCTGCCCGTCAGGGCTCTCTGAGCTTAGAGCAGAGACAGGCAGAGGGGACAATTACTCAGGACTTGTTTGAGCAGCACCAGACCTGTTGCTGTTGCCCAACTATGACTTTTTCAAAGGAAAAAAAAAATATCCCTGAATGCACTTTTTGGCTCATCATCACTTACCACTTCGATGACTTTGGACCCCAGGATAATCCCAGCTGGAACAACACAGTCACTCTCAATGCTGTGCTCCAAAACTGATAGCAGCATCATGACAGGCGCTGTGGGATGTCGTGGACCCTATTTCAGGGGAGTGAAAGCCACGCACAGGTGCCCGGACTGGCCCTTGCAGGGACGGCCAGCACTCAGGATGCTCCCCTGGGAACTGGAGAATTTGGCCAGGTTTGTGTTTGGCCCCAGGTGTCCCGGATAACCTCAACCAGCATGCAGGGACCTGCCCTGGGCAGCTCCTCTGCTGAGCAGGCCAGAAGGATGGCATGTGCTATCCAGAGTCAGTGCATCCCACCGTTTTGGGGAGGCATCCTAATTAACGCATGCACTGGGAGGTCTGTGCAGCTCCGTGCAGCTCCGTGCAACACACTGCCCGCTCGCACACGCCACGTGCATCTGGGTTTCCTTCTGCTCTGGAAAACCCTCCGCAATGTGCTGATCCCAGGCTGGTAGCAGACTCGCCCATGCCCAGCAGAGGATGCTCAGGCAGCTCCTCTCCCCAGCTGAGACCTGCAGGTCTCAGGGCTGGGAGGATGCTGTGGTCCCAGTGGGATGCCAAACTGGGGGAGCAAAAAGGAGTGTCAGTAGCAATGGATGCAGCCTGCAAACTCTGGTGTACCCACAGCAAGCTTGGTGGGTGCCCTGGCAATGGCAGCCCTGCAGCCTGGACCAGCTCCTCCGCTCCTTCCCTACCACCCAGCTCCTCAGGAAGCCTCTCAGCAAGCCTTTCTCTTCAAAGAACAACTTGTATAAATATTTTCCTAAACAAACAAGGCCAACTGTGAGGTATTCCCCAAAGAAACTTTCAAAAGCAGGATCTCATTTGTACTGAGGAACAGGGTATGCAAATGCAGCAGCTGTCTGAAGCTGCACGCAGCAACAGAGATGCATTTAATATCTGCACCTAATGATTGAGTACGGTCTAGACAAAACCGCTTAAATCAGTTAGCGCATGGTTTTAAGTGCTGAACTTGCTGTTATTGCTGCTAATGGGAGAACAGCCCCATTACCACTGACCCGCGAAGGCTACGCAAGACGCTTGCTTGGAGATCTGCAGAAACAGCGGAACACAGAACACAGCAGAAAGGCTAAAATTAAAATCGTCCAGGAAAAGGGGATGAAGCAGAGTGCTCGTTAGCAAGATGAAGTGAACATCCAATAAAATGACATTTTGCTTTTTAACATTGCACTTGGAGGGGTTTCCGTCCTTGGCAATTGATTTGCTGCTTGTAGGTACTTTCCCTTCTGCTCAGTCACCAAGCCCAGTCTCATTATTGAATTTTTAATTATTTTTTTTTTACAGTCAGACTGGAATTTAAGTTTCCACTTGGAGATCGTAAGCTGTGATTTGTGGGTATTCCCATTAAGAAAACACATTTTGTCTGCGGTCGCTCACAGCATGGCCATTGCCTTAGCTTGTTTCCAGCAACGGGATGACCGTTGGCTTATTTGTTCAAACACTGGTGAATCCCAAAAGGTTTGTGAAATTCAGCATGTCTGGACACTCGCTGAAGGAGACAGGTTAGTCATTATTTAGTCCTCTCCCATTTAAAAGGCTTCAGCTGGCCAATTGATGAGTAAAACCAGGACAACGCTGCAAGCATCAAATATACAGCCAAAGCCAAATTCCCAGACTACAGTAAAGCTCATTCATCCCTGAAGGATGACGGCAGGGAGAGGAATCGTGATCGGTTCACAAATGACTTTCAGAATAAACAAAGGACTAAAGTCATTAGATGATGTATTTGCAATTAATGGTCTGTCCAGTTCCAGGCCCAATGGAAGGAGAGAGAAAGGGGAGCTGGAAAAAGCCTCACTCTTCTTGACT
Organism: Pygoscelis adeliae; assembly: GCF_000699105.1. Classification (NCBI taxonomy): domain Eukaryota; kingdom Metazoa; phylum Chordata; class Aves; order Sphenisciformes; family Spheniscidae; genus Pygoscelis; species Pygoscelis adeliae. The sequence continues at coordinate 1,127,324 of NW_008824499.1, forward strand.
GAAGTCCTGTCGCATGTTTTAATTGACAAATTAAATCCTGGTATTGTCGCTAACTCAGAGAGAAAATCACATACAGCTCTGATGTTCCAGAGCCACCGTGGTGGAAGGGGAGAGGAATGACCCGACTTCATGGCCATGCCACGGCTGAGCTTCATTCATTCTTCTCCTTTTTTTCCAGAAGATGGGAAAAGTTGAAGAAACGGGGGCACAGTCCTCCCAAACTAAAGCATTAAATGGTAGTTTGAATCTTGCTAGAATAATCAACATAAGGAGACGCTCGCCTTTCAAAAATGGTCTCTCCTTGGGAAACCAGCTCTCCTGGGAATAAGGAGAGGGGCAGAGCCAAGCCAGGCTGCAAATTCAGTGAGAAATGGGCAAAAGTCCTGCCGAGGCTTTGGTCCAACTAAAGCCAACCCTATTTCAGCAGCATCCCGAATGTCTGGGGTTTGCTTAGATAAATGGTTCCACTTTTGGGTTGCATTAAATAAATAAATATGTTTTGAAGCTGATAAAGCATTTTAAAAATTCATTGAAGAGAAAAAGCCTGGCGAGAGGCAGCCAAGAGCAGAGATTGCAGTCTGAAAGCCTTTTCCAATGTGAGCTACCGCTCCGATTTGCGCAGAAGAAAATGGTGAGCTCTGCTTGCAAACCCCACCAGGCAGCACCGATCCCTGCCATATGGGCAGGAGAAAATTTCAAGGGACAAAATTAATAAGAACTAATTAACCTCATGAAATGTGCTTGTTGCTGGTGGCCCAGCGTCTTTCTTGACCGAGTCCTATACGAGGCAGTTTTCATTCCATCTCCCTCTTTTCCATCGCCCGCACGCCTGGCTACAGATAAGGGAGCAGAGGCAGCTCCGGCACTTTAAGGAGACGTGGGGACACAGAGGGGATAAGCCAGACAAAGCACTTCACATGGTCCACTACACCTTTAATGTACAGAAAGTAATTAAAATGGGAGACAAATTCATCATCAGTCAGTTCAGTTCAAAGTGCAGCCAGGCTGTATCTTCCTTATGCATGGGTAGCGTAATGTGCATATCCGTCATAAAACCTGCATTAAAAATTAGTCAAAGCTGTTAGTACATCACAGCAGACCAGATGGTTTATGCTCTGAAGTGTTTCAGGAACCTCATTTTATTATACATGAATGCCTCATGTCGCAGGCCTGGGCTGATATTTTCATTAAACACACTCCACAAAGCATTACAGCTCTGTTGTCATTTTATTCAGCACGGATGATTTCTTGCACACAGGCTTTACGGTTAGGCTTGTCGTGGCTGCTCCCGCGGCACAGCATGGCCTGGCTCGCCGCGGGCGCGGCACGGCTTCCCCAGCATGGCTGCCCCCCGACAGCCCCTCCTGCAGCTTTTTACGCTCCATGAGCCCGAAAGCCTCCCCGCAGCATCCCACAGAGCTGCCTGCATCACTGTGCATGCCGCTGTGTGTCTGCTGGGCTTTTTGGGGATGCTCCCTGCAAGGGACCCTCCGATCCACAAATATTCCAAAAAGAGGAGCTCTCCGGCTGCATTCAATGCAGTTTTTCCTCGAGCCAAGCCACGCACGCTATCCAAGCCACGAGGACATCCCCAAGCCATCTCCCGGGAGCTCTGCCCAAGCTGCTTGGCTGAGGAAGGGTGTCTGGAAGAGGCAAGAGAAGACAAAGAGCAGCTGGTAAAATCTTAATTATAACTGCAAAGGTGATGCTTGGAAGCCCGCCCGCAGCTGATGCCAGAGCAGCCCGTTAGCACAGCATGGCTCTGGACCCGACTGCACCCGCCTCAGTTTTGTGCTGCTGCGATTTTGTTCGCTTCCAAGCAGCGACCCTGAATGCAGCCGGGGTGATGGACTCGTCTTGCTCTGCACCAGCCCGTACAGAAACCTTGTGTTTTCACAAGCCAGATCCCAGGAGATGAGCCCCAGGAACAAGGGGACCAGACTCAACGCACAAGCCTTGGGGCTCTGTCCTGGCTACCCTGGACCCGGCGGGATGCTCTGCCTGCACGCAATGGGAATAATTCAAAACAAAACAGGTAAGCATGGACAATCCTCCTTGGCAGAGGGCAGGAGAACGGACATGTGACAGATACTAAATCAGATTGGTTGGTGGTTACAGAAAGGCCTTGGACGCTGATTTTGAGCATCCATCGCCGGGGCTGAGCACCTCCCTGGGGGTACCCACCACCCTGCACCCCGGCCGGGTGCATCTGTCTGCAGCACCAGCATCCATCTTCTACAAGCTCATCTCAAAGCAAGCTAGCCCGAGGCCTCGGTAACTGAATGACAGCCTAGACAAAAATAAGCATTTAAAAAAAAAATCACATTGAAGCAGCCTGTTTTTTAATCAGGCCCGAAGAGAGACAAAAATATTTTAATTCAGATTTTGGTCCACACAAATCTGCTTTAAATCACTAGGGTCTAGTGGTGTACTTGATGGAGGTTTCGGCTTCCTTGTGGGTTGGAGGCCTCATTCACTTCACTGCAGTAACTTTCTTTAAACAACAACTCCGTGTGTGTGTGTGTTCTTGCAGTCATTTGGGGTAACAGCTATTCAGCATTTTAGATTAAGTTTAAATTGGCTCAGGTCATGTGTGTTACAATTTAAAATTTGTTATCTGAGCTCAATAGTCCATTAAAAATAATACCTCACTGCTGAGAACAATTCAAAATGATCACATTCGCTAAAACGAGCCCCGAGATTGAAAAAGAGGGAACGAAATACCATTTTATACCTAAGACATAGTGATCCCTTCAGGTCAAAACAAAGTGCATTGGCAGAACCCAGCGCAGGCAGCACCGTGTGGCTGCAGGGTCTGTATCAGGGCTGGGGATAACACAATAGAGGGTAATAAACACCGCAATGAATTCCACAGCTATGATTTGATTTTCTTTTTTTCCCTAATTTTCTTTCTGCAGCTAAGATAAACAACTTAAATTAGATCAGGGTCACAGAGATGCACAGTTTGTGCTACCTCAGACTTTGCAAGGTTGCTGGTAGAGAGAGGCACCACGCCAGGGAGGGCTGGTGTGGAGCCCCTCGGCACGCAGCCGGGCTGGGTGATGAATCCCGACTCCACAGCCAGGCTGTGCCCTGGGAGTGCTCCTGGTCGAGCAGGGTTTTCTGCAGCAGAAGCAGTGCTGGAGGAAGGCACAGGTCCTGGGACCACTCCTGCCCTGATGCTGGGGCTTGGGTGGGAATTCGCCACCGGGACATCACCCAAAGCTGCCTCCCCATCATCCACATTGCCAGCATAATGGCACCTTCAGAGTAACTCGGGATAGCATCAGCGTGTTTTGGGTAATTCCCCAATATGAGCAATTAATAACAGCAGCCCCTCCTCTCTGGCATTGACCAATGCAGAACAAGAGGAGACTTTCCTAAGAGAAGGCGTATTCTGCGTCATTAATCAGCCCATCAAAACGTACCTTTTTAATAGGATAACCGCCCTGTTTGCTTTGCAGCTGTGTGCAGCGAGGACTGAAGCAATGTTATCCCCAGGCAACACGCAGAGGCAATGGGCACGTCAGATAACCACAGACACGCACACCCTTACCTGCTTACACCACCTCCGCAGTGCCCACAGCCAGGACCTCGTGTGCTGGACCACCTGCTCTGCTCAGCACTCCAGCTCCCTGCCTCCTCTTCCACCCATGCACGTCCTCCAGCGACTTCCTGAGAGTCACTGGAGATCCTACAAAACCAGAAAAAACAGTGCAAGGTTCACAGTGGAGGTTATGAGAAGAACAGATGATTTTCACCCCTTGAAGTCCAGAGATGAGGAGAACTGAGATGCTCCCTGAAGTAGGATAACCACTTCCGTGCCTGGTCTTCAAACCTGACCAAGGCACTAGAGATGCCTCCAAGGTTTCTCATGTAGGATTTTGCTCCTTTCATTGTGGGACTGATGGATCACAGAGAGCCTGGGCTAAGGGGAAAGGACCAGGAAAACCAAGCCTGCCACTGACCTTCATGCCATGCCGGTTTAGTAGCATCATAACAGGTATGAGCAATTTCATCAGTGCACATCGAGGTCCACCCACCTCACCTCACAGCTTGCGCCGGTGAGGTCAGCCCCAAGACTGCAAACTTGGGTCATGTCTGTGAAATGTGCTGATTTGCCAAAGAAGGGTCTCCGAGCCAAGCCTCCCAGACTGCCCTGCCACCTCTTCCTTCCCTTCCCTTCCCTTCCCTTCCCTACCCTTCCCTTCCCTTCCCTTCCCTTCCCTTCCCTACCCTTCCCTTCCCTTCCCTTCCCTACCCTTCCCTTCCCTTCCCTTCCCTACCCTTCCCTTCCCTTCCCTTCCCTTCCCTTCCCTTCCCTACCCTTCCCTTCCCTTCCCTTCCCTTCCCATATTGCCTCTTGTCAACACCAACCCATGGGCTCCTGCAGCACCTGGCCCTGGTTTGCAGAAAGGTCACAGCGCACTCAACCCAACTGTGGGCTGAAAGGTGGTGGAGGTGGCCAGGGGGACATCGCCTTTGATCCCTGCACATGTCCCCAGGATGCTGAACGGGCAGCAGCTCTGTACTCTTGTGAACACATTTAGAAAGTCAGAACACACAGAACCACGCAGCTTCGAGGTGAAGATGATCCACTCGTCTCTCCAATTGCACATTTCTCACTGAGCCTTACTCATCACTGACCGCTACGGTGCATCCTTGTGCCCTTCCCTCCAGGGCTGCTCCATGGACAGAGACAGAGGAGACCTGCGGGAAACCAAACCACTAATATCTGTAGCACTGAACAGCTGGATGTGGTGGCTGATGTCTGGAAGGCGCCATGTAGCAGCTAAGAGCAGTGGTGGGCAGTGCAAAGGGCAGAGCAGGCAGCCGTAAGGCTGCCCAAAGTGGTCTGTCAGCACTCCCCCTGTCCGTGTGCATGGCTGTGTCAGAGCCAGACAGAGATTGAAATGGCTTCTGGCAATTTCCAAGGCCATCGCCATCAATCAGGAGCCTAACAAGTCCATTACTGTCAGCTGACAGCTCACAACACGCATCTCTGCTCTCGCAACGTTTGTGCTGACAGAGCCTGAATTATTTGCAACATCCCGCTCCCAGGGTGCTTCTGCCTTGCCTCGCAACGCCTGGCCTGGGTGGTCTCCACGCCGGTCAGCATTGGCCCCCCAGCCCCAGGGATGGTCCCTGCCCTGGGGACGGTTCCTGCCCCAGCCGTGCTGCGGGGCTGAGCCTGCTCCCCGCGCCGGGGCTCCATCCACACCCCAGGCTCTCCTGGCATGCAGCCCTTCCTTGGGGACGGGAACAGGAACAGGGATGGAAGTGCTGGGAAAAATGAGTAATTGCACCATGCATTTTGAAATTGGAAAATTTCAAAGAAATTTGCCCAGAGAAGCTGTGGATGCCCCCTCCCTGGAAGTGTTCAAGGCCAGGCTGGATGGGGCTTTGAGCAACCTGGTCTAGTGGAAGGTGTCCCTGCCCATGGCAGGGGGGTTGGAACTAGATGATCTTTAAGGTCCCTTCCAACCCAAACCATTCTATGATTCTGTGATTCTATGAGAAGTGCTGATAGGAAGCCCCGTTGGAGGTCACCTCTTCCTTATCAGATTTGATATGTACATAATAATGAAAAAAAAATAGATCTACATAACAAATCCATGCCCAAAGTCTTGAGAACGATATGATTAATTGTTGACCATCAGTCCTTATATGCAGAGAAGATGCACTGACAGAACAGCAGCAGTTTTGTTTCCTAATTTTCCTAAAGCTTCTAATGATCTTTAAAAGAAACCTCATGTCAGTTCTCTGCCATTTCCCCTCTTCCTTTTATCCTGGTTATGGTTTATGGTTACGTATCTGCCTCTGGACAAAGTGAGGTCTAATTAGCCACAAGCCCCTATTTATCATTTATCATCAGCTAAAGTATGTTGCAACAGAGAATAAATTTGATATTTTTTTTTTCAAGGAGGATCTTCAACTTCTGCCAACAGCATTAACAATCTGTAAAGTAATGAGGTGCTGCTGATGGTCTTAGACAGGTCTAGACAAAAACATAATTGCCTTCTGTGCTGTTATAGTTCATTAAGGCAGACGCGTCGTAGACCAAACCTCTACATCACAAAGCGTGGCTCAGTCCAAAATATTAACAACGTAAGAAAAAATAGACCCCTGACCTCTCCTGATGTCCCGCAGATAGAGCCGGAGCGTTTAATGGGGCAGTTTCACATCTCTCTCTGAGCAATTCCTGCAGAAAAACTAGAGCTATTATCCCACACTTTTGGTCTACATTTTATCTGTGTTGCTGCAAGTCTCAGCTCTATGAAAAGCCCTTTACAAGGGTTTGCAGGATGGGCTGTATACGGTTATTCAGCACGCGATTGCAGAGCATGACGCACACACAGGCCAAACCATATGCAAACAGCAGAACTCCACCAGCCCCAAAGGCAGCCCTGGTATCGGAGGGTATGGTTAGTGCCAATTAACACCAATTATCGGTGCCACATTCCTCCTGGAGCGAGGCTGACGGTAACCGTGAAGCAGAAGGATCTGCAAGGTACCGCAGAGCTGAATATGTGGGTTCGTATCTCTGAGTTGCTCTTTGCAACCAGAGATTGGCTCGCTGGCTTTGGGTTTCACTGATGCTATCTCAGCCCATTTTTAACCTCAGGAACTGCCCCTTTTTAGCGTGCCACAAACCATAGTGACACCCCACCCGGCACATTCGTATTCCCAGCCGGAGCTGAGCCAGAGCCGGAGCTGCAGCTCCCAGCACCATCAAGTCTCCAGCTCGCTGGGAATCGGAGCACCGGGAAGGGCCAGTGGTTCTGCCCAAAACTCAGGAGTAGGATGCTCGGGGCAAGGGATTAAGATATATTCCATGGGCCACTTGGGCCTAAGGGATTTTTTCCCCCAGTTTCTCCCCTGTCCTTTCTCACGCAAAACATCTGGTGACTTCACTGGAAGCTTTTACTATAGAAGGTTCCTTGGGTTACGGGATCGTGAATGAAGCTAGAAGAGCAGCAGAAACAGCTATAAGCAAGCAGGGCAATTTTGTACTGTACCTTCATCCTTCAGCTGCAGCTCTGCCCGAGCCCCAAGCTCAGTCAGGCACCTCTCCCTCGGCGCAGCTGGCCCCGGCTCACGGCTGTTTTGCCAGCAGGCATGCAGCAGCAAACATCCCGCTGCTCCCCACCCCATGGGAAGGATTGCACTGGGCCAGCGGTCCACCAAAATGCAATTGCATCCTATTGTTTCTGGAAAGAAACATCTCTAAAAATTTCCAAACTCTTGCAATAATTTTTTTTCTCTGTGCAGAGTGTCAAAAATTTTGAAAAGTGAAAGCAAACCGAGACACTTCCACCTAATTAACCCAAACCACAGTTTTAATCAGAAAGAGTTTGCCTGATGAAACCAGTTTACATATTTGCCATTGTTCACAAGCCGCGTTCATTAGGCGAGAAGCATTAATGATGATCCCCGTGTCAGGAACTTTAATCAAAGAGCGGTGGGCAAGTGACAGGTTCCCTTGACTTTGCTCCAACCTGCAGCTCTCAGCATCCCCTGGCAGCATGGAAAGGCTGCCAAGCCCAGGGCGACCACTTATTTGGGGAAGGGAAAAACAAGAGGCGAGATAATAAAGATAAGCAAAATGCTTTAAAGGAGCAGATTGAATGCTTTCACTTAGGAGGAGAACAAAGCTGCTTTCTGGAAAATTTAAAGGCAGTAAATCTAACTCAAAGCTGTGCAGCTCTACCCTGCGCGCAGTAGGAGGCAGTTTAGTCTCTAGTTGACTCAAGAGGATTTAAACTGGCCGCCCGCTCTCCTTGGGGTGCCTCACGCCGTGTCCCAGACCCTGTGTTCCCACCGCTGATCGGTCAGAGCAAAGCCCCCTACCACGGGCAAACACACCTGAGCCCACCCAGACGCACGCTACTCGTAGCGATGCTCTGCAGCATCCATCTCTCCCCTCCAGCTACCACCGGGTACTTGCTTGATACCTTACAGAAGCCTCTGAAACCACCCCAAAGCAAACACCAGAATAAAGAAGCTCTCGGGGCTGGGGGTGGAATTTGCGGTGTGAGCCCACCCTGAGCCGCAGCTGTTGGGGCAGGGGGTCCAAGGGTCTTAACGGGGCTCTGTCTGCAGTGACAAAAGCTTCCCTCTAATAAGCATAATAAATTGCTTTCATACCCTATATAGGCTGGACCCCCATGCAAATTCATCCGAGCACTCCATCGTTATCTCTGCACTCTAATTAGGCTTCCCAGCACTGAGAGCTGGGTGGAGCCCACATAGTGCCATTCGTTATTCCTTAATGATGTTCTCCCTTCACGGTAACAGCTACGAGAGATGCCTGCGTGTACAGACATAAAAGGCATCTCATTTTGTTAAATACATCCCTTGATCTTTCCTTTTTCAAAAAAAAAAAAAAAAAAAAAAAAGGCCTGGGATAAGCATCGCATGCCGGAATCGTCCTCATCACGCTGCATCTCCTCAACGAGCAGTTTAATCTCTCCTGGAGCTGTAACCCTCCCAGGCTCTTTTGCAGCTCTTGCAGCAAAGGAGCCTCTGAAGACGGCAAAGGGAAGCGCGGTGCGACAGACCTCGCCGATACCAGCGCTGAGAAAAAAACACCCCATTTTCAGTCAACACAATGCATACGCTTCGGTTCCCCTTAGTGCTGCACACTCCTTCGCTGAAAGGTTTCCTGTGATATAGCTTTGGTTGTAATTAAAAAACCACAATCATTCGTTTAATGTTTTATAAACCCGTGTCTCTCCCTGCATCTATCGTTGTGGTTCTGGCAGCTGGTCGGCACCGCAGGTCCCGGGCCGTGCTGCGGCCGGCAGCAGGGGGGATGCTGGTGGGTTCTTCCCAGTCTCAGACTCCCTGTTCTGGATGAATCTAATGTATTAACACCACCTACTTGTATCTCGTGAGAGCCTTGCGGGATTTGCCCCCTCAAAGCTTGCCATCAACGCCTCCAAGCTCCAAAAGTAAGTCAGCAAAAAAAGATTATAAAATTATAACTGCATCACTGGACACGGACAAGGAAACCATTAATTACACAATTCCTACAGAGCATGGCCAGGACCAGCAGCAGGCAGATGGGTGCATGTGCAACAAGAAATTTTGGATGCAAACAGGAGAAGAGATGGAGCAGTGGCCGTGCCCCCATCCCAACCCACGGGTACCCACTGCCCGCGGCGGTGCCAGCCCTCCCCCGGCAAAGCCCCGTGAAGAAACACGACACAGCAGCACTGCAAGGGAAAAAAGGCATAAATCATGCATGTGCACAGCTTTTCGGTAATTAACATCACCGGTGATATGTCTGGGAAAGTTGCACCTCAGCCTTGCATGATGTTCTGCTAATTAAAGGCTTATTTTGTTACGGGAAGCCCTTTGTGTAAGATGTTTCACACAATCTAGCCTGAATTTTATGACCTGTGGGCTCCGTGAAGTGAGTAAACTGATGATCCTAGACTGTGCAATGCTCATTAAACGTTAATGCTGTGTGCATTTCCACCCCTGCGTTTAGAAGGCTACTAATCATTTTCCTAATAATTGTACAAAGCGTCTGCTCATCCCAAATTCTTTACTGAAATTAGTCCACAAGAGCCACCACAGCACAGCCCTGCTGGGACTTCCAATTTCATGTAAGCAAATGCCGGAAAACTTTCTTCACTTCCTTAATATTCTCAGGCAAGTAGTTCCACTGATGAGGAGACAGCTTTGGCACATAACAGCTCTGCAGAATTATAGGAACAGTAGAGCGCATCTAACCAAGGTTAAAACACCTTCTTATTTCATAACCCCTCAGGTTAGCCCTCTCCCGGAACAGAGGGTGTTCCCTCAAAGCCTTGCTGGGAAAAGGCGGCTGGAGCATGGTTAGCATTTCAATGGGTTGAGCTGTTGATAAAGGATTATAATAAATCGGGATATTTTTTCTAATCATTCTACTGGCAAAATAAAATGCAACCTGTAAATGGGAGAGAGATGGAGGCCAGGCTGTTTAAAAGCAGGCAAACCCACGCCCTGCCTGCCGGGCGCATTAAGGAAGAATAGTCAAGGCACTGAGAACAACTCGCTGCCCACCAGCATTTCTGGGCCCCAAATGGGGGGAAAACCCATATAAACCCCACCGTGAGATGATGCCGGCGGTGACTATCCCGATGGCTGTGCGAGAGAGACCGGGCTGCCACCTCCCCCTGCAGCCGTCCCCAGCATCCGGCACACGGCTCCCCAGCCATCGCTGCTTTTTCCAAGAGTACTTTGTGCCTATGTGGGATTTTATTAAAGTGTGCCAAACAATTCTAATTTATTCCTGCCAGCTAAAATGATAATTTCTCTCCACTCCTGTTTTACTAAATTGCTACCTTTATTTTTGCAATGTGTATATAATTACCAAATGTTACTAGATTCTACCCAAAATTTCTCTCCTTGGAATAGCAGGGATGTCTACTCACTGCTGTCAATTTTTTTAAATGTTATGATTGATAAAATTAAACTGTGAAGCAGGGCATGAAATCTGTCTCATAGACACATTTTTTTTTCTTTTTGGCAATAGGAGAAAACAATGCCAGTCATAGAAAATTTCACAAAATGATTCACTGGAGAATGGAGGGAAACTTGTGTTTTTTTGCTTGAAGAACTTAATAAGACATCCACAGCAACTCCAAGCTGTATTGTTATATTCAATTACTTATGAGGCCCCAAGTTTCTCCACTTTAATTGCTCGAAGCAGGGAAGCTTTAGTCACAGTGTAATGTACCCAGGCATGTATGGGGTTTAATGAATCATACTAACTCTGCACTCCAAGCAATTAGGTAAATCTAGCTGTTAGTTAGTGAGGCATAAAATAAATTTAATCTCTCTTCTAAAAAATCAATTATAGTGCTGTAATGTATAATTCAATTTAGGTCATGCTACATAAATTTTCTGGTTTTAGTATGTTTTTCAACTGGTTGTTATTAGATTTTGCAAGCCGCATGTGTGTGAGTTCGGGGGGGGGAGGGGAATGCTTTTGAAAGCATCCCGAAACATCCTTGCTGCTGCTGAAAGGGCACAGCCAAGGTGGTACATTACCGGTGCTGCCCTCGGCATGGTGAGGCCACAGGTACCTCTCTTGCCCACGGGACGAGATCCTCCCTGACCCCGAGGTGCCTCCGTGCTCCGCGTGGGCATCCCCCCAAAAGCAGTTTTGGGGCATCTCCACACCCTGCAAACCGCCAGCCCCGGTGCTGCGGGAAGGGGGAGCAAAGGATGCAGGGACGGCACGACCGACTGAAGCCACGTCTCCAGTGCAGCCTTGGTAAACGAGCTGCCGGTGCTAATTGCTGAATAAAGCATTAAGGCTCAGTCCCGCCAGCCACCCGAGGCGCTTGTGCTGTCTCTCCCTCCCAGGGCTGCGGGGTCCCGGCTCCCCACAGGCACTGAGCTCAGAGCACAGCAGACCCCCCCACAGACACCAGGGTCCCAAACCCAGATCCGAAGGTCACCCGGCCCTTCCCGGAGATCAGACCCGCTGTTTTCCAAGCTCATCGCAGACAGACACCCCCGCAGCTCCTCCGCAAACTGCTCCTACCCTGAGACACATGTGCCTCGAGGCCCGTTCATCACAAACTCATCTCACCTCCTCCCCGCTGGCCGCTGTGGGAACGGCCCAGGGCGATGCTGGGGATGCGGGTGCTGCTGCCCTCCTGCAGCACCGGGGACCCAAAATGCACGGGGTGTCCCCCGAGTGCAGCTGAAATGCACAATGCCCATCTGGAGGTGGTACACCGGTCCCTGAAACGGCACAGGGTGCACTAGCAATGGGTCCCAGAGCCCTGGACGAACGCTGGGCAGTGGGAGCTGCAATACAACTTCATACTGGACTCTCTCTAAAGAGATGCTGCACACAGACATCCGTGGCATCCAGAAAAAATCCATGCAAGAGCATGGCTTTTGCTTTTAGCATTCAAGAGAGCGGGGTGTTGGGAGGTGCGACCCCCCAGGGCGACGGTCCACCTGCATGGAGGGAGATGCTCCAGCGACAAGGGAGCAGCAGCAAGCCCGGGAGCCAGCAGCCAGGGCACGGGGGCAGCCTGGGAGTGGCAGGATCAGCGCCACAGTCTTGGCACAAAGAGAGCAAATGAGTCACGGGCTGATGCTGCAACATGGGAAATGTTCGGTGCAAAAAGCACCCACGCTTGTAATGGCGTGGGAGCAGCAGGGCTTTCAAGTAAAACCCACGGCAGCAACTGCAAAGGCTGTGAGTGCCCTTGGGCACCTCCCAAGCACTGTCACGACACGGCCTGGACGTGGACAAGGTGACGCATTGCTATAGTCTTCTCTACCCAGCAGCATGGATTTGCACTGCTGGGACACACACCATACTCGGTGGCTACCTCTCCCACGGATCTCACCAATGGATGCAAATGCACTTTATTTTCACATGAAAGCAAAAAGAAAAGGCTTTGCTGGCTCTTTGACAAGACAGAATCTCCTGGGAGAGTGTTTGTTTTAAAACACGTTTTTTCAGAGGGAGCAAGGTGTGATATCTAGAGAACCCAGAGTTCTCCCAAGTAGGCAAAACCCCAGTGTCTCACCTGGACCAGCACCCAAGGCCACATCCAGCCCACCTACCCTGGGACAGCATGAGTGGGCACGGGTGCCCCAAGGTGTACACACATCTGGTAGTGCCGTGCTGGAAGCGATGAGACACATCAGGCGCACACATCCTGGGGTGCTGCCGGCTTCTGCACGCGGCATTTCTGGGGATCTCAGCATATGGAATTAAAGAAGGTTGAGAGCGTATTAACAAATCTGGCATAAAGATTAGCTGGCAATACAAACAAGCCTGATTCACCACTAACTGGAGAAATTGGAAGCATAACCTCTGCACTGTGTTGCTTGATGTGATTGAAATCCAGCCCACAGCTGGTGAGCAGATAAAGCAGTGCACCAGGGCATCCCTTCCCAGAGATGCACCGTTGTGCCCTTCCAGCAGTCAGCGGAGCCCGAGCAAAAAAGGTGTATGAATTGTCCCAATTTATAGCCTTCTAAAGACAGTTTTTCCATTTGGTGGGCACTTGGGTAAAATAAGTAATAGTCCCAACAGCAGCTGCTGATGCAGATGATGCGCTTGGTGCAGAGGGAGCCAGGATGGGCTCCGGACAGGCAGAGCGGGAAGGGACAGAACAGAGAGTCCCTAAGGATGCCTTTAACGTGGAAACTGAGCGGGGAGCCAAGGTGCAGGCTTTCCTCCAAAGGGTTTCCCCTTTCCCAGCCCAATTCCTGGCCTCCCAGGCATGCTGGTGATGCTGGCACCGCACTTCTGTGGGATGCGGGTACAGCTGGAGAAGCTGGTGCCACGTTTCGGTGGTAGGCATGGCCGTGTCTTACACCCCAGGAAAGCCAAAGGAGCGAGTTCGGAGCTGATCCCAGCACCTCTCGGAAGAAAAGCTCTTGTCGGCAGACCCCCGCCGGACATGGAACCCGTGCGCACAACCAGAGAACTGCTTGATCTTCTAATTAAGCTTCGCTTCTCAGTGGGTGATCAGGGCTTCACAGTTTATTAAAGCCTTTCCTCTTCTGATAATCTTTTCCTCTGCTAGCATTTCTTTTGGAGGAGGATTGTATCTAAAGCTCTCTCCAGCTGCCCAGACTCTGACAAAACAAATTATGCCAGCCATTTTTATACTGACAGGTATTTTTTCCACTCTCACATCTCTTTTTTGAATTAAAAAATTAACAGATATTTATGTTTGTTCACATTGAATGTATTATCCAAGCCCTGTCCTCTCTAATGACTTTCCATGCAGCTTCCAGGGCTCTCACTCGCTTTTATTTAATACCTTTATTGACTGGTAAAATTCTAAAACCCTTTGTTTACAATCTGCAGCCACTTTGGGGCTTCAGGGCTTGCTAACAAATACCCAAAATAGGAGGTAGGAATAATTAAAGGAAAGACATGCGGCACACGAACCTCAGCGTTACATACTGTCTGGCTTGATCCATGAGATAAGTGTTATTTCAAATCCACCAGCCAAGTGCAGACTTTATTATATGCACAACCTCCCAACTGCAAAAAAAACCCCGCTGTCAAAATAAGCACTCACTATTGTTAGGCCATTTCAACTTGTTGCCTAGCATTTTTCCTTCCTCACCAGCTTAATGGAGTTTATTCCGTGTTGTTTGAGCTCTGCACGTGGTGGTGGGGGAATCCTCCCTGAGCAGTGTTAACTTTCAGGCTGCCCTCAGGAAGTGACGCTCGGTCCAGCTCCCTCGGGACAAGGCTGGACTCAGACCCTGAGCATGCAAACAAGGTATGTTTTCAGGTTTTCATACAAGTCAAACGACGCTCCTGCTCTCAGGGCTGGTCTCCCAAGTGAGAGGTGGGAATAAACCCTGTTACGATGCACCCTCGCCAGAAATGGCAGCAGGGGATGAGTTTCCACGGCCACATCCCACCCTGGGATGCTATCTCAGACTGTTTGGTGCCCAAGCATCCGTCACCCTCCCCGGCACGGGATCTGCAGGCAGTGACTACTGTGGTGCCCTGATTTTGGTACCATAGAGATTTATGATTTAAAATTAAAACTCCCAAGCTAAAATGCTTAGCCTTAAATTACACCAACGAGCAAGGTCTCCTGCATGAGATAGGCATTTGCATACTTCAGAAGTTGGGCTTATGCGGTTTCATCCCTGTCACTGCAATCTAATAATAACCCCAGATGAAACCACGCTCCCAGCTTCAAAGCGTGAGTGCCGGGTCAGGCCCGCCTGGCCAGGGGCTTCACCGCAGGTGAGGAGACTCGTGCTGTCCTGCAGACACCTGCATGGGGTATCTGCTCTGTCCCATGGCAGCAAACGCTGAGGGGATGCCGTCCCGGGGATGCCAATCACTCCTACTCAGCCATCGCTCCCAGCCCTACATGTTGGGGCTGGGAGATGTATATGCATTAACAGCCCTATGCTCCGGTCTATCCCCTACGGGCAGCGGAGGCATAAATCAGTGCTGCTGATTGCTCCCAGGCAAGAGCCATCCCGGGGGTCCATGACCGACGTTGGGGCTTCGCCTGGTCCTGCCGGCTCTGTACGCCCCGCATGGCTACAGCCCTTGGGGGGCTGCCCACGGCCCAAGTGACGGCTCCTGGCACAGGCCAGCGGAGGGCATTCTGCTGTGCTAAGTGCAGTAATTGTAGTAATTGCATGACTAATATGTACAGCGGGCTCTCAGAAATGGTAGCAGCCCCATGCTCCTGCCATGCTGAAATTCCCCAAAATCAGTTTTTAAAGGAACCCATTACCTTCACCGCTGCTATCAAGCAGGGGGGCTTTTAATCAGGGCGATAATGAACAATAAATTAGGAGTGAATTAGTGCAAAATAATTGATAAGCTCTCCAAGTTCCTAAACTCAGGCAGACCTTTCCCATCCTTTGATGTGACTGAGTTTTAATAAGCCCTGGATAAGTTCCAGGACCACAGGGTATACGTGAGAAATTTTACATATAAATATATAATTGACATGTGTACGAATGCCTGCAGGAATGGACGCGCACACACACACACACACGTATTGTGCTGCAACATTAATAGCACGTCCCGAATTGATAAGCTGCTAAATAGCATTTCTTGTCCTGAGATCCTATTTTCACACTAGCAGCAAATATGACCTTTGTCTATGGCTGCCAGCTGCTTATAATTTTGACAGATGCAAGCACATTTCTGGGAAGCCGTATCCATTCGGTGGCTAAAGATCAACAGGCTCTGCTCAGGCTTTAGTAAGATTGATTGGCTCAGGAGAATCCCATTTGCAGCCCCAACTGAGAATAGGTTTACCATGGAGAGGCGTTAATGACTTTGATATCAACGATCTAAATATGTCAACCTGCGACTCGTGTTGGTATTAAGGCACGCTATATTTATACAAAACAGCCATTAGCAGAATGCTAATTAACGTGATTCAGTTTCCAAGTAAATCTCAGCCCTTCCAAGTGGTGTAATGCAAGACTTTATTTTAATCTCCCTGGAACTGCAGGGCTGCTGCTGCGCCTGGTCATTCCTCGGGATTAGCCAGATTTATTTTTGCTGACGTTTCACGTGGCACCCCCAGGTCGGGAGTGCCCGCTGCCAGTTATTGCACAGAGAGAGGTGGCAGAGGCAGCAACACTGGGTGCTGCTGGGTGCTTCCTAACAGCTCCTAAAAGGCGATTCAATCTGGACGGTCACAGCTCCACCGCCTGCCCTAGCAAATGGGTTCATGTACACAAATCCCCACCTAAATGAGATGAGCTGGGAACAACAGCGCTGTTACGCATCTTGCAGGGGGTAGTTAATGCTCCGGGATTTTCTCCTACACACATACGGGTTGATACTCAGATAGATGGTACCCCAGAAAAGCTGAGGTATGGACTGGCTGCTCCATGCAGCCTCCGCTCCCGCACGCTGCCCTTTGCAGGGTGGGAAGGCCAGCTTCATCGGCCTGGAGAAAGCCTTGGAGCTTCCCAGGGCACTCCGAGCCAGCCCTGGCTGCCCCACAAACCCCGTGAGACCTGGGAGGACATGAAAGGCTCTTGTTCGGGACACATAACCCTGCTTTTACATCTGCCACCAGGGCCAAAGCAGGTACCCAGGCTGGCAATAGCATCACTGGCGAAGGGAAGCTGCACCTCAGCAGCTGCTGTTCCATGTAAGGTTTAATTAAAATGAGCTGGACTTAAGGAGTGTTATCCCAACTGCCTGGGCTCCAAGAGCATCTGGATCAGTCTGGACCAATCCCTACAACACCCATGGACAAGAAGAGCACAGCGACAGCTGTAGGCACTCGTACCACCACTGCCTACAGCCCCCAGCCACGAGCCTCCTTGGTCCTGGATTTGGGCATCAAAGCCGGTTGCATCTATGGATTATTCCAGTTTTGCTTCCTAAAGTGTGCAAGAGGAAAGAGTCTTGCAATCATAGCCTGAAAGATACCATGTGAAGAGCCAAATGCATGATCTTAGTTGCCACCAATTCCCTCTCGGCTGTCCTCTTCAGCAAGAAATAAAAAGCAAACGCACAGCGCTGCCGAACACATTACACAGCGAGGCATCGGAAAACTGATGCCATGAAGAAGATTAATGGAGCAGAGCCGCAAAAATAAGAAAGAAAATGAAAACCGGGTAAACACAGAGCTGGTAAAATGCTCTGCTGGTGCCAAAGTGCCTGCTCCCCAAACACACTGGGTCACCGCCACAGGCTGGAGCCTGCCGACCCCCACATCTTGCTGATGGCTTGGGCAGCCCTGTGACACCAATCCCATTAACAGCCCATTAGGATAAATGAAAGATATTTTTCCCCTTAAAAAAAAAGTGAACAAGTGCCTTGGGAGGGGCTGGAGGGGCTATCCAGAAGCGAAATGAAAGCTGCCTCTTTCCACAAGCTGCTCTGACTATCTCCTTCAGCGGATTGGGAAATGATGGTGAAAACTGGTAACGTGGGTGAATTTACTTCCAAAGCCTTCGGTGTGTTGTTCCTTTGTCCTGAGCTCGGTGATAGATGGTGTCGGCTCTTTACGTTGTACTAATAAAAGATGCTGTGGGACTGCAAGAAACCTGTTTGCCAAATCAGCATATCAGTTGTTCTGCTGAAATCTGTATTAGTAAAGACATGAATTTGGGGAGGAAGGTGAAGGATGAGGAAGGGGGCTGCCAGTTCCTCCACAAGCACGTCTCAGCAGGCGGCCCTGCCACCGAGCAGCTCCCAGACACGCAGCCGCGGGTTTGAACACCAAACTTTTGTCTTCTTGCAGGAGAGACCCCGCAATTTCATGGCCTGCTGGTGGAGGATGATGCCATGACCGCTGCTGCCGGAGCTCGCTGTACCCGTGCAGTGCAACCCCCCTCTGTGCAGCAGGGGCCTGACGGGACACCCTCCTTCCAGAGGAGGGGGAAGCCATGCCAGGTTGATCTCATCAATGTGCTAAAGTCATTATGGAAGGAATTGTGGGAAATATTGGGGTTTTATTACAGCTGAGACTTTTTTCAAACTCCTGGTATTTGAGAAACAAGCTCCATGTACCACGCTCTTGTCCAACCACAGGACGAGTGCCAGTGCTCCTGGACACCCCCATGGACATCCACCCCACTCAAACGTCCGTGGGTGCCCCTTGCACTTGTTGGGTCCGGCACATCACTGCTCCTACCCAGCTGGGGCAAGCGGGGCTGCGCTGTGCTCGCAGCAAGCTGCCAGCTGGCCAAGCACGGGGACCCTCCCTGGTTTCCTCGGGGAGCCCACGCAATGGGCGAGCTCTGGTGCACATTCCTATCTTGGGAGGAGCCACCCCAGGCAATGTGAACACTGGGACCAGAATGTGGCCCAAGCCCACCATCGATTGCACTTCAACAGCCTCACAGACTTCACTGCCCTCCCCGGCGTAACAGCTCTGCGGACGAGGCATGGAACAAGGAGCCCCTAAAACACAGGGATGAAACAAATCCCAGAGCAATTTTCCAGGCTTTTTAAGGGCTCTGTTTTCCCGTGATGACCAGCACCTTTCCCACCTTCGCCCCTCCACCTTGCAAAGTGAAGCACTTGGGCACAGCGTGCCGAAGCCAGAGCCCCGCAGCGGGGTTCCCCCGATGCTCCCCACAGCACGGGCTGCTGCACGCTCTGTGCCAGGCAGAGCAGGGGCTGCACCGCCGCTCCTGAGGGTCACTGCATGTTTTGCATGAGTATAAAAAGTGCTTCCTCTTGGTGCAGGTGATGCTGGCTGCAAACTACGCACCTTCCTCACCATGTCCCTTCTCTGCTATTGTACCTGCTCCAGTGCAGCCCCGGTACAGACACTGCGCTGGCACGAGCAGCTGCCTGAGCTCCTGAGCACCCAGCAGTCACTTTGCTCTTTAAACAGAAACACCCATTTCTTTGCTTCTGGTAATGATCAGCAAAATAAAAACCTGATTTTTCTACGGAGCCAGAGGAGCCCAGAAAGCGCTGAGGCACTTTAACAACAAGAAGTATTGGGGCAGCTCCAGTGTTCCTCCTCGTAGCCAAAAAATCTTTTTTTTTTTTTTAAAAAGAAGGCAGGGATGTGTGTCCAAGGCCGCATGCAAGCTGCGGTGCAGCACACCC
>NW_008824499.1:1146390-1165226 GCF_000699105.1 Pygoscelis adeliae
CCCCCCGCCGGCCCAGCGGGCTTCTGCTGCAGCAACAGCAACACCACGGGACAGCTCGGGGGAACCCAGGGCTGCAACAGGAAAGTGACTTAACCCAGCACCTCTGTCCGTGGGGGGCGAAGGACGAGCGGGGTCTGACAGCTCTGCAGTGGGCAGCCCAGGAAGATTTCTCCTTAGATGACATGTTGAAGGGAAGATCTCTTCTGCTGCTGGAGACGGGGCCAAACCCTTGGCTGACACCCAGCTCTGGTCCAGCGAGTGCCAGTAAGTGCACATTTTGGCTCATTATGCCACATTTTCACCCAAGGCAGTGCCAAACCACACCTCTGAGACGGGAAACTCAGAGCCTTTGCAGGCTGGGGGGGGCTCAACCAGGCTGAGGGGGTCAACGGGGCCAAGATGATGCCAGCTCAGGTCAGTGACATTTGTCATCACCGCCACCGTGCATGGGGATGCTGCCAGTGCGGTTTGTGCACGGGGCCCTTCCGACCGGAGCTGTGAAGTTGGAGGACCCAATTACCCACCTCCTGCCCCTGCTGAGAGCATAAACCACACTGAAAACCTCCAGGTTGGGCACTTGTCTGCAGCCACTCAGGGTAAGTGGAGAACCCCCCAGGGGTAATTAATGGCACAGGATCCTCACAGGAAGCCCACGGGCAGCGTGCCGGCAGGGATGCAGGCTGCTCGCCTCGGCACATTGCCCACGGGGAGGGGAGCATCCTGCTCCAGCCCTGATGCCATGGGCAGAGGGAAAGGTGCATCAAGCGTCATCCCATCTCTCTGGGAAAGGGGACCCTTTATTCTCCTCTCCCGGCGGGTTTCTTCAGTGTTTTCCCATTTTGCAGCTCCCCTCATTCTTGGGGTCTCCCTGTTGGTCCCCCCCACAGCCCAGGGCTGAGACCAGGCTTAAGGCATCACCCATAGGGACCCACATATCCCTGCTGTCACATCCATCCCCAGCAGCACATCCCCACCAGCACATCCCAGCCTTAAATGCATTCCAGCTGGAAGGCTTAGCCATAAATCTTGTGGGGATGTGCTGGAGCTCACCGTGACCCCAATGTGTGTCTGCTTCCTCCTACCACCGACACGACTACTGCTGCACACAACAGCCGCTGCACGCTGACAAGCCGCAGGAGGGGAGAAACATCTGGCTCTGCTCAATGCTCCGGCCCGGATATATATATATATATATATGAAACATGCAATTCCCGCTCCAGCTGCGCTTTAACGCTCGCGTGCTCAGTGCCTTCCCAGCCACGCAGCCCTCCAGAAAATAAAAAAAATAAGGTGTTTTAATGACAGCACACCCCTGAAAGCTGGAGCCTGAGAGTGGTGTGTGGTGTAGGGTGAACAGGGCGAATAGGGGCTGAAGAAATGGGGATTAGGAGCATAATCCTGCTCTGCTGGCAGCTTTGTGCCTGTGGTTAAATCAGTTTTCTGTAGGTCAGGGCAGGCTCTCCCCAGCCCGAGGCCAGTAAGGATGTCGATGGGTTCACTGCAATGCACCCGAGACAGAGGGTTGATTAGGACCCCCCCCTGTCCTTAGTGCTGCAGAGGAGAGCCCCCCCCCCAGGTCAGCTCTGTGGATTCGCCTGGCTCTGCCCTTCCCAGGCTTCTCCACAGGGCTTTACACCTGGGGAAAATTAGTTACAGAAAGCTGACATCTGGGATACATCTCTGGGATAAAAAAAAATAAGAAAGATGGGGCAACACGGAGGGAACAGGCTGGAGGATCGCAGGCCACGGGTCACTCATCCGCAAAGACCTTTTCAAAGGGAAATGGCCCTAAAATTCAGCAAATTAACTCAGCCTCCACTGCCAGCATCCTGCTCCTTTCCTGGCTTTGCCATAATCCCAGCAAACCCATCACCCGTTTGCCAAGAGCGACGTGGCCTTTGAGGTCCTCCCCTCTGCATCCATCTCCTGCAGTTTAGTGGTATGGCATGGCAAGAAAGAGTAAACTACCCAGGAATTAAAGCACTCAGCAAAATCTGCAAAATCCCCACCACCCCCAAAATGAAAACTTAACGGCAGCTGCAAGACCGTCTCTCCACCTTAAGGGAGGCGATGCGCTCTTTGGAGAGATGCACATCGGGAGTCAATTCTGCAAAGGCCATAAAGTTACACGTGTGTGGAAACAAGATCAAAGGCAGAAGCATGTTTTTAAAGCCAAGGTTTTCATTTTGATCTGGGAATGATATACCGGACCCCACTCTCATGCAAAGCAGCTAAAGCCACCTGAAACCAGTGAGGTCCCGTGGGGCACCAACCCATTTCCATGCTGGGGTGCACCCACGTCCTGCCCTTAAAGTCACCCCCAGAGCTTGCACTGAATCCGAGAGCCAAAGGAAATCATACAAGAACATTTATCCCATCCACCTGCACGTATTCTGAGCCTCCTGGCTCCGGGTTATCCTGGCAGGCTGTGCCTCTCATCCTGGCGTCGGGGCTGCCGGCACCGGTAACACCTTCCCACATCCCAAACCACGCGCTGCAAGATGATCAGGCAGATTTTCCACACACTTGTTTTTCTAATTGTCTCTGCTCTGTTTTCTAATCAGAGATGTCTTAACACAAATAATTATAGCCAAGTAACTGATTAATCATTCAAATGAAATTAAAATTAAGTGATCTAATGTATTTAGATAACGCACATGTGCAATAGAAAAAAAGTGATACTTATCTACAATTGTCACTCAAAATGGATGAGCTTCAATTATTTGTGTGGGGAGAAAACAGAGGTATAAAGTTCAGAATCCAAATTATTGTGTAAACTGTTGACACATTCTGAACATTGTTATTTAAATGCCATTAAATAGATATTTAAATGAGAATGAATAATTGCATCAATAATTCATTTGTAGTTTAAAAAGAAACTTTCATGCAACGTTTGCTGTAGGAAAAGGACAGTTTGGCTCTGAATCTTTTTAACATTGTGATGGAGGAAGTGTCTAAAATACTCTTCGGGTGGTGAGGTCCCAGGCTTACGTCTGATCCCCCCCAAACCTGCACCCCAATCCATCTGCACAGCTTATAAATGCTCCCGGGGCTAAAATCACCTGGTTATTAAATTAGTCGGGTGCTTGGAATGGCATGTTGGGACGACTCAAAGTATTCCTCTATATGTGGCCCCAGACATGCCCCAGTCTGCAGTGCATTTGCAAGCGCACAGAAAACAGGGCAAGCTCCCCAGCCCGTGTCCCGCTGAGCACACGGGGCCAGCAAGGCAGCCGTACCTGGGGACAGCTTCTGCCCATCAGCCATTTCGGGGCACGAGGAACGGTGTCACACCCACCATCCTTCCCCCGGCAAAACCCCGGCTGGCGGCAGAGGGGCACTTGCAGTGTGACAGAGCAGCGTCTGCCTTGCTAGGGTTATCTGGAAGGTGATTAGAAAATGATCCTCATGATAACACGCCAGCTGATTATATGTGTCCTCCTCCTCTCCGCTTTCACATTGCTGCTGCCCATAGGGACAGCGAGTGCCGCGCGTCACGTTACACCAGGCTCTGCCGTAAAAATCTGTGCATCAGGAGCGTACCACAAGCACTGTCAGCAGGACCCGGTGCTGGGAACCACCAGCATGCCAAAATAAACCAGAGACTGGTGCAATCCCCATCTACAAATTATATTTTAATTTGGATCTCCCTAAAGACCCAGACATTAAAAAAAGGAAGGCCACCAGTGTTTATGGCGTATTATGTTACGGGGCGAGGAAGTATAACATACCGAGCACTGGTTCTTTAAACAGCATGTGTGCTCATGGGGGTATGTGGCAAGAGGCAACCCCACGTGATGAGACGCAGCATCAGGCATTTAAAAGAAATAGCTCTGCCAGTGAAAAATGTAGATAGCAAGTGCATGACTTTGGTTGCTCCACGTCCAGCTCGCAGGGGAGCATGAACGGCCTTTGGCAACGGAGAAAGACAAACTGAACTGCAGGGCTGTTGAAGTGGTGAGGACCTTCCCAGCCTGGTTCATACCGGGAAGACCCGGAGGATGCTGTGGGCCTCTCTCGTCAGCACCCACTGTGGGGGGCTGCAGCGGGGTGGTTGGGAGGGGGTCCCTCCAAAATGCCCATGCTCAGCAGCTTCCCGCTAGAGCCTGGCGGCAGGAAGGCTCAGCACAGGTAAGGGCGCAGCACAGCTCAGCTGGCAAGGCTGCCACGGCCACATCCCCCCATTAATTTGCTGCTGCACCTCATCACCTCTCAGACGGTACCGGCCCAGACACATTGCTCATCTGATTTAAACGGGGAGGATGAGGTCTCGCCCAGCTTGGACCGTGCCAGTGGCGAGTGGGGAGGTGGTGCATGCTGGCATAGCCCTCTGAGACACAAAGCTTGCTGCAGGAGGGAATATCATTCTGAAAAGCCAAAAATGCAGGCAGGCAGTGCAGGCAGCAACTTGAGTGTCCTGTCTGTACAGGCAGCAAACCCAACTGACCCCTCAATTAAAGAATCACTGCGTGGTATTTGCTGTCCAGGGGCAGGGAGGCGGCTCCCGTTATTATGAAATAATTGGGAAAGCATCGTCTGCTGTTTCCAATCACGCATCTCTGTTGAGCAATAGTTTCTTGGGTATGAAGACCTACAGGTCTCGACACACTCTGCAGCCCTGATGCAGCCTCAGATGCTCAGTGGGAAGACAAGAAATGGGAATTTTTAAATTTTTTACCTCCCAGATGTCTCTAGGAACACACCACAGCTGCTCTGGCTGCAAAGACATCTCCAAAGTTTAGCAGGGCTTGAGAGCCCTGGGGAAAACTCCGGGTGCGAGTCCCTCTGTCCCATGCCTGTGGTCCCCGCTGCCAGGTCGTCCTCATCAGCAGATGCTCATTTGAAACACAGAAGATGCTCAAGACCTTCAGCTCCACAGTGAGCCGGGGTTTTGGAGGCAGAGGGACACGGTGGGGATGGCTCAGCCCTCTCTGCCCAGCACAGCACCCGGGGAGGAGCTCCAAGAGCGCCAGCCCCTGTCTCCTCTTCGCTCCCCAGCACAAGGTGGATATATATTACTTAGCACTGCTGCGTTAAAAATATGATTGTCAGCCTCTGTAATTTTCCAGTGACAGCTCAAAAAGAAACAGCTGAGCCACAGAGCTCCAGCTCCACATGCCATCTATTTCTACTGTCAGCTCCAGAGAGATCTTAATTATAATGGCTTTTGGTGCTCATTCCTTCCTAATGCTGTAACAGGGAGATGATTGCAGCCGTAAATGAGCGATCAGTCTATTCCCTGCTGGGTAGTAAAACTGGTTGTCAGGCTGGGGAGGGACGACATGCAAGAAACTGCTCCCCAGTTACAGTTCATGTTGCACACTCTAGATAAAATTGAATTTGGCTTACTCATAGCTGCAAGTTACAGGGCGCAAGGTGGTAATTGCCCCAGGAATGGAGAGGGAGCAAGAGGTTTAATTGGCTGCAGAGTCTGGAAACAGCAAGGATCAATTTTGCATTGGCTATAAATACAGACGATGAGCCTGGCCCCGAGTCTCCGGCTTTGCAGGCACTGTCTCAGTGTTGCTGCTTCCTTATCAACCCTCCTCGGAGCTCAGGAGGAGCGGCACCGACTCAGCAGCTCAAGTTACTTGCTTTGCTCAAATGAAGACAAATTACAGCCAGGGCAAAGATTTCCAATGGAAGTCAGAAAGTTTGGGACTCCTCTGCCAGCCGGCAAAAACAAGGCAGCAGTGGAGGAGCCCAGAAGCAAAACCCAGGGGACCCATGGGACCACGTCCCCTCGCTCCGGCGGGTGAAGGACCCTACCCTCCCGCACACTCCTCGCACAGGAAAACACAGGGAAACCCCCACTAAACGCCATTCCCAAATACATTAGCTGTCTTCAAAAATAAAACACACTTTTAAAAGACATTTTAAAAGAGCTGTATTATTCACTGGCCTAGACTGAAAGTCCAACTGTGGAATTTCCTATGCAAAACCAGCAGCTCAGGTTAGAATTTATTTATGAAAACAAAGCACACAAACCTCTCCAAAATTATCCACCTACCCCCTGCTTGCATGCTGCTTTGGAAATGCCTCACCAAGGCACAGAACCGGGGCTGCTGCTTCTTTGACCGTGCTGTATCCTCCACTGCCAGATCCTACTCCATTCACTTTGCAAACTAAAAGCCGTTTACTCTGTACAGAAAATTATTAAGTGCACGTTCATACGGTAATTAGACCCCATGAGAACTGAAGCTGTCTCCATCCTCAGCCTCCCAAGGAAAGCCAGGCTCCCACGTTTCCTTTCGAATGTTTTCTTTGGAACCGAGGTGTCATCCTCACTGAGATGAGATAGAGACACAGGTCAACACAGAGCCTTACCAGGGAAACCACCTGAGCTAAAACCAGCAGCTTAATACTGCTCAGCATGGTGGAATTATTTTTTGCATGGTGGAACAAGAGTATTGAATTACAGGAAAGATACATTATTATCAGACTAGGTGTTAGGACAGGCCAACGTTGGATAAACCGATTCCTGGCATGTGGAATATTTCACATTCCTGAAAAAATGTGCCCTTGGTGCTGGGTGGGAGAGGAGCTCGGTCTGAACAGGCTGCCCCAGGTGATCCCTGCAACAACATCTCATGGCCAGGTACAGCTGCGTGGACCAGAAATTGGCACCTTTTCCCTTATTACATACATGGGTGCATGCATACAGATGTGCACAGAGGGAGGGATAACTCACACGCATTTTATACACTCACAAGGAATAACAAGTGCTTATTGAGGACACTTTTAAAACTGAAGGCCACCTCTTAAAGGTCTAAGCTTCTTCCATTTGCACTGAGCTCCTATCTTCCATCTCCCTGGATGCGTAGGGGGTGGCAGAGAGGGCGGCAATCCCGCAGCTCGCCTGTGCCAGCATTACAGGTGAGGGGGCACCCAGCACCCGCTGCCTTCCAAGAACAGCTCGGCATCGCCCCTGGCCCACCGTGGGGCATCCAGCACCTCATTTTTTAGCCCATCCTAGCCCCCCCTGTTTTGCCTTGTTTTACTAATTTTAATTAGTAGGGAGTAGAGCCTATGAAACTAGCACAAATATATTTTATCCATAGTATTATGGGTGGAATCAGCTTGGAGGAGTGGGGAGCAACATACATTTATATACAAAAAATTTCCCATCAGCCAAGCCTGTTTTGTCTAAATAAATCTCGAAGTTTATATGTCTCTTAATCCGCTGGTCAGCTTCCAGTCCCCAGCGTCTGCTGGGGGACCAGTGTTTACTGACTTTTTTACCCAGAGTATCAGGCCATCCAGCAAACCCAAACACTCCAGATTTAAAGAAGAAAATGGGCACAGCAAATGCAAGGGCAGGGAGTGGGGCCGGCTGCCCTGAGCAGGGCTTTGCTCCTCTTCACCCTGGGATTTGGAAGAAGAGTGCCTGTTGTGCACGACTCTTCACGCCATGCACTCATCCCCTTGCCTCATCCAGTCCCAGGTTTGTTGCTTTCACAGGAAGGCTGCTATCTAAACAATAAATTGATTTGCAAAATCTTCAAAAGCTTATAAAAGAAGTGATTGATGTGCTCATCTGCCGGGCCCTTCCTGTCTCCAAAAGTCTGGCTCATAATCACAGTATCTCAAGAAAAAAAAAAAAAATTAAAATAAACCTGCAAACACTCCAGTTGATATTTTCACAGCTCTTTCTGCTGGCACGGGCAGCACTTGAAGCCTACAGCAGCGTGTGAAGCCTCCCTGGCCAGGTGGTCCCCTGCAAATTAACTCATTAGCAAACGTGCACCTTCCTTCCCTTCAACCCCATCATCACCAGCTGGATGCGTCCTCGCCTGCTTTCCTGGCCAGAAGGAAGGGGGCTCAGATGATGTTTGCTGTTTATCTTTGCTCCTATCCTGCATTGCCCAGGTGCCCCTAGAAGGGACGGGGAGACGGCGCTGGGCTGGTTTGCTTTTTGCCAAAGCCGGTCACAGCTGACTGAAGCAATTTTACAGCTGAAAAGAAAGCTGTGAAGACCTCTCACAGGTCACAGGCGGCAGAGCAAGCTAGCCACACTGCTGCTATTTATGCTTCAGGGCTGCCACAGATTTATATCTTTGTCGTTATATATTGTTTAAAAAAAAAAAAAGAGAAAGGAGAAGCACTTGTCCCCTTCTGAAGTTACAAAGTCAGAAGATCGCTGACTCAAGCACTGAAAGTCCCTGAACAGCCGCTGCTCGTGCAGATTTAGACTCAACCCCAGCCAACCAAAAAGAATAATTATTTCTCTGCTCCTCTGTGCTATTTAAAGTACGACGAAGTACAAAGACACTGAATTATGCACAGAAGAGGCATGCTCACACACAGCAAGGTAGCAGCCACCGAAGATAAATAAACGGGATGCAAGCGCTCCTGCACCTGACCCCGCTCTCCCTGGTGACTTTGTTTGATTCGTATAGAAATTACAGCCTAGAAGGACAGCAGTTTCCAAGGTGCCCTGCTCCTCCGGCGCCTGGACCCAGGCAGCCGCACAGGGACGAGCACCAGGTGCCGCAGGAGTGCTGCACAGGGATGCAGCAGGCAAGGGCGGCTCTGGCTACAAGAGCAGGATGGACCAAGGAGTAACTACTCTCCCATCTTGTCCCCTGAGGGTGTTTAACACCAAAAATAGCCCTCTCCCTGTGAGCGCTCCAATCCCTGCAGCAGGGACGGCCCTACAGGAGGGGGGACATCGCCGCACCCTTACCCCCCGGCACAGGGACGGGCTCCTGGTGTCTCCAGTGCTGCAGGTTCCTCCAGAGCAGGGCTCCGCCTGTCCCCGCATAAACCTTTAGTGACAAATCAAGCCCTGGCTGCATTCAGTTCAGTGTATTTCCTACCCATTTGCAAACAAGAAAGGACCCAGCCACAGCATCACACAATGGGCGAGACCACCGGCGAGGCCGTGCATGAGCATCGTTCCTCCAGCCAACACCCAAGCCAGCGTCCTTCCCTCCCAGTTCCTGCTTTGGACAAAGCTGCTCCCGGTGAACTGGGCTGCACCTCTCAGAAAAGCGCCTGGGCTTGCACAGAAAGCCCCAGGGGATGCTCTGCAGGGTGGGCAATTGCCACCCATGATGTGTGACAAGCCATCTCCGCACACTCGTTTTCACCCTGGAGGCTGTTTCTCTCCCAACCCTCTTCATCTGCCCCCTCACAGATTTTGTCTTTAGTCCTGTACCCGCAGGCACCGGGCACAGCGAGGGCGCGGCCCACAGGCAGCTCAAGGGAAAGCAAATATGACATTTTTCAATGGGATGGGATTTGCCCAAAGCCGATCCGCTGCCACATTCCCAAGAGCCCCTTGGGATGTACCCAGCAATGGCTTGGGGCTTTGCTGCACAAAAAGAGCATTCAAATCCTTTCTTTTTCTTTTTTTATTGGCCCTACAGTACTTTATGGATCATCATTGGTTTCCTCATCTTCTCATAATTTACAAAAACGGCCTGTCGCTATACTTGGCTTCACCTCAAGTTCAGTAAATCAAGGTATTTAATTAAACATAGCAATTTACCAGCTCTCAGCCCAATTCATAAGAAACTCGCGCATCATTTGAGCGGGATTTTCATATACTTCACTTGGAAAAAGTACAGAGATGACTTCAGCAGAACAAAATACATTTTTTCTGGCAACTCACAAAACCGCTTTTCCTCCATTGCAAGCACGTTATTGCCTCTCCATTACCTGCCCAGGGGCTATCCGATACATCCCGGGGAAAGCCGTGGAGCATGGCTCTGGCAAAGGCAGCAGCACGCTTGGCGCGAGCAGGCTTGGCATGGGCATGTACGCATCACGCAAGAACAAAGCATCGCTGTAACAGCCGTCAGTAAATGCAGCACTCTCCCATGCACCTCCACAGCAGCAGGAAAACCCCTACACCACTGCATTGTCCTTCATCACTCAGCAAGAATAAAGATATTCTGTGTCACGACACGGAAATCTTTGGAAAAGTCTGGATTATCGAGTTTTTACCACAACTTGGTTTTTCCTCTCCTTTTCTCTAACAGCAGTGTCTGACAGCACAGCCAACATCTTGCGCTTCAGGTTGCTCTCCAACAGGCTCAGCTCTTGGGGACGGACCCTCATCACCTGAAAGGTCCCCTGTGCAGGGACGCAGGGCTCAAGGCAGTGGCGGTGCAGGGGAGCACGCAGCGGGATGCAGCCGGGGACGGCCGGGCTTGGGGCAGGAACACGCAGCTGTGATCGGCGGAAGGGTGCCGGCAAAATCCAGCCTCGCAAAGAGCTTTTGCTTCTCGTCCACGGTGATGGTCCTGGGAACCACGTTTCAATTGTGGGAACAGCATCTGTGGGAGATTGCACATTGTTAGGCCACAGAGGCTCTGACCTCGGGACCAGGCTGCACGAACAACAGGACTTGGGGTTTTTTCCAGTTTCCAAAGCCCACCTTGACCCATGCAGGAAGAGAGAGTTTGGGGCAGTGCCTAAGCTGTGTCACCAAAACCCATCGGGGCCACGTGTGGCTTACCAGCAACACCCCCCCACCGCTCCAGCAAAACCTGCCTCGCCTCAGCCGAGAAGGGCTCAGCCCCAGAATTCCCCCCACCCAGCCAGAGCGCTCTCACAGCGTTGTTTTCGGACCATCTCTCCATCATAAATCACTGCCCAGGCAGGGAAGCCTGAGCAGAGGCTGGCACCGTCCTGGATGAGCCCCAGGACCCCACCTCAAACAGCAAAAGGGGCTTGTGCCTTTCAGCAACCGCTGACAGCAAACAGCTTTCCAGCAACTTAGAAAGAGCTGCGGGGCTGTGGCTGAATTCCCAGATGAAGATGAAGTCAGGCACTCATGACCAGAAGCTGGAAGAGGCTCGCCATGGCAGAGCCGTGCCGGGGCTTTTCAGGAAAGCGGATCCACACAAGACCTTCTGCATGTCTAAAAGTGTTCCACAGTTTCTGCATCTTGCTTTGAACCACAAGAATAATGCTATTTTAGAAATAAAGTCATTAACAACCATCGATACCTAGAACCTGCCCAGCACCTCACCTGCCCTCGTGTTTCTGCCAGCAGAAACCCTGGTGCTTCTGGGTTTGCAGACGCTGACTCTTGGGTGGCTTCATTGGCCACACGGACAACCGCAGAGATGCCACAAAATGCCCTAAAAATTAAAAAAGCAAAATAAAATTTGGAACTTTCTTCAAAATCTAGCTTGGATCTTTACCAAAAAAACCCAAACTTTTTTTTAAAAACAGATTTTTAATATTTGTTATTTTTTTTCTCAGGGAGAACCGGTCTCCCACACTTTGGTGAGCCTGACGGGCTGCACCATGCCATGCCACAGCCCCGGCACCCACCGGCAAACTGCGCTCTGCCCTTCGGAGCCGGATCGGTCCCTTTAACAAGTACAAGATTTCTTGCTCAAATAGCGTTTCAAACCAGAGATCTGAGCAATAACGCAAACACAACACATGCAACCACTTAGAAGTCAATTAATATCTGCGGAAGGCCCCTTGTTGAAGGCAGCAGAAGGAACGATGTTACATTTCCGGAATAATGGCTGAAATTTGCCATTGTGTGTCATCAGGAATCATTTAAAATAGTTTTGATCTAAGTTCCTTCTGTCAGGGCTCTAATGAATTAACAGATGACAGATTGCTGTAATGAGAGTCTCTGCTTTAAAGACAAGGCTACATTGTTTTTTGCTGTACTACTCGTATAATTTGGGATGTTTAAAAATAATTACAGCAGAAGATTAATACCTTACAAGTTTTCAGACATTTCTCACACACAGCAGAGAGCCGAGCCCGTCTTTTGCTCAGGTTTTAGGGACGTGGGTGGGAAGAGGGGAAACACCCCTATACCCCAAAAAACATCATTACACCCCAAACGCTGAAATCTGGGCTGTAACTAGCAAAAACCATAATTCTTGCCCTGCGTTCCCAGGGAGAGCACCTTCACCCCAAAACCCAGCAGGTCCTTTGGGATAAGCCCCCATGTCTCCGGCTTGGGGACATGGGCAGTAGCGTGGGGTTTCGGCAGGGGCTGCAGAGCACCCGGCCCAGGGTGCCAGCCGGCCACCGAGCCCGTCGGCTGCTGGGGTAAAAATAAGGAAAGAGCCAATAACTGGAGCAGGCTCGTCCCCCAGTTTGTGCCGCGTTCCCCGTACTCATTAGCTCGGTTGCTGGATCACATTTTTCTGCTGTGCAAAGGGACCACAAAGGCATATTATATTCAATGTTAAGTAAACAAACTTTTGAAAACTGCCTTTTATTGATTCCATACGGCCATCTGGTTTGAAGGAAAAGGCTCCCTCCCTCTTCCCCCTCCCTGTGAAAATATTCGAAGGTTAGGGACTGGCAGCGGCTCAGCATGGCTGAAAACCACCTAGTTTCCTTTGCGGTTAACAACACAGGAAAACGTCTAACTTTCAGATAAATGTTGGAGGCTTATTTGGTTCACCCATCTGGTAGCCAGCCTGTTCTGCGAAAATTAAAGATATACATATGCAAATATTCACAGTCTGCTTCCAAGATCTAAAGAATTTTTATGATGTAACCACAAAAAGAGGTTATTTAATGTTGACAATATGTAGCAGAGCAAAGCACTATAATGCTGCATATGGTAATGTAACTTATGAAAATGAAGCCGCAGTGCCCTTACAGCGTAATGAAAAGCAGATTTCACCTTGAAGACTATTTAGAATCATAGAATCGTTTAGGTTGGAAAAGACCTTTAAGATCATCAAGTCCAACCGTTAACCTAGCGCTGCTAGGTTTGAGCTGTTTAGCTTGTAATGACTTGAAAAAAAAAAACCCAAAAAACATTGGTGTGAAAATACAACTTGCCACACAGCCACATGAACCTCGGGCTGTGCGTGGCAGCATCACCACCAAATGGCCTCAGCCTGGCAGGCGCGGGTGTGCCAGAGCAGGCGCTCCCCCTCCTGCCCTGTACCAGGGATGCGCTATCGTCCCACCAGGGACGTCTGCAGTGCAGGCAGGGCACGGACAAAACCCCCCAGTGACGCTGATGCCAACAGAGCCCTGCCTTCCCACGCTGCAGCCTCACGCGTGGCTCCCAGCATCACGGGCGGGCATGGGTTCAATGCGTCCCTCTGCCCCCCCAGCAGTCCCTGGGGGATGAGAGCAGTTGAGCGATTCTGGGTCAAGGGATGCGGGAAGGGTTGCACCCCACAGACCCTGAGGGAGGCAGGGCACCCACGGCAGGCACCGCTCCATCACCGTGGGGCAGAGGCAGGGTGAGCTGCGCATCCGCTTTCCCCATCATCGTGTGGGGCTCACTATGCCCCCCAGAAATTGGGTACCGCTCAGCTGAGAGACCTCAACCAAAGGGGGCACAGCCTTGCTACAAGCCTCTCAGCGTCGGGCACATGCCACTCAGACACCGGCGTCCTCCCAGCTGAGAGGGACGGCAGTGCCGCATCCCACGGCCACGGGCCCATCTTCAGCCAGGCACGCGGTCAGGATGTGCGGGGCGGCCTCCCACCACCCCACCATCACGCTCCGATTGCATCAGCTGCACAAAACACATTACCCCCACAATTCATCAGAAACGTCAACCACGCCATGCGGAAGACTCTCCTAGCCAGCTCCATGTCCCTGATGCTGCTTTGCATGTAGAAAAGACTTATTGCTACTGCTAAAATTAATTATGTCCTCCTTCTGTAACGAGCACCTTTGTATATTATGCAAGCGCTTTGCCTGTCATCAACAGCCTCAGAGAAAGAGAAAGATGTTTGAATTAACAAAATATTACTGTGATCTTCTCCCTGACAGTATGGAAGCAATAATATTTAGTGAGTAACTGAGTTTTCTTTAATAATTTAGTAGACTGCAAAAACCTTGATCATCCAGCTGACTCTGAGAACAAAATAGTCAAGCTTTGTGCGTCCTAAGCTGAGATAAAAACGCAAGCAGAATAAAGAAGTTTAAAATTATATTTTAAAAAGCTAATTAAAAACGCATCCCACATGCAAGAAAGAGGCCAGGGAAACTGTTCTTTAAAGCAAGCGAAGACATAGGTTTCCCTATCTCCCTGTTTCATCTGCGAGAACAGAGCAGAGGGATGTTGGCGAGCTGCCCTCCCACCAGCTCTCCGTGGGTGCACAGAGGAAGGTGAAGCCGGAGGCACCTCGATGCAGGGACCTCCAGCCTGGCTGTACCCCAGGAGATGTTTCTGAGACAGCCCCCTGGGTCATTCGGTGACATCCGAGGGGACATCAGGGTTGCACCGAGCTCAGCACCAGGCAGGTACCGAGTGTGAACCCACCTCTCCCCAGGTGGTTTTGATCAAAGTCCTACCATCCTTGGTCACTGTGTGAGAGCAGAGAAACCCCATAGCCAAGCAGGCTGCACTCCTGCAGAGACCTCCGGGAAGTGCTTCTAGGAGCACGGGGCAAGAGAGGAGACCTCCCCCCGCCTCCACAGGGCAGCACGGGCCAGTGGAGGCAAGGATCCTTCCCAGGGTGATAAATAAAGCACCTGGCCTAGGTTATTGCCAAAAAGTGCCTGCAATAGCCCTCATGTGTGCTCTAGGTATGTCACTACTTATCACCTGCTTGTCCTACTCCTCTGTCCCTGTCTGGCTTCCTGAGGACTGCAGAAGCACAAGGGGGTCTCTGCCAGCAGATCTACAGCTATAGCAGGCCATCAAGTGAGGACCTCTGAGTCACAGCAAGATGCCAAGCTTCAAACCCGGTTGTCGTACAACTCTATACTACCCATCTCGTGCCCCTGGACCAAGTAGTGGTGTGTGCAGGAGAAGGGACAAGAAGCACCTCCAATGCTGCAAAACCCATGGCCGGCGCTGGCCCAGCCAGCGTCAGCCCAGAACAGCAGGAGCAGAGGGATGCAGGTGCACCACGGGCACCCATCACCCTCGAGTTCGGCCTTTCTCCAGCTCACGAGCAGCAAACCGGTGAGATAGACCAGAGACCAGCTGGCACAACAGCTTGGGGCAGGAGGGACCTGAGGAGGACCCTGTGCTCAGCTTGGCACCATCTTAGAGTCAGGCATGAGCCTGTGGATCCGAGCACCCCCACAACCAACACCAGACAGACTTAATTTTTGTTGCTGTTGTCATTAAGAGCCTGGGCTTCTCCTGGGAGCCCCCAGTCATTGAGGCAAATAATTTGACACGATGCATTTTTGAGCGTCACTGTTGGAAGCTACAGATATTCCTAGCTCAGGGTTGGTGAAGCGCAGGGGCTTGGCAATCTCCATCACAGAGAAAGAGCTGTCAGGGAGCCTTGTGGAGGGAAGTTTGGAAGAAACAAGAAGGCAAAGAAACCTCAGCTTCTCTGACAGGGCCAGAACTATTAAAAGAGCAGTTAGGCCCCTTAACATAAAAATGCATCAAAGAGGAAAACCAGATGAGAACAGATTCATTTGCCTTGGAGAAATCCTGGCTCGCTGATATGCTGCCTTCCTCCAGTGAAGTTTCAGTGCGGATTGAAATGCCTTCAGGCAGCAGAGCTGTTTTGTCTAAGGCGTGTTTGCAGAGGGCATTTTAAGGAGCCGCCTCTCCGGAGGGGATCCACCACGGCTCCCTTCCCACTCGTTGGCATGCAGAGCAAAAAGCCCCCGAATCAACAATAATGAAAACTAGATTCCTTTTTAGATAAACATGCTATATCAATGACAAAAAGATGAACCAAAGCTACATCAATGCTCAGAGCATCAAAGAGCTCAAGATCAGGCTTCAGATCTGCTAACAACGCCATCCGCTGCCTGCCGGTGCCTCAACAGTCTGGGCGAAGACCAGCCCCGCTGGGACGTCTTGAGGACTCATCTGCAAGCAAATACCTGGGTGGTCGTCACCCTTGCAAGGTCACAGGATATTGAGGGATGCCACAGCTTGCTCTGTGGACATCACAGGAGGTCCCACCTGTAGACAAGATGCCAACTCTGGTGAAGATGCTGAGGAGCTCGGGAGCATCTGAGCACAGCTGGAGCACCACAGATCCCAAGAGACATCTCGTGCTGAGCACTCCCAGCTCCCATGGCACACTGCTACCAATGCCGGAGACAACGAAGACAGCAAAAGCCCCAGGAACATATCCTGCTTCAGCGGGAGTTGATGCTTCAACTTCAAATGCACGCATTTTGGTTTTGAACAGCTCTGAACCAGGGGGACACATAACTCACGTGGGGGGGCGTGCTGCAGGACCCTGCCAGGTCTTCTCCAAGCTCTGGGACAGGCTGTGTGACCACCAGCACCATGGTGTCTTTGTTGCTGGCTTTGCTCACCTCCTCTCCCAGCACATGGAGATGCAGAACCAGCACGCCATGCCTTGAATTAAAAATAAAGCAAAGCACCCCAGTAAGAGCCTCAGGGATATGGTTAGTTTGGAGGGCAGCAAAGACCATCCACCGCCTTCGCAGCCAGCCCAGCCAATGCCTGTTCCAGGCTTGCCACAACCCACAGGGAAACCTCTGAAGCCCTGGATGCCTTGTGCAGGTTTCCCCCAAAAATGAGACCTCTCCAAGGAAGGCGTGTGAAACATGCACGAGCCCCTGTGTGCCCTTAACCCGCAGGTAACACTTATTCAGTCCTCCCCCGACTTTCAAACCCACCTCTGTTTATCCCCCACCGTAAAAGCAAGCGGCTGACGGGGCACCGACACACTGCAACATCTGGGAGCCATCTCAGCCCTGGTGCTGAGCAGTGAGTCAACAGAAGGTGTGATGAGAGCCAGATGTTCGGCTCTGCCCATACATCCTAAGTGGAGGGGATTACAATAAGGGGACAAATAAAGAGGAAGGCCTGCGAGAGTATGTGGAGCCCCTGGAGGCCTTTAAAACTGATTTTAAAAACCCATTTCCCTTGATTCAGAGGGAATTTTATAGAGTAGCACCAGCAAAGCGCTGGCTGTTTGTTGCAAGGCCAGGCGACGCCGAGCCTGGGTTTCAGGCAGGAATAAAACCCCCGATTTCCTGATGCGGGTAACATTTGCCAGTACCCGGGCTCCCAGCACACTAACTATGGATGGGCAGCATCCAGCACCAACCGTGGTGGCAAATGGGCAATACCACAGGCATCAGATGGTCATTGGCTGCAGGATGCCCGCTTGCAAAGCAGAGGGGAGATGAGCAAGCAGCAGGGAGGGAGCCTCTCACCTGCCTGATGCTTGCAGCAGCTTTTGCATGAGATAGGTTTTCTCCTCCCTGCTCTGTCCCTGCCTGGGAAGGTGCAAAACCTCTCCTCCTCCGCAGGGAGCGGGTACTCCAGGAGCAGTCAAAGGGCTCAGTTGCTGGAGCAGGGGCATTTTCCAAAGCCTGGCGGGACACTGATGCTCACAGCCCTGCGACCATGCAACGCCCCGGCTCTCGTGCTGGAGGTGGCAGCTCTCACACCACTGGCGTCTCTGCAAAGCCCTGGCCCAGCTCCATCGGAGCACTTTGAGCCTTCCCTGTGCCACCGAGACCCAGCGCAACAGCTTGCAAGTGGAAATAAAATTAAGCCTGGCTTTAACTTGGATGAAAATTACAGGAGAGCGGGAAACCACAGAGCAAACCCATCAGTCAGATCACCAGCAGCCACCGTCTCCACCACAGGCAGGAGCCGGGTGCGTGGTCTCCCTCGTCAGCGATGTAATTAGAGGAGCCCCTCTTGTGTATGGGCATGCCTGAATCCCGCAGCCTCGCAGGAGCCCGCAGCAGGACCGAGGTGCCCAGCACGGGTACCCGGGCAATGCCTGGCCAGAGGCGCTCAGAGATATGACTCGACTGCTGGGCAGAGCTTTACTACCCTTTCTGATGCAAGGCCCACATCCTGGCATACAGGAGCTCACCCACGGCATGGCACCGTGTCCTGGCAGTCGGCACCCCAGCAGATGAGGCAGGACACCCTGCATTTCCCCTCTGCATGGACAAACCCCTTAAGGAGGTGAACAGGATTTTGTTCACAGCTTGAATCCGCTCCTTCCTGTGCCTCATCCAAGAGCTGATTTCAAATGGAATACGACATCACCCTGGGATGAGGCTTTCCTGCCGCTACACGAACCCTGAGGCTAAATCAAAACATTTATCGGAAGTCGATGCCGCAGCAGAAGGGGGATCCTCTGCTACGGGAGAGGAGATGTTTGTGCAGTGACAGTCTCCTCTTCCCGGGGCTCCCTTCCCGCCCCACCGGACCACCGCACAAGCGGAGCAGCAGGTTTGGGTGGGTCTTTGCACCGAGCAGTTGCTCAACGTAGTCGAATTGAAGAACCACATTCCCGTTGGCTGAGGCACCCCAGGACCGAGTCACCCTCCCCGTGCTCCCACCAGTCCAACCCCAGTTGCTCATTAAAAGCCCAGCAGCCCATTAAAGGTTACTGCGGGGCTCTGATGCAGCTCCCCTCTTCGGGGAGGACTGACCAGAGGCAGGGATAGTCTGCTCCGAGGAGGTACTGGGTCCCTCTGGGACCTGCTCAGCACCTTTAAGCCCACAAGCACCCATGTGGGCACCCCACCACCCCAGAGGCCACAAACAAACAAGGGACAGGGCCTTACAAGCCAAAAAAGGAGAGAATAAGCAAAGCCCTGCAGCGCAAAGCAGAACTTGGTGGTTTGAGCTCAAAGGTCAGGGGCTGGTTCCTAAATCAAACCTGAAGCAGAGCTCCAGGGTTCCCATGAAGCCTCGTCCCGCTCCCAGCAGCGCTGGCACGGCTGACGGGGGCTCCAGCAGGGGATGCCAAAGAGAAGCACTATAATTAAGTTAAATCATCCACTGGGGCCAGGGGGGCCGTTTCGGGCTTAGGCGCTCCCACTGCTCACCTACCTACCTGCCTACCTGCCTGCCTGCCTACCTGCCTGCCCGCCTACCTGCCTGCCTACCTGCCTGCCTGCCTACCTGCCTACCTGCCTGCCTACCTGCCTGCCTGCCTGCCGGACTGCCG
>NW_008824499.1:1166055-1166379 GCF_000699105.1 Pygoscelis adeliae
ACAGCCCCTCCAAGTCCGGTTCTGCCCCTTACTCATCAGGGTATCGCTCCGCTTGCCACCCCAATTAATTCGGTTTTCCTGACCCACGTCGGCTAACCGTGGCCATCGCGCCAGCTAATGAGGGACTCCGCCACCACGGAGGAGATGCCGGGTCATTTCGTTCCCATTGGGATGACTTGGTTTTTCCATGGCTGGTCCCCTGTTGGAGCCCAAAACACCCAATCACCTCGCGCGACAAGGCGTTGTGGATGGGATGCTTCAGGAGGAGGTGAAAACGCCGGGTGCAGCATCACGGGGGGTGTCGGGGCCCGTGTTTGTGTCCTA
>NW_008824499.1:1166425-1169997 GCF_000699105.1 Pygoscelis adeliae
AGGGGAGCAATGCGCTTCCCGCCTCCCTGCTTTTGATTTCCACGTGTAAATTGGTGTCTCTTGGGCACGTGCGGCTGGTGCCAGACTGCGATGGTGCCGGTGCCAAAATCCCCGTGGAGAGCACGCTGCGGTCCGGGCGTGCACTGCGCCGGCACCGTGGACCGGGACGGGCGATACGGGGTGAGCAAAGGGTTGTTTGGGCACCAACAGCCCCGTCCTTAGGGCCGAGAGCTCCCTGCAGCACCGCCCATCGCAGCCGCAGAGTGGATGATGCTGGTTTATTTTTAATACTTAATGAGATAAAAGGTTGGAATTGCTTTTAAGCCTTAAATTGCTTTAGACCTTTTTATCTTTAAAAAACACGACAAGCAGTTTTGGAGGGTATTTTTTTTTAAAGTTTGTTATAATGATTCCTGGTAGCTATTATGTTGGAAATAAGGCTCTTTCAAAGACTGTTGGGATACATTAAATGTTTCATTTTTCAGTCTCCTTTTCTTTGTTTTTGATCTCCATTCAGATTGATTAAAGACACTGACTGCTCAATTTTGATTAAATCCTAAATCATAACTGGCTTACAAAACAACTATGAAAGCTGACATTTATGAAGTTCAGTAAACTAGTTGTAAGAACAGGAGTGCAAGATGGAAAAAAATAATAAAATTCCTTTCCAAACAAACATCAGTTGACAGCAAACAGATGGTTAGAGGCTCTTACTTGTAAACTGGAAAAATTAA
Source organism: Pygoscelis adeliae (assembly GCF_000699105.1). Classification (NCBI taxonomy): domain Eukaryota; kingdom Metazoa; phylum Chordata; class Aves; order Sphenisciformes; family Spheniscidae; genus Pygoscelis; species Pygoscelis adeliae. Next base: position 1,167,160 of record NW_008824499.1, read on the forward strand.
GATTTGGCAGGTTCTGTTAAAAAATAGTTACAAAACATCTTAAAGTTTTCCCCTTCATATCCTGGTGTTGCTCTGGGCATCATTTCAATATTTTCATAGGCTACTGCACGGAAAAGGTTCTGAATACATGAAAGCAGCTGGCATAAAAGGGCTTAGAAATACTGGTTAAGATTTATAGGAAGCAAGGCTGCCAGCATCCCAAAGATGCAGTATTTAAAACCCAGCTTCTCAGCCCACCAATAAATCACTGTAACATAGCAGCATAGCTTGAGTTTCATCTCCAAAGGTGCAAGAAAAGTGGGTAAAATGTAACCTCGGTAGATTTTTCCATATTTGTTGACTTACCCTGTGATAATGTTAAGCTAAGGTTTTTGGGCAATGCACAGCCGCATAAAATTAAACCTCTCACTGACACAAGTTCCCCCACAGGAGGAGAATTCAGCCAGAGACCTGCTTCTTGCAGACAAACATTTCCTCCTCCTCTGAGCTGCGAGGGAAAAAAGGTCAAGGGAAACATGGGAGGAACGCCCCAAATCGCGTAGGGATGCAGCCTCGGGGAACAGTCGTGCCGAGACCCTTTGCCAGTGAGTTTGGCAGCGTGACCTCAACCCGCTTGTGAGTTTGGCCATTGTAATATCCTGTGGCAGTGAGTGGCCGTTGCAATATCCCGTGGCCATTGCAATATCCCGTGGCAGTGCGTGGTCGTTACAATATCCCGTGGCCATTGCAATATCCCGTGGCAGTGCGTGGCCATTGCAATATCCCTTGGCAGTGTGTACCCCCGCTTAATGGGGATGCAGCACCTGCAAAACGCCCATGCACACCCTGTATCTGCAGCAGCCCTCTGAGCGTGCATGGGCGGGTGGCCTGGGTGCTCGGGTCAGGGGAGCAGCACGAAGGGTGCACCTCTCCTGCACTGGGCGCTCCCATGAACCTGGCAGGGGTGTGATGCTGCCCAGCGTGCTTTCCTGCTTGCACACCTCATGGATGCTGTTGCTAAAATCAAGGGACGCAAGGGTGCTGGGAAGAGCAGCTCTCAGGCAGTGCCCCAGGCTCCGAACCTCCCTGCGTGGCGTCTTGAGCACATCCTTGCAGCTAGGTTGCAGGGGCTACCCAGCAGCAGGGCCAGCCCCTTGGGCAGCTCGGAGCAGTGCCCTGGCCATGCTGCCCCGGCATCCGGCGGGTCCAGCTCTCGGCAGCCCCGTGGCACGCAGGCAGCAGCCGGTTCTCCAGGGTTAACAACTGAACCACTCTGTCTTCGCCGGAGAGTCAATGGGGCCTTGTCTGCAACCTGAATTACTGGCCTGCAAACAATCATTTCAGAGGCAGCATCCAAGTCCAGTTCCTCCCCTTTTCTCCCTCCCCCTCCCACCGAAACAGCCACTGAAACCATTTGCAAACTGTTTGCAATTGCTCTGGGCGCAAACACAAGGTTTCGCCAGGTCCTGCAGCCGCTCCCCGTGAGCCAAGGGCTGCTGGGGAGCGAGAGCCCCGCTCGGCTGGCGTCGCTCAGCCCACATGGAGCAAAAATATACTCACAGGCTGAAAACAATTTTAATTTTAAGATCAAAGAGAGTGGGAGGAAGGAGGGAGAGACGCGTCCAGAAGAGGGCCCGGTATGTGTCTCTCCTTTTTAATGAGCTGCAGCAGTTGCAGGAGCTGAGCAGCTGCTGGACTTTGCGCCTGGAGCGATTGCAGCACCGTGGAGGATCTGTGCAGGGAAGCTGCAAGCGATGCACAGCCCAAGCGCGTAGCTGCAGCAAGGCGTGCAGGACCACAGCAGACCCCGCTGAGGAGAGCAAGGCTGAGGCGTTAATTCATGCCATGTTTAAAAGATGCCATGTGTGTGAGAGCTCAAAGCTCCCCTGCACGTCGGGCAGCAGATTTGCAGGTCCTGCTGGTGCAGCGCTGGCGGATGCTGATCACCACGTTCCCTGCAGAGCCCGTGCAGGAGCACAGTCACCCCAAACCCATGCCAGAAATCACCCGCTGGCACAGCTTACCTCCTTCTGCTGAGTCTATGGGACACTGCGTTGCATGTGCTGCTTACCTAACAGTGCCATGCCTTTTCTCTTTTTCTCTCCATAAATGCAAGCGTGTACCACGTTTCCCCGGGACGTGGGATGCCCATGTGAAGCTTCTTCCAGAGCAATTGTCTCATTTCTTCTTTTCTGTAAGGAAAATCCCTGGAGAACTGGGGCTTCGTTGCCTTTGCTTCCTTCCCAGGCAAGGCTCGCTGCAGAGAGATGCAGAAACATGTTAGAGAGAAGAAAACATGCAGGCAAACATTTCTGAACCTCATAGCACTGCTTTGATCCTCGTTTCATCTCTGGGTCAGGCCTTCTTTCTGCAGAACCTGGTTTATCATTCATACATCTAAATCCCTGGAAAAGAAACCCCCATCTCATGCGACGTTGAAAACTCTGTTCAACAGCGTGCTAAAAATAATCTCCTCCGGGGAGCAATCCTGCTCTGCCCTGGAGGGAAATGGAAAGATGAGTTAATAGGTCTTTTCCATCTCTGGTTCCTGTAATTCTGCAAAAAAACAAGGCTGAGTCTGCTGTTTACTTTTCTGAATATGTAAAACTCGTCTCTGCAGGTCTCCATCCCAGCCTTCCCGAACAGAAATACTGACTGCCTCGCTGTAGTCCAGCTTTGCAAGTGCCTCTGATTTCGCCTTTTTTTTTTTGATCTTTCTCTGCTACAGTTTTTTCCTTTCTCCCTCTGCTCCTTTGAATGAATGCTCAGACAAACACTGGCTGTTTCTAAGGGACTGCCTAGAGTTGCCAACTTTTCTTCCCGGGAAGAATCCTCTTCTCTGTGTGCTGAGCAGAGATT
>NW_008824499.1:1170058-1170569 GCF_000699105.1 Pygoscelis adeliae
TGGCTCTCGATGACTCCTTTGACCGGAGGGGAAAGAGCCCGGGAGGTTTATTTTGCAGCTGTCTGGCTGCACTGGAGATGCGCTCCGTGGCACTTGAGCTGGCAGATGGGAGACGGGTTGCTATTTCTTAAAAAAAAAAACTAACAACAAAACCAACAAATGTCAAGTGCGTTTATAACCATGTCTCCATCACTGCTGGCTCGTCAGGAAATGAAGGTTTTTCCCTCGGCCACCAGCTTGGCCAGGGCTTCCCTGCGAGGGACGCCAGTCACAAACTGGGGCTGTCTCTGTGCTGGGGACCAAGCAGAAGCATCACAGCCCCTGAGCGGGCAGAGGGTTAGGCAGAGCACATCGCTGGGATGCTTGTGCAGCCCTGGAGCTCGCTGGCTGCAGCCTGCCACATCCGGGCCATGCATGAGCATGAACAGGGCAGCAGGGACCGGCCGGATCATCACCAAATCGCAGCCAGCCAGCCACCTGGGCCAGCCTCGTCCAAGCTGCAGCATTACCC
>NW_008824499.1:1170701-1177355 GCF_000699105.1 Pygoscelis adeliae
GGCGGGTGCCCCGGCTAATCCCCCCGCTGCTGGTTTGGCTCAGCCCTCCGCCAGCACGGCCTCTGGACCGCAACGTGGCAGCAGATGCTCAATGCCCTGCAGTTAGATGCCCTTCCAGTTGACAAGACCAACCGCAATGGCCCAGCAGGTTGCCCAGAAGTCCGTGATGGTCTCAAGCAGCGCAACCCAAGCGGCAGTGCCCCGTCCCTCCCTCCACAGCCAGCCTGCAAGCCCTCGGGGCTGCTCTTTGCCCCACAGCCCCCCCGCAGCCTTTTCCAGCATCTCCCCCGCTTCCTTTCCTTTCCTCTGCCTGCTCCGTAATGTGATTTACAGCCACTGCGTTGCTGCTCCCATCTGGGAGGTGCCACAGCAGCGGGGACTATTGGCCGCTGCCGTGCTCCGTGCATCCTTAATCCTGGTGGCCCTCAGTGCCACCTCCTCAAGGTGTTTTGTGGTAGGGGCGGGTGAGGAAGGCTGCACTGCTGGCAGTTGTTTTGCCCTGTCTATAGATAATCAGAAATGTCACTGTTACCCAGCGTTTAATTAATCGACAGGAAAGAAAAGAAAGCTGGGTCGCCCTGAAGGAACTTATCACAGGTATTAAAATGGTATCAAAGAAGTTCTGCAGCTCTTTAAAGGGTGCTTTAAAATATGGGACCAAGCCCAGAGTAGGAAAAATGAGGTTCCTGCCTTGTGAGTGACAGTATGAGAGCGGCCGTGAGACGTCCCGTGGGGCAGCTGTGGTTTAACTGGGGCTGCTGGTGGCAAACTACTCCCCGCCAGCCACAAATGGGCATGTAAGGCTTCGTTCTTGCCTGAAAGCCTCTTAAAGCCTGGTTGTAAGTACCTTCGAGTTTTCAGGCAAGGAAACAAACCCAAGCCCCAAGCCCACCCTACACTACAATCCAATTATCCATCCAAGAGCAGAAAATCACAGATGGTTTTGCATGGATTTTCTGAAGGAGTGATACTCCAAATGCTGTTATCTGGGGAACCGTAACAAAATGTACACGGGCACTTATAACTGCAGCATCTGGAAGGAACGGATAAAAATCTACTTATGTGCACAGGCAAAATTTCCAAGAGCAAGAGTGCTTCTGCAATTCATCGCCTGAATAGGAAGCAGAGCAAGCACCGGCCGAGTCCAGGACTGCGAGCCACTGGGAGTCAGCCTTATCCACCGCATCCCGGCTTCTGCTGAAAGCGAGAGCAGAAAACCTTCCAGCCCCCAGGATTCAAATGCTGCACAAATTCAAACCCCGTGTGCGTATGTGGGGCAGGAGTGATTTGCAGCTTCAGATGCTGAAGGGGAGTTTGGGAACAGCTGTAAAGCAACGGAGAGGATGTAATCACGGAGGATGCTGGAGGGATGGAGGGAGGGAGGGAGGGAGGCAGAAAGCAAGCAAGGCACTAGTAGAAATCTTTGTACTCTGGATTCCTCTGGCAGGCATAATGGAAGAGGGACCAGGCTTAAAGGAAGCAGAACAAAGGACAAAAGTAATGTCCTTGTAAAAATAAAGGCTTGGCAGAAAGGGGGGACACTTGAATGCTGCAATATTGAAGGGGTTTTTAAAGGAAACATTTGAAAAGAAAGCCGCCTGCACTTCAAAATCCGACATAGCGTTCTGCTGCTCGTATGCTTCAGCTCAAGAAGGACTGACAGCAGACAGAGGGGAACAAAGAGAATTTTTAACAAGAAATCAGAAATATGGCCTGACCGTGCGGGGCACTCGAGTGGTGTGATGTCTGGCTCGAACACGCGTTTCCCGATAGCTGGCGGAGTCGCGTGAACCCGTTACAAAACTTCCAGGGGGATAAAAAAATCGCTTAGAAAACATTAGCATCAAGCTAAACTGGTGCATTGGCACACTGCCCACTGAACAATTTATCTCAGATATAAATAGCATAATTAACCTACATGGTATATACATTGCGTACCACTAGGATGACTTTTTGTTGGAAAACAAATCTTTAAAAGTTTGAACCCTATTTACAGAATTGCTGCTCCATAAATCATTCAGATCATCAAGGCTACTTTATTAATGCCTTTCTGGCTGCATGCTTGCAAGGAAAAGGCAGAGAGCTGTAAATAGTTTGGCTTTATAAATATTCCCTAGCACACAGCAACTGTCTTTCAGCAGGTAATGAAACATATGACATGCTCCTAATCTATGACCGAGGGCTATTTCATGGTAGTTTCCTACCAGTACACAGTTGCAGTCGTTTTCTGCTCTCACATTGGAAAAGAGACTGGGATTTCTGTAATGTGCATGGGAAGGGAGAACGGGGTCTGCCTGATTTGCAGCCAAGACTGATGTCATTAATTTAAGAGAGCGCAGCTTAATGCACAGTGAGGTAAAGTTCTCAGTCAAGCGCCGAGGACTAAGTGTTGCAGCAGAGTAAGGGGCTGCTGTCAGGAGAGCCGAGCTCCCTCCCCATCTCAGGGGTGTGCAACACATGTGTGACCGTGCCCTCGGGCGTGCAGGGTCCTGCTGCAGGGCAGGGGTCTGTGCGCACTGGCCAGCGCTGATGGGAGCCCCAAATGCAGCCGGGCTGAGCCCGTGCAGCCCTTTGGAGGAGAGCATCTGTGTCCACCTGCAGCCTCCAGCTGAGCCTTCAAGGGAAAGCTCAGGCCACGAGCTCCAGCTGTGGGAAGCAACCTTCAAATCCATTGTCATTAGCCACGTGGCGTGGCTGCCCCCCGTGCTGCTGCTCCGGGGTGTGCAGCACCTGCAAACATCCTCGCCCTTCGCTTTGGTTGCAATGAGAGAAGCTTAATTAAATCCAGCTAATTTCTGTGAAGTCTGGAACCGCCCTCAGTCTTGTCTTTATAGCCAATTTGGTGACTAATGGTCAATTTGGTGTGTGGAGAGGGGGACAAGCACGAATACTAGTATTTCTTCTCCCTCAGTGCATTGCTGCTGCAGAAACAAGGCTGGCCAAGTGGTGAATGCAACGCAAGTCCTGCTGCACTGGGGTTACTTGGCCAAACACCTTTAGGAGGGCATTGCCTGCCCCAAGCATGACTTTCAGTATGACCAGGAGGGTATCACTCTGATGTCTGCAGCCTTTTTAGCCCCCAAGGGCTGAGGAGAGCTGTGGCAGCCCCTGCATGGCTTCAAGGACTTCTCCAGGGCTTTGATGCAACGTCAGCAAGCTGCAGACCTGTGTGGGGAGGAAGACGCAGGCGACGGAGCGGGTTTGTACGCTGGGGCTGCAGCACATCCCAGGACCGTGCAGGGACAGCAATTCCCCCGCTCCATCACCGGCTCCGCTCGGCTGGGCTGCGTGGGCTGGGGACCATATGGAAAACCTTCTCCGGCTGACTGGGAGAGCAGCTCATTGCTGTAGGGAAGGAGGAGCACACGTGTTAGTACCCCTTCTCACCCTCCCTCGGTCTGCCTGGGAGCCGAGTCCTGGCTGGATCCTGCTCCCCTGACTCCTGCCTTTGGTGCCCAGTGGCGGTGGCGGTGGCAGTGCCAGGCTCTGCTCTGCTGGCATGCCACGCTGCCAAGAGAGAGCGACTCCGCGGGCTTCAATGCTGCGGCAAAGGCCCTCCAGGTACAGCACAGCCCAGGCTTTGCTACCTGCCTCTCTCCCACCTTTTGCTCAGTGCTGTGCACAGATCTCCTGTTCCTGCACACCCCGACCTCCTGCTGTGCGGCATCTCCTAATGCCTGGCGCTGGCATGGCCCAATGCCGGCGCTGAGCCCAGTGCAATGACCCACGTTAGGTATTTCTGCACAGATTATGCAGGGAAACCCAAGCGGCTCTGAGGCAGGCAGGAGCCTGGCTGCCACCAAGGCTCAGCATGCAAGGAAAGCAAGCTGGCATTTGCCTGAGGAAGACGGCAAAAAACTACTCGCAGCTGGACGTTTCCTTAATATAAACAGAGACTTGCCACAAATGCACAATTTTCAAAGCTATTTGCAAACATCAAGGGAGTAATCCTCACCTCTCCATTGCCCTTCTCCAGTCTGTCACAGAGGTGTGCAGGGCAGGCAGAAGAAAGCAGTGGCTGCTGCTTATGGCAGAGAGACTTGGCGATGCAGCTGTTGACACCCAGTTCTCTGCTCTCCCGTGCCACTGGATGCGGTCTTCAAAAACCTCTTCTTGCCCATCAAGAGCAGCTGAGCATGGCAAGAGCAAAGGTGTTTCCTTTGCCTGGTTGTCCCCTCCGGTGGGGTTTCAGCAGCAGCTCCAAGACCTGCACCTCCTCTGCACCCTCTCCTGCTCCTTCTCCAGGTGGCTGCTCAGTTCCTCCCAGGATCAGGCCATAGGTGAGGGTCACCTTTATTATTAATGCCTCCTGGCATCACCTAAACAGGCCCATTCAATTCCTGAGAGGTTACTTAATGCCTGTTGGGGGAAGAAATACAAGTTTGTCTGTTTATGCCTGGTCGTTAGCTCGGTAGGTCCCCGGCAGCAGGGACCCCAAGGCGAGGCTGCCTTTGCTTTACAGCTCCCCGTGCACAGCCTCCTCCTTTTATTTTTAGTTGATGGGATTTAGCATAAAATAGTGCTGACCTGGCAGTAATCTAAAAAATTTGCAATAGACAGCTAGATCATCGTGTGCCATATTTTTGACTTGCAAATAGCTTCCACGGATAGCGAGGGTGTATTTATTAAACACAGCTAGTGTTGCATCTTTATTTAGCTCCTTCTGTTACCACACTGTATAATTCATGAAATTGCCTTATAAAGTTAGGGAGGAATTAAAACGTTGACCAGCCCGTGAACCAGAGTTGACACTTCCATTATTTTAAAAGGAAAGCTGAGAGAACTAAAACCTGACAAATAACCCCGTGCTGGGGGAGTGGGGCCAGCAGTGGAGCTCACCTTGGCTGAGCAGGCGGGAGGCAAATCCGAGTCAGCTCCAGAGCATCGTGCCCAGCGGAGTGTGGCTGCTGGATCTGTCCTGCACTTCCAGGGAAGGATTTCCATCCCAGATGATGAGAAGCCTTCCCGAGCTCTCCTTGGTGTGCTGGACGGCATGTCGCATCTCCTACCAAAACCAGGCGGTCACGAGGGCAAGGATGCTATTTTGGAAAGCAAATGCAGTTCACCACCATCAGCTGCGTTTCAGAGCAGGCCCTGTCTTTAGGAGACCTCAGCCCCATGACAGCATTGTACGTCTGGGTAAGGAAACGTTTGACTTTCCAGCTCAGCGCCTCAGCCTTGCTCCGCAGGAGGGAAATCACACGCTGTCCTCTTCTGAATACAATGTTTTACAACACATGCTCTCTAATAAAATGTTCCCCTCAAGTTCATCTTCATGATAAAAACAGTTTCTTTCCTTACATTGGAGGCCGCGTATGCCTTGACTCATAAATATTTCATTAGCACCTGGAGAGTTTCCAGCAGAAAGCGATGTGATTTGGGACTCCAGGTTGCCTGGGCATCGCATGGACACAGGCTGGGTGCAGCCTGGCATCTCTGTGTTAATGCACGGCGGCTGCTGACGTGGGGTCTGCTGCCTGCAGTGGGGTGCATGGCTTGCAGTGGGGTGCACTGCCTGCAGCGGGGTGCACAGCCAGCACACCCTGGCCATCCTTGCAGCATGGGACCCACAGAGCCTCGGGCAAACCTCTCCGTCTAGCCCCTTGCCTGGCCCTCACCTTGATGCCGGTCCCCAACAGCACTGATGTGCTGGAAGAGAAGAAAAAAATCCCAGTCTGGTGGCTTGTGCCCATGAATAATCTCAGCCCTGGGAGGTGTTTTCTTACCAAAAAGGGAAGAAAGGCAAAATTCTGAACTTTTAAAGAAAAAAATCTAAAATGTTTTCTCTCGTCGACATCCAGGAAACAAAAGCCCTAACCACAACACCCAGCTCCGCAGGGCAGCCTGGAGGGTCCAAAGCTGGGCACTGCTCCCCTCTGCCCGGGGGGAAGCTGTGAGCGTGCCCTCTGGGCAGCCAGCCCCCCAGCTCCAGGCTTTTGGGGTGAACCTGCCTCTCCTCCAACCCCAAAGCCTTCCCTTTGGAAATGTCGTCCCAGGAGAGGCATTTCCCTGCTTAGACATGCCACATGCAGATGAAAACCAGGTTTCACCAGAAGCGCTCCGGCCAGTACGTGCTCTCTGGCTTTAAAAAAAAAAAAAACACAACATCAAAACAAAACTAAATACTAACACTGGCACACAACTTGACATGAAAGCCTAAATTCAAAACATGCCCATCTCTGGAAAAAATTCTTCTCCTATAGGAAACCTTAGGCAACGCATCTTGCAGCCAGCCCTATCCCGGGGGTCTGCCTGGTGTGTCCCATCCCTTCCTTGTTGCGACCTAGAGGTGAGTGAAGGGTGACTGACTTCAAAGGTGTTATTTTCAAGATGGAAAATAGCAGAAACTAGCTGGGGAATGGCAAATCCTGGGTGCAGGGGAGCTGCAAAAGCCTGGTGGCGGGGGGGCTGCAGGCTGCCTCTGCCAAAACTGCAAGCCCCAGACCCGTGGTGCACGGGGCTGAGCTGCTGCAGAGCTCGGCAGGCTGAACCTCCCAGATGCTTCTGGGAAGCAGACTGTGTGTCACAGCGAGTGTTTGCTGACAAACATTCCCATGAAAAATGCCAAATTCATCTTCATTTACAAAATGTTTCCTTTCTCCTCACCCTACAGCTGTCGGAAGGGACCTGAGCGGCTGGTGCTGCAGCGGGCTC
>NW_008824499.1:1177855-1182693 GCF_000699105.1 Pygoscelis adeliae
ATTTGGGACTCCAGGTTGCCTGGGCATCGCATGGACACAGGCTGGGTGCAGCCTGGCATCTCTGTGTTAATGCACGGCGGCTGCTGACGTGGGGTCTGCTGCCTGCAGTGGGGTGCATGGCTTGCAGTGGGGTGCACTGCCTGCAGCGGGGTGCACAGCCAGCACACCCTGGCCATCCTTGCAGCACGGGACCCACAGAGCCTCGGGCAAACCTCTCCGTCTAGCCCCTTGCCTGGCCCTCACCTTGATGCCGGTCCCCAACAGCACTGATGTGCTGGAAGAGAAGAAAAAAATCCCAGTCTGGTGGCTTGTGCCCATGAATAATCTCAGCCCTGGGAGGTGTTTTCATACCAAAAAGGGAAGAAAGGAAAAATTCTGAACTTTTAAAGAAAAAAATCTAAAATGTTTTCTCTCGTCGACATCCAGGAAACAAAAGCCCTAACCACAACACCCAGCTCCGCAGGGCAGCCTGGAGGGTCCAAAGCTGGGCACTGCTCCCCTCTGCCCGGGGGGAAGCTGTGAGCGTGCCCTCTGGGCAGCCAGCCCCCCAGCTCCAGGCTTTTGGGGTGAACCTGCCTCTCCTCCAACCCCAAAGCCTTCCCTTTGGAAATGTCGTCCCAGGAGAGGCATTTCCCTGCTTAGACATGCCACATGCAGATGAAAACCAGGTTTCACCAGAAGCGCTCCGGCCAGTACGTGCTCTCTGGCTTTAAAAAAAAAAAAAACACAACATCAAAACAAAACTAAATACTAACACTGGCACACAACTTGACATGAAAGCCTAAATTCAAAACATGCCCATCTCTGGAAAAAATTCTTCTCCTATAGGAAACCTTAGGCAACGCATCTTGCAGCCAGCCCTATCCCGGGGGTCTGCCTGGTGTGTCCCATCCCTTCCTTGTTGCGACCTAGAGGTGAGTGAAGGGTGACTGACTTCAAAGGTGTTATTTTCAAGATGGAAAATAGCAGAAACTAGCTGGGGAATGGCAAATCCTGGGTGCAGGGGAGCTGCAGGCTGCCTCTGCCAAAACTGCAAGCCCCAGACCCGTGGTGCACGGGGCTGAGCTGCTGCAGAGCTCGGCAGGCTGAACCTCCCAGATGCTTCTGGGAAGCAGACTGTGTGTCACAGCGAGTGTTTGCTGACAAACATTCCCATGAAAAATGCCAAATTCATCTTCATTTACAAAATGTTTCCTTTCTCCTCACCCTACAGCTGTCGGAAGGGACCTGAGCGGCTGGTGCTGCAGCGGGCTCTGCACCACCCCATCTCTCTCCTCGATGAAAAAAACCTCGTTATTAAAGCAAGGAGGGAAGATCCTCGGTCTGCCAGGGGCATATACATTAAGTGGTGTGGGCTGAATAATTTCCAGCAAGCAGTGTGCTCAGCGTTACCTCTGTTCCCACGTGGAAAGGCTGCCAGCTGACGAACGTTTCTCAGATTTGTCAGTCATTCAGAACTGTTGCCTCTCTCATTTTTGGGAATGATGCTTGGTATGTCGGATGGTTTGCAAATAGCTCCCCGCGAGCATTAAGCAGGTTAAATTCAAGCTGTGTTTGCTCAGCTTGGATGGGCCGTATCAGTCTCGGGGAACGCCACGACTCCCCGATTAGTTGCATATAACGCTGCAATTGAGTTTTGTGCCTGTAAAGGCTCCGCTTTGTATGTTGATGTTTTTCACCACGGTTTTCCAGTATTTCCTTAAAAATTATAGTTATTTCCCAAGCTGGTTTTGCCAACAGCCTGGTTCACAAGCAAAGCCTTGAGTGACGGTGCCCAGGGCTGGACGGAGCAGCGTGTGGTCAGAGGGACATGGCTGGTGTTTGCCATGGAGCCCAAGGGTGCATAGCTCCCCCTCCCTTACTCCCTTACCCCACTTCGCTGCTCTGTGGAGCATTTCGACTGCAGGATTCAATGCTGCGGGCAAGCAGCAAGCCCTGCATTTATTTCTATACTGCCTCCAAATTTTTCCTAAGAATGTGTGTATTGGCAAATCCTCAGAAAGGCTTCGCCTGGAAAACAGGGGCGCGAGTTTTGTAATAAACTTATTTCTAGCGCTAATATCTCTGGCAGGGAGGAGGAGAAAATGCTGCCACTCGCGCATCCGTTCATCTTGGCGGAGGTGATCCCTCAGCATCAGTATAAATAGCAGGTCCAGGCTCTGGCGCACACTAAGCCTGGGCGGCTGTAAATAAATGATCCCCGAATGCCCTCGCCAAGGGAAAGGAGCACCGGGGGTGTTAACATCCCACCCCGTGTTACCGCTGCCCGTGCTCCTTTCTGCTCAGCTATTCATGGCACTCCATGCCTGTAATAACTGGTGTTTTGGCAGCTGACGCCGTGTAATCGAACCAGGGCTGTCAGGGAAATTTGTAGCTATTTGCTTCACAGGGTTTCTTCATTCCACTCAGCAGCTGTCAGCCTGTGCCGCCTGGTTATTGATGATAGGCGCTAATCATGCAACAGATTCCCCACATAAATCAAGAGGCAGTAGAAAATAAAGTTTCTTCACACTGAGGTCATTTGCCCCCCTCCCAAGTGCCACGGAGAAGAAAAATACAAACTCTTACTCCTGCTATTAATAACCTCCCTCCCGCCGGCCCCCGGCAAAGGGAGATGGTGTCAAATTTTAAATTACAGCTTTTGTTACATCAACTGAATTGCGTGTTTATAAAACTAATTACTGGGTAAGTTCTGCATGTTACAGGCTTGATTTGTGGACTGTCACGTGTTTGCAAAAGGGATCCTGTAAAAGGCTTTTTTCTTTTCTTTTTTTCCCCCCCTCCCCTAGCACACAGCAGAGGTCAAGCAACGGCTCTTGCATATTGTAAGTGACAGCTTCAAGTACCTCAAGGGTGCTAATCCACCATGAAACTTTTTTTCCATCATATCTTTATTGCAATGAAAATGGAAGGCACTTCTCTCTCCTTGCGGCTGTCACTCCGCCCAAGTGTAAACCGGACAAATTTAGCCCCGGTTCAATGTCAGATGGCACAAACCCAACCTCGGCGCTGCTGCTTCCTGGGATGGCTTTGTTGCTGGCGGCACAGGGCCAGCATCACCCGGGAGATCGGTGTGATGACAGGGGGTGGCCGTTGGTCCTCCCGCAAGCGGTACCCACCACTGCACCGGGCTGGACGCGGGGCTCTTGCCCCCCATGTTTTGAGATGCTCTCGCCCCCGCAAGCCTGGAGGGGTGGGAAGCGGAGGCGTGGGTTTAGGGCTGCATGAACACGAGCAGGGGCAGAGCCCAGCGCTCCCACACTCAACTCCCATTGGACCTTATGGACCTGGTGAAAAAAGTTATTTTTTTCTCTTGTTATAGCCCTGTAAGCCACGCTGCAGCGCTGGGATATAAGCGTGTGCTAAAACACCCCCTTCCCAGGGGCAAGCAAAGCCCCATGACTGGCTCTGCAGGTGATGGTGATGCAGCTCGGGTGGTGCAGGGAAACCCGTGCATCGGGTCGTGCTCCACGCGATGCTCTCCCACCTCCATCCCTCCATCAGAGCAGCTTCCACGGCACAAGATGAGTTCGTTTCTAATCCAGGTCACATTTGGGGGCTGAAGCTTCAGACTTCACGATTCACATCCTTCCTCCCACATCTCTCCCCGCTTGTTCTCTTTGCGGCAGAATCGCAGCCTCTCCGCTGGCCCTGAGCATGCGGCGCGGCCTTCGTTAGCTGCCGTGCCCATGGCCCAGGACCTGAAACAACCTGGCTGCTCACGCCACAGGCAGGACATACAGCCACACACGGCTGATGGGGGAGAAAAGCCCCTGTGATGGATAACACTCTTGGAAAAACATTGCAGCTTTACTCCTGGGAAGGAGAACAGGAGCATGCGTTATCAGGCATGTCAGCACCGGCACCTCTGGCATCACCTGCTTCAGTCACCCAACATCTCCCGTGAACGGCCTTACCTGCGCGTCTCCTGTCAGTGCCCAGAGCAAATGCAGGCAGCATGGTGGCATACAAGGCCAAGCCACTGGATGTCAAGAAAACAGCTAATCCGTTTATTTTTTTTTTTTAATGTACAGTTATCAAATCATGAGCTTCAACGCTTGCTAATTAGCCTCTAGAATGATGCATTCGTTACAAAAATGGTTAATTCGCTCAGCAGTGTGTCTCATACAAAAGAGGAGCCAGCCTTTGAAGGCAAAGCTTTTATCCTTTTCAAACACATCCTCAAGTTATCAACTTCAACACAACATCAAGGCCTGCTTTTGTTGGAATAATTTAACACTAATAGTTCGCGAATGCTGCCACCGCTCTTGTTGCAGAGCTGTCACTGGCTGCAGCGAGACATTTAGTTCAAAGGCAGTGCCAGCACCGAGCCAACTTGGACTTATGTTTTTAAAAACTTTTTTTTCTGCCTTTCTGAAAGGTGGTTTGGAGCTCTGGCTGTCTGGTTTGGCAACACCGGTCTTGTCCGTACCCGTGGCAGCGGCATGGCTGGGGGGTTATGCTGCAGCAGCCTCCCTGGAGCCGGGCAGAGCTCTGCTGTTGCAGCTTGCAGAGGGCTGGTGAACGGGTGCCTTGCTGGTCACACCGGATCACTGCTCTGGGTGGAGAAGTGGCAAGTTAATGGACACAGGTAATGCAATGCTTATTGAAGGGCTACTCACGCACTTGCTCCCCAAGTGTGCTCCCTGCGAGGAAGGCGAACCCTCTGACGGCCCTCACAGCAGCACGGGTGGCGGGCAGCTGGAGGGGGGCCGTCACCACAGGCAGCATCACCACCCAAATCCCCTCCATGGGACCACACGGCTGGCTGCAGTGCCAGGTCCCCCTTCCAGCCCCTGGAGCTCCGGGGCTCATCACCCAGCAGATGCAGCGCGGGC
>NW_008824499.1:1182778-1187582 GCF_000699105.1 Pygoscelis adeliae
CGGCTGCAGCACGGCCGCTTCCAGAGCGCTGGTGAGGGACGGGTGCGAGCCAGGCTCTCTCAGCTGCACACAGGCAGCCTCCTGCCCCCTCCTGAGCTCCGTGCCGAGGCCGTGCACGGCTGGCAGACAGCTGCCAGGTGCTGCCAGGTCCCTGGGGGTGCCAGCCCCGGCACACACGTGATGTGCGATGGCACAGCACGGATGCATGCGGACCCACTCCAGCAGCACAGGGAGGCAGAAGCAAGCAGCAACCAGCGTGACAAGCACAAGTCCTGGCTGTGGTCGTCTTCCAATTAACACCAGTTACAGCGGTGCAATGTCCTGTCACAGGCAAAGGAGCTGAACTAATGAGCCACGCACTCAGATACAGTAACTGAACTGTCCAAAGAGGAAAAATCAATGTTGGTGATCACTGATGCCTGCCTGCGGGTTTCCTGCTATTCTGCATTTTAGCACGTCCCCAAGAGCCACAGCTCTGGTGACCTCCTGGGGAAACCCTCCCAGCTCGGCAGGACCTCTCTTAGTGAGGCTTTAGCCAGCTCTCAGACTCAGTTTACCTTTTATTGATGCTAGAGAGCTGGGACTCAAACTGGTCAAGGCAAGGCAGGCTGTCCTCAGGCACACGAGTGCCTCCCCATGCCGCTCCAGTTGCCATCGCCGCTGCCGCTCAGCACCTCCTCGCCCTGCATTGCCTGCCACCTCTGTGTCACCTCTCTCAAAACGCAGTGACATCGGCCGGACCTCCTCCATCGCGCAGCCTCGTCATGCCAGATCAGCACCGATGCATCGTCCCCGCCCCTGCCTTCGCATCGTCCCGCGTGGGTCACGCGTTGACAGTGACAGCATTGCCCAGCCTCCTCTTGCCATGTCAAATAAAATATCCACCCGTGAGTGGCAGGCATGGAGCCCAGCCAGGAAAGCGTGTCAGTGAGGAAAATTGCCAAGATCAGGGAAAATAAAACTGGTATTTTAGAGCACATCCTGCTTGAGGGATGCTCTGCCAAACAGCCCCGTCCACAGCAGCAGGGACAGAGTCTGGCCGGGGAGGGGAACGTGCCTGGAGGCTGCAGGGCTGGGTTTGCCCCATTGCATCCCTCATGGCATGTACGTCTTGCTCTGTAAAATGCATACACATGCTCATGCTTTCCAAAACACTAGCAGAATAATTTTCTGCCTTTCTAAGGAGCCTGACACCCCAAATCCATGACAGATGCAGCAGCAAAGCATGGGTGCAGAGGAGCATGATGGTGCTGGGTCTCACACCCCTCAGGGACCCTCTCAGCTTGGCGGGGCCGGTGGCACCCAGTGAGGTCCCCACACCAGAGACATCTCCCCCTCCCCAAGTCACCAACACAAGCTGCTCTTCCTGGGCAAGGACGTTTCCTCGCTTCCCTGCTGTGCTGAATTGCTCAAGCCACATTGGGCTGGCTCCAGGGTGGAGCAAACCCCGGATTTCCCAACCTCAGGTGCCATCCCACGAGGGACCAGCCAGCCCCGAGCTCGACCCTGCGCCGAGAGCGCTTCGCTGCGTCGTATGTTGGTTTTGGCAGCACGGTGGCACCCGCAGCAGAACAACAGCGCTCGCCCGGCTGAGCCAGAGCTATTCCTAGGTGAGCAGTTAAATAATTCAGTGACTTTTTATTTCAGAATTTAATTATTTTATCATTTATTTATTGGGCTAAAGAGAGCTCTCTGGCATGGCAGGCTATAAATCCCTGTTTCCTCCAGTCTCCCCCCGCCTTTCCTCGCTCGGCTCTCACGTTCCTCACTCCCGCGCTTCCGTGCATTATCAAAGGTGACATAATCCCACGTGAACGCATCTCCCCCACCTATTTCTCTGAATTATATTTTTTCCCTTTGTTTCCCCCTTTCTTTTTCCCTCAGCTGCTGAGCGATTGGGAAACAAAAAGGCAGGAAAGACCCAGCATCCATGAAACCAAAAGACGTCGGTGCCGAGGCTGCTGTCTGCAACGTCGAGCATCCTTCTTGATGGACAATTTTGCCGCCGTGCGTGTGTGTCAACAGGACCGAAGGTGCGCAGATACATTTCTTTATTTTATTTTTCCTCAAGACTGTTCTGCTAGTCTGAAAAAAGAGCAAAACTTTAATCATCCACGCCCAGCCCCAATGTCAAGGCTGTTGGTTGTGCCCGTAAGACGACTCCCTATTACGGGGCTCTCACATCGCTCAGGGTGCCACCACATTGTCTTCAGACAACGGCTGTCTGCTCATAAATTATCACACCTACTTCAGCCTTTTCAGGTATAACCAGTAATTTAGCTTTTGGAAAGAAAAAAAAAAACCTACTGTGGAAAGGGGAAAATCATCTCGAGCAAGAAATAACTAAAAAAATGTGCAAAACAGAATGAAAATGACACTTCAGCTTTAACATCACATCATTAGCAAGATATTTTATCATGCAATTCATCTGCCTACCTACCTGCTTCCCAAACCACAATGTTCCCCTCAGAGTTCTGTTCCTCTTTTGCAATGAACCATAAATTACATGCTGACAGCTTTAATTTGTGCAAAGTATGCCTGGTTGCTTCTGGCACAAGCAGCCGGCTGCTATAATAAGGTCAATATATATTCATTGTCGCATTGCTTGATGTGCCAGATAACACAAAAATGCAGAAATGTGGTAGTTTCTTTGGGGCTACAAAGTGGGAATGATAGAAAGCTAAGAACGTTGCGTCTCATCAGGGCATCGCAAGCAGTTGGCTCATCATTTATGCATGGCATGAGCAATGTTATGATTTAACTAATCATCATCAGTTATTCATCCCATTGCTGTCAGGGGACCATGCAACACTTTCATTTCTTGCCAGTTCTGGATAATTTATGTTCCCCTATCATTCAAGGGTTGGTTGGTTTGTTTGTTTGCTTCCTTTTTTTATTTTTTTTGCCTTGTGGTTGACCATTAGCAGGTAAACTCCAACATTTCCTCTGGAGCGTGAGGCGTTGGTGTACGATAAAGCCTTTGAAACGCTGCCCGTGGAGGAGGAGGAGATCTGCCCTTGCTGGAGGAACCCAAACCTCCCACGGCGGCAAGAACAGCATGGGGAGAAGCTGCCCACTCCGCACGCAAACCCCCAGGGAGACCTGCACTTCGCAGGGGTGCTGGTGGGCCGCGTTGGTGCTTTGGGAAGCAACGCAAACCGGGCTGACGCTGTTTGAACACCGAGCATCCCCTCCGATGGCTGCCCGCTCCTGGAGAGGACGGTGATGTTGACAACAGTCCTGCAGAGCTGCTTTCGCAGCAAGCATTGCTCCCACCTGTCCTCTCTCTGCTCTTGCCCTGTGCACCCTCTGATGCTCAAGCAGGGAGGTGCATCCCCCCAAAACCTCTGGAAACAGGGGAACCGGGCACCCCGTGACCACCTCCCTGGCAGGAGGCAGCTCGGGGCGTTGTGCGGGTCCAAGAGACCCCTGCAGCCCACCCCACGCTGCTCAACAGGGTTTTTTGCTTTTTCTGATTCCATTTTAAGGAAATTAACCCAAAGGTAGGAGCTGAGGCACATGGTGCCCAGAGTCACGGAGACCCCGCAGGAGACGGTGGCAGGCCCAGACCAGCCGGTATGGCTGGGGGGGGCCGCGGTGGGGCGCGCGGGGCGGGCGCAGGGGGCGACCCGCGTTGGAGCCAGAGGGACGGGGCGCAGGTGCCATGCAAGTGAAACAGCCGCTGAACACCAGATTTTTCCAATGCATCACAATTACAGAAGCACCTGCACTAAATGGCTTTGCATGGCGCTGCTAATGAACATTTACAGAGCTCGGTACCCCCCAACACCCGCAAACTCCTACCTGCGGAAATTATAAGGGTGGCCAGTGCCATGGCAGGAAAAGAGCATCACTGCCCCATGGACCTCAGCAGCAGGGAGGAAAACCCCTCGGAGTATGCACGGCGATAAGCCCAAGCGTTGCTCCTGGTGGTAACACAAGCGAGTTTCGGGGTATGACCATCGAAGACATACAGGTTTCAGGACATGGAGCTGCAGCAGCACCTCACTGTGCAGAAGGACAGAGGGGCAGCAGCGCGGCAGGGATGGGTAGAGATGCTCAGGAGTTTGCCAACCTTTAAATCAGAAAACAACTATTCGATGACATGCTCTAGCAGCAGCAAAACCTTCTCCTTGCTTTGAGGGCAAATCTTGCTTTTCTGGGCTCGGAGGGGCTTGAGCCTGGAAATCCACTGCATCTTCTGGGGTCTGCCCTGGTGCCTAGGGCTGCTGCTGAGATTTTAATTCAGTTGCAGTCCATAAGGGAATAGATCTTAGCTCTCTCTTACGGAACACGAAAAGGTCTGGTTTCAGAGGTGGCACCGTCCCCCCAGCACCAGGGATACAGGGAGGTGACGGCAGCCCCAGAGCCCCAGAGGTGGGGTTTATCATCTGAGCATCTCAACAACAGCCTGACATCATTTTTTCTTATGTGTAACTGCACATATAAATGCAAATGTTACCGTTACACTCACGGACGTTTTTGTAGAATACGTATTAAAGGAAGTAGATTAGATGGCTTTTCCCCGAGATCATAAGTATTTAAAAAGCAATAAGGCTTAATGCCTGTTTTTCTTACTTTGTAAGGTGGTTGGGGATGATAAATGATAGGCAATTTCATGGCTGGAATTTCAGTTTCCCAAAATATTAGTGCTGTTCTCCACTTCCAAGAGCTCCCTTTTGGCAGTCTCCTGCGTTGCCTCCTTCTTCTCTCTTTCCGAATTAATTTTTGGGTCAGACATCCATTTCTTGGGCCTGGCAAAGGTATTGGGAAGCTGGTCAGCAATGCTCAGCCCCATCTGCGT
>NW_008824499.1:1187617-1192153 GCF_000699105.1 Pygoscelis adeliae
AAGAGAGTTCAGAAAGCTGAAAATTTTTATTTTGGCACTTTTAAATAGAACGACTCTTCTCTTGTTTTGAAATATGTTTAGATGCAGCCAATGTAATTTAAAAAGAAATAAAAAACCTCCAACATGGTGAAATGTTTCTGTTTCAGAGAGATTAAATGTGTCTGTTTCAGCGAAGAAAAAGAAGTTTCACCTGAGACCCATTTTTGATGGCTTTTTTGTTGAAGTTAAGAGAAGAAAACAAGACGTTTTTAGGCTGGTGCAAATGACTTATTGACCTCCAAGCAAGAAAAAACAACCAACAAAAAGCCAGTAACCCCCTTAAAACAAGAAAACATTCAACCCAGGTGTCGCATTGACGAGCACTTTTGTGAAACTTCTGCATGCATAAGCTGAAATTTCCAGAGTTTCTTATTATTTTTCCTACTTACCCGTGCCACTTACTTTTCTCCTTCCACCCAGAGAGATGCAAAAGGGCTACGGGATGTCCCGGGCAGCTCAGCCGCAGGGACACTAAATTAAGCGATTTTTATTAGCTGTGCAGCTGCTACATCTTTCCATTAAAATGCTGCCGAGAGGATTCTCCCATCAGAGGTGATGAGAATGGCCCCAGGAGCCAGGATTCGGGTGGGGAAGGAGGGATGCCCCACGCTGCTGCAGGGCGTTAGATACGGGGATCAGGGCATGGCCGGGGGGATGCGACCGGCTCGTGCATGAGCAGGGAATGGATGAAGGAAGGAAAATGCAGGGATCTTCTCCAGCTAATGACAGACAACAGCCCTGCTCATTGCCAGCACGCTCTGCCAGCACTAGCTTGTCCTTACGAGGCCCCTCTGGAAATATCCTCCATTTCACAGCTCAGAGATGAAACCTGAAGTTTTATACTGTGCAGTGAAGGTGGCATCAGGACCACTGTGCAACCACATGTCCTGGCCCTCAGCCACCCATTGCTGATGGAAAGACCCGGTGTGCCGGCTGCTCTACAAGTAAAGCCCTGAAAATCTGGCACCCAGAAAATCTGGCACCCCAGAATCAGCCCCAAATAGCTCAGCAACATCCCTCTCGCCAGCCTGGAGATTTTCTCCAAGCTGGGGTCCCTGAGCGCCACAGCCTCCCCAGGGAGACGGGGCTGTGCTCGCCCCGGAGCCCCCCCCGGCATTTCCTCCCTGGACATTCTTCAGAAACCTCCAGCTGCCACGCGGACTCGTCAGGTTTTTTGGAGGCAGAGATGTCCTGCAGCGAGCACAGCGGCCCCTCCGGCTGCCAGCACCACGGCTCCTAAGGACCCCCGGCCCCAGTGATGTATTATTGAAATCCATTAAAGTGTGGCGGCTCTGACAGTGCTCTAAGGTAATATGTCACGGCACCACCACTCTGATGATGTACTTACATAATATATCAAAGCCCCATCACTCTGATTATGTACTTACATAATATATCAAAGCCCCATCACTCTGATTATGTTCTAATACAATATATCAAAACGCCATTGTTCTGATGATGCACTATTATAATACATCAAAGTACCGGAGGCCTGCTGATGTGCTATTACCGAACATCAAACTCTTGTCAATCTGGTGCTGTGCTGTCATGCAATGGCCACTCAGAAGACGGTAATAAAATTAAGCTTATTCTTTAAAATTTATCTCTCTATCCATCTGTGGAGAGATATTGATTTAGCATAGGTTGGGAACTGCATATATATCCCATAAGGTAAGGGCCTGACTGATAAGGCTTCATATGTTTTAGGGCTTTTAAAATGCAAAGGGAGCTTGATCTGTTTTTTGAGCTTGTGGGTCTCCAATGCCAGCTAGAAAGGAAAGAAAAAACCTTCCTCTGCTGTGCAGCCATGCACACATCTGAATTTTGCAGAGCACCCAGCGCAGTCTGTGGTTTCAGGAGAGAGGTGCTCACCGTGCCGCTGTGGGTGCAGGAGATCTGAAAGCCCATCAAGCTTTTAAAAACAAGAGGTGTTAGGCCTTTTCCAACAGCCTGAGTGCATTCTTGCTTCTCGATATTTTCCTGAAAAACACCATCTCCTGGGTGTCTCACAGCCTACTGTGGATTTTTTTTACCCTTAGAGGCTAATAGCAATTTGCTGGGACAAATCCACCCCCATACCAGGGGATGGTGCATTGGCACCAGGCAGCTTCCCTGTCTGTTCCCACCCATACATGAGGACACACACCACCAAAAATATATGAACAAAGGCTAAAGAGCAATTAAAAAACCAGAGGAAGAAAAGGAAGCGCTGCTTGTGATGTTCCCAGCCCCGGGGTAGGATTCCACAGCCCTCTGCAGCACAGCATGATTTATAAAGCTGGCAGCACCCTGGGGGTGCACAGCACCTGGGTGGGCATCAGCTGAGCCCCCGGGCAGTTAACCCCATGCCAGCCCCCTGCCCAATCCAATCCCCACCACACGGCTGGGTAGACAACCTGCCCTGTAAAAGGCTTTTATCAGCACAGGGCTGAGAATCCAGTGCTTTCTATAAAAAGAAAGGGGAATAAGAAGTATGCATCACAAATATTTTTATGACTCATAAATAAACACAGATATCAATGTACACTGGTTGACACAGCAGCATTACCTTTGGCTCAAGATGTCAGCCCAGGACAGAGACTAGAAATGTGGACTTAGAGACATTCAGCCGTGAGGCCAGCCCAGGGCTGGGACGCTGGACCAGCGTGATAGGGATGGGCGAGTGCAATGGTTTCTCCAGCAGCAGAGCAGCTCTGAGAGATCTCCTTGCCCTTCCCCATCCCCAGGACTGCAGTGGGTTGCTGGTGGGGTGAAGACCCCGGCCCTGGCAGGACTAGCACCGGGACCCCCGTGCTGCCGGAGCCAACACCGCGCTGCCCGAGCACGCGGGGCCATCCCGGCTCAGCCCTCCTGGGTGAAGGGCTGTGCTTCGGGTAAGCTGTTACCACCCTCACTGTTTAATTTGGCTCCAGAACAAACCCGAGGGTGGTTAATGACATCTGTGTGCTTTCCAGCTCCCTCCCTGTAATTAGGGCTGCCCAGAGGTGCTATTCTAACGAGGGCCGGAGGAATTTCCCCAGGTGCTGAGCAGGGAGACCTGGCGGAGAGTTTTTGCCTTGGCTCAGTGAATCCTCTACAAACCTCCTTTGGGGGGGGAAAAAATAAATAAAAGCCCTCCCTTATGGCACCGGCGCTTGGCTTTGAGTGAGGCTGCAGTTGAGGAGCACCTGCCCTGATAGCAGGGCTGGGGGAGTGGTGTTTAATGGGGTCAGAGTGGTTTGGAGGTGCTGGGAACAGACAGGGAGCTGCAGAGGCAGGTGGGGATAGGAGGTGTTTGCTGGGGGAGGAGAGGAGACCGATAAGAGCCGTGAGACAGCCTGGGGTCATCCTAGCTGGCTCTCTGGTGCTCCTCAAACACTTCCATCTGCAGAGATAAAAGTGCTCAGAAGTGACTGAAATTCTGCCCATAGCAGTACAGAAGGGAGCGGAGGTGTGGGGGAGGCTGCCAGCCAAGGCTGAGCTGACAGGGGCATCTCCAGCAGAAGAGAAAAAGCTGTTTTCTTCCCGTGACCCTTTCCTTTAACCCCTGGGCTGCCGCATTTGAGTTTTCGCGTGAAGTTTCTCCCTCTCTGTAGGTTATCATCCCTTCCTGCACGCCCTGGGAACAGCAGCGATGTCTTTGTCCCTCCAGTCCTGACCACATCCCTCAGCCCCTGCACACCTCAGCCATTCCTTGGCTACCATTCCAAGTGCCTACCTTTCCAGTCTGACCAGTCCCCTGTGTCCACACTGCGGGGTACAGCATGCATAGCGGTGGTCTGTCCCCATAGAGAAAGCTCTGGTCCTCTCCCACCCCACCATAGGCACCAACCGCCCATCAGCGCTCGCTGAAGATGACGGAGTCAGCCAAGAGGGATCCAGAGCCCCCGTCCCCAGCAGGCCATACTGGCAATTATTTCTGTGACTGTGCAGATGAGAAAATGTCATTAAAAGAGCAAAAGCAGAGTTTCTTCTTCCTCAAGCAGGCAATGCCCGGAACCGGGGACTGCAGCAGTGATGCTGAGCAGCAGGGCTCAGCCTGTGGACCCTCTTCGTGGGAAGGGCTATGGGTGCAGAGCTGCCCCAGGGATGGTCCAGCACAGCAGGGGCCTGCCCAGTTTGGAGAAAACACTGGTGGAAGTGAGACCAAAAGGAGGTGTGAACCAGCCAGCTGCTCCAACGGGCCCTGAGGAGGTGCTGAAATGGGAAGATAGCGTCTATTCTCCCTAAAACTGCTCAGGGTCAGGGGGCTGTACATGTAGCAGCAGGAGGAAAAGGAGGAGGCAGCTCTTCCTTTGCAACCAAATGACCAATTCCCCTCTGCTTCGAGCGAAGTGGGGAGGCAGAAGGGGCCAAGAGCAGGGCTGGGGCCGAGAGCAGGGCTGGAACCGAGCGCAGGGCTGGGGCCAAGTCCCGGGGACCCCAAGCAGCGGCAGCAGCAACCAGTGCTGCGAGGCTGGGGAGGAGAGTGGAGGAAACCACCCACGGCGCCTGTGCGAATGAGGAGTTTTTCCAATC
>NW_008824499.1:1192215-1220190 GCF_000699105.1 Pygoscelis adeliae
AAAGCCAAAACAGCCAGCTGAGCAGCTGGCACAGGAGGGGAGAATTTTGGGATCCTGCGCCTTCATTAGGAGCCATGTCGATCTGCAGGAACCTCCCGCATGGCTTGTCCAGGGTCCCTGCTCCCATTCCCACAGGGAAGCCTCTGCCTTGCGTCTTCCAGTCCTCCCAGTGCAACCAGTTGGAGTGGAAAAACTGCAAATTCCCAGTTTATTCCCCAGGGTGGCAGCACCCGCAGGTGTCATTAATGCAACAGCTGCTGCCCGTGGCGCAGGGTCCGCGATCCAGTTTGCAGACCCAGACCCACCTCCTGCAGCAACACCTCTGCATGGCCAGACCCAGGGCAAGGATTTGGCCCTACGCCATGGCCTGCAGCTCTCCTGCCTGGCTTGTGCCATTGCAGGTAGCTCAGAGTGGTTGCCATCCCTTGGTGTCTCCAAGTGCCCTTTTTCCTCAAGAGCAGCAGGTCCTCCGTGCCCGGACCAACTGGCATTCGTGAGCACGGCTCCGGGTTGCGCAGGGGGTGGCGCGCTGGCACAGCTGGGAGAGCAAACAAAAAGAAAAAAAGAGATAAGATGCACACGTTTTAACCTGTTGCAGCGAGAGACCAGATAATGCAACAAGCCGGAGTTGCTCAAGAGTAAGTTTATGGCTTGTTGATTAATGAAAAGAAAAATATTCATTAATGATCTGGCACTTGCAGAACATCCCTGCGGCCGCTGAGCAGGGCGAGCCGGTGCGGTGCCCATCCCCAGCAGCCTTGCTCGGCCCCCTCGGAGGGTGTCCTGGCCCCAGCCCCATGCTATGGCCGGCAGCAGCAGGATGCTGTGCCCGTGCCTGGCCCCCGTTGGGGAAAGCAGGCAGGATCCGACCTGTGCCGTCACGTCGAGGGCTCCCCGTCAAATCACCTACTGCCAGAAGAGCCATCCGAGGGCTGGTAGCTACCGAAACACCTTGGCTTCAAATGCCTGCGTACATGCCGTGCCACTCCAAGAGCTAATTACTTCTAATAAGAAATGAGTGCATTTACAAAAGGACGCCTGCAAAGCCCAGCCCACCGCAGCGGAGCCAGCCCAAGGAGCTCTGCAGGTCTGGTGCTCGGTGCATGGGGAAATGCTGCTCTAACCCCGGTGCTGCGGGTGCTGCAGGTACGGACAGAGGCGTTTGTCCTCCCAGGTGCTCAGGGGACAGACAGACAGGTCACCTCTCGCACTGCTGGCATCACTCCAGCTGTGCGTGGCACCAGGGCCCCACAGAGCGTGGGTCTGCCCTGGCTGCTCAGGGGGAAGAGGGGCAATCCAACCCCCTCACTGTCCTGCGGGAGATGCTTGGGATGCCACCGTGTGCAGCGGCGCAGACCCAGCAGACCCTGTTTCCTTTGGCAGCAGCATCCCTGTGATGCCAAACAGCCCAGGCAGCCACCAGTGTGGCAGCGCCCGCACCCCCCCCCGCAGTGTCCCCTCCCCAGCAATGTGCACCCCTGCCCCGGAGCAGAAGGGTTCGCCTTCAGGCCGTGCTTACTTGGCTTAGGAAAATACTGAACTTTGAAACAGCTCTTTGTGGTGCAGCTGGGCTGATGGGGCTCTTCTGCAGCCGAGTGCAAGGAGCCAAGCGAGCATCACCACTTCCCTCCTGCAGCCCCTCTGCTGTTTATTTTAGTGTATCTTTGGGAAAACGGCCATTGGTGGCAGGCAGAGATGTTTAATCAGGTTCGTGTTTACTTTCAGAGCCACTGTACAAACAACACACTGTGGGTAAATTAAACAAACACCGGTTATAAAGTCTACATAATCAGCTTAAACTCAAAGGATAATTACAAGAGTCAAAATCTACAGTATCGTAAAGATAGGCAGTCAAGGACTGGCTCCAGCACATGACAGAAATATAAGTTAGCTTTGAAAGATAACCTTGTGAGCTACAATTAACTCGCAGGCTTTGACAGTTACCGAAACCCTAAATGAAAATAGCCCAAGGAAAACAAATACAAGGTTTGGCACTCCTGAAGAAATTTAAACCTAAACATACAAATTAAAAGCACCTCCAGAGGCAGGGTGGGATTTAATAACATAATGTCTCCCATTCACTTGAAAGTAACTGATGCACAATAAAAAACCCTTTCTGTCAGCACAGGCAGTGGGAAAACCCGCCGAGTGGCTGTGGAAATCGAACCCTTTTCATGTAGACGTTGGTGTTTTTTTTTTAAAAAAACAATGACCTGACAGCAAAAAGCCTGCAGGGAAATGGCTGATTTCAAGAGATTGTTAACAAAAAGTGTTGGAGCCAGCCTGGCCCATGCACAGCGCCCACTGCAGCGAGCAGCAAGTGCAGCGTTCATCACTCCCCACAAATACAAGTAATAACCTTAATTAGCGTGGAAAAAATACGAGGATGCTGGTAGCCCCAAGGAAAGCTGGGTTATTGCAGGCAGGAGGGTTATTGAGGAAGGTAGCAGGGAGGGGACCTGGCGGCAGCTCCTCAGGGAGGGGGGCACGCAGATCCCTCCTGGTGCCCCTTGCCCAGGGACCGTCCGCAGGAGGGGGGTCTCATGGGGCAGTGGGGACCCCGCAGGAGGAGAGAGAATATGGGGGATGCCACGCACGGACAGGGCAAACGCATCACGCAGCAGGCACATGTGGGACAGCCCTACAATACTGCAGCAGCGGGATTTTTAATTATTAAATTAAATTATTGCGAGCTATCAGACAACTTCAAAATTCACGGGATAAACATGAAAATGTTTTGGCAGCGCTTTCACCGGTTTTCCTCCCCATTTCCCAGATGGCTCAGGCTCAAAATACAAATACATCCACATAACAGGGGGAAATTTCCCAACTCTGGCTCTCCTTGCACCCCTTGGATGTCAGCCCAGGCATGACGGTGGGTTGTGACCGTCTGCCGCCCCTTTGATGGCCGAGGTGGAAGGAACCTGCTCCTTCTCCATCCAGCTCCCAGCGGACAACTCCCCTCATCCCAGAAATCATCACCACTGGGGCTAATTGGGATGCTGGCTGGCAGTCTCGGCAGGGAGAGAAAAGAAAACAACCTGACACGTTACGACTTCCAACAAAGCTTCAGGGAGCAGCAGGCTTTCCTCGGAGACGGGAAAACAAATGCCTTTTAAAATAAAAGCCGATAAACTGACGAACTTAGTGCTGCTTCTCGCTTATAAATCACAGCGCTGCACTAGCTAATGGCTCTGGCAATGGGAGTTCAAAGGAAAGAAGTAACCTAATTATAAAGTTTGTTAGATTTATTGTCAGTTAATAACAGCATTTTCAGAGATGCTATGAGTAAGATCAGTGGGTTTCTCATGCTTTACGCATTTTTCTCTTCCCAACAACTATTCTAGGTCAAATTTATTGCGCTGCGCTTCTTTTTCCATCACGGGGAGTGAGGACACTTACAGGCAAGCCTTGCGATGCTGTGATTAGCATAATGAGGGCAGGTGAATATATTGTACTTCCTTGTGGCTTTTTTGGCTCCGATCGTAAGCTAGAAAAGGTGTCAAGAGCTGCTGGCAATTTTTGCAAATATTAAGGTAATGAAACAACTCGACGTTGCTGAATTATTAAAGGTTCTCCTGCATTTCTGATATTTTATTCCTTTTATTAAATGTGTAAGTGAAGTATCAGGGAGCTGGGCTGCTTTCCTTCTCCCACGCCTTTCCCAAAAGCGGTGGAGGGGAGGGAAAAGCAAATCCAGCCCGGTGCAGCCGTTCTGGCTGGGGTTGGACAGGCAGGGGGGCTGCACAGCAGCTCAGCTGGAGAAGGGACTGGCCCGCGTTTCGGATTGATGAGCCCGAGCATCCCACGGCAAAGCAGGGGCATTTCCCAGGGTTTGGAGGTGGTGGAGGGACACCAGGCTGTCTTTTCCCATAGCGTTAACAAAAATACTCTGCATTAAGCACTCCAAAATAAGAGTAATATTCTAAGCTTAATTATCATTTAAATATAATAGGAATCTGATGTTTCCACCAAGCGAGCGTGTGCCAATCAGCCAGCAGTAAGCACCGCATTTTCTAAACAAATCGTTATTAACTTTAATATATTGCAGGCATGTAGCAAGCTGGATCCAATTTTAAGTGAAAATTAATGGCAAATTCTTGTAACCACATTAAGAGCCATCTTAGTTCATTTGAAATCAGTTAAACATGAAAACAATATGAAAGCCATCTTGTGTGCCTGGAATATAAATATTTGTCCTTATCCTTGCCAGAGCAGCAAGAAAAATTAAGAGACGTTGGCATGTAAGCTTTATATAAACACACTCACAAAAGGCCGACATTTGATGGATTAAACTATTTGTCAATTTTTCCATTTCCTTCGTCAAAAAGTAATTAAACATTAAGCAGATGTCAGAATCTAATTGGTTCTAGGGAATATTGCACAATAGGATTTATGGCAATTGTGAAGTTGTATTTACACGTCTGTAAACAGGCGGCCGTTTGCCAGAAGACGCTGGTCACAGAGCTCTTGCCTCTTCTGAGTTTAAAAAAGCCTGATTTTGAAAAGCCCTTTTCAGATTTGCCGGCTCCACACCCGCCGGCCAGCCCAGGATATTTGGGAGGTTGCATGGGCTCGGCTCCCTGCCGGGCTGGGATGCTCTCGGCCTCCCGCTCGCATCGCGGGTGTGTTGGCTGCATCCGGCAGCAATGCCACGGCTGCCCCAGGCTGGGGGACCGGAGCCAGGCAGGGACGGGGACCGCAGTCCTGCCTGCCACCCCCGCCACGTCCCGGGCACCTTACAAGGAAATGAAAGTATTTCCTTTCATTTGAATCCTTCTCCCCTTTCCTCCATGGAAGAATGGGAGAGAGGAAAACAAATAGGAAAAAAACTTCTCCTCGAGGCCACCTTTGTATTTATTTTTTTCTTTTCCTGCTTTTTAAACTGAAGGGAAACACAAGTACAAAAGAAGGAAAGACCCATATTGGAACATACTTTTTGAAATTTATGGTCAAAACTGTATTTTTCTTTGTATTTTCTGCCCCAGTTAACTGGCTGCCTCAGAGCAGAGCACCCAGCAGCCCCCGCAGCCCCGTGGTCCCCATCCTCCGGGGGGGACTGGTGACAGGGGATGGAGCCTGGGGGTCCGAGGGGACTGTGCTGCCTCTTGAACAATAATCCTCATTACCTTAGTCATCCCTACCAGAAACCTTACAGGTGAAAATGAGGAATAGGGGCCTATTTAGGCAGTCAGGTGAATGGCGTCAGGGACCTGGCACAGAAGAGCAGTGAGCCCCCAGCTTCTCCTGCCAGCCCTGCTTTGCAACTAGCTGCCGGCACTGCCGACGGGGACCGGTACCTGAAACACCCTCAGCTGCAGGATCAGCGGAGCCCCACGAGCAAAATCATCCCGGGACAAAGACACCTTCCTGGAAGAGGATGCGCCCCGGATGACCTGCGCTATGTGCTGGGGTTTATCTTCTCACCCAGTTATCGCCCAGGAAGGCGGCGGTGCTGGCGCCGGTGCCAGCAGGGCCTTTCCTCCAGCGCTGGCGTGGCTCGCACTGGCTCCGGCTCTTTGGACGGAGGGGAGCTCGTGGATCCTCCGGACGGCTGCCTTGGCAGATTAGGCACGTGGGGAGCCTGGGACGTCCCACCGGGCGAGCGGCGAGGCAGTGCGTCTGTCGCCGCTGATTATTTTTTCTGTTTTTCTTGAGAAAAGCCATGATGACTTTCTTGTTTTTCTTGGAAAGACGGGGGTCTGAAATGCCGGGGGTTTATTCCCTAGAAAATTTCAGCAGGTTTACGACCGACAAAGCATCTGTAGATGATGCTGATGTGGGAGGCTCCTCTGCACAGCTCTACCAGCGACTGGGGGTTATGGCCTTTCTTGCCATCACCAATCCGTGTAATTTCTGGGCAGGTGAGACCTCCTCAAGGGCCGCATCCATCCCAGCCGCCCCGCTGGCAGCACTGAAGGCAGGGGCAGGAGTGGTGACATGCAAGGTGCAAAGGGCTCATGCAGGGACTTTCAAGGGGATGTCCCTAGCCTGGGAGGGCAGCAGGGCTGGGAGCGGGCCTGCAGGATGGGGGGCCACGGGCATGAGCTGCTGCTGACCGAAGCAGGACCCGCTCAGGCTGCGATGGGCTCCAAGCACTAAGACGAAGCAAGATGCTCGCCTACCTGCACAATGGCCCCCGGCCACCCAGCTCAGGGCAAGGGCAGAGCCAACTGTGGGATCACACCGGTGTCACCCTCTCCGACAGCATCAGGAGGACTGCCGTAACCCGAAATGCCCCGGAGGTGGCTGACGGGTGATCTGCAGGGATATATTTCACAGAGATTAATTAGCCGACAAGGTGCAAGGGCCGGTGGAGGCAAAGATGATGCTTTGCGTCCTGCACAGTCAACAGGAAATGTCACCCTCTCGTGGTGCCCATCACCACGGCATTGGGCCACCTGCCAGCTTTGACAGCGTTATGTCTATATGTGTTCTGCAGCAACATCAAGGAAAGGACAGCCCTCACTTCCAGAAGGCAGAGGAAACATCCCTGTTTACCAGAGATGCCCTGCACGCTCCCCACGTGCTGCCTGCACGCTCTGACAGGCTGTACCCTGCTGGGAGCCTCCTGCAGCCCCTCAACACTGGGGAGATCAGCTGTGGGCAGCGGGGAGAAGGTTTGCTGCAGCTTCCCTGAGAGATTAGAAGAGCAAAACGAAAGATCCTCCTTCTTGCCCACCAGCTCTCGCTGGGAGTTAATGCCCAGATTAAATCCCAGCTGCCCCTGCCCAGGGGAGCCACTTTCTGCAAACCTTCCCAGCGCTGATGCTGGGGAATAAAATTGCAAACACAACGTGCAATAACTTGGGATGATGAATCAGTTTTAAGAAGGATTTTGTTTATATCTGGGTCTGAGCACATGGCACCCGGTGCTGCTGCGGCTTAATTCAGCAGTACCAAAGCCACAGCTTTTATTCGAAGTACGGAAGCTCAGCCCAAAGCTGTTATTTCCCTTGCCATTCACCTACCTTATTTAACAAGAGAAATTAAACAGTTGCACGAGCTTTTGATCAAACCAAACCTCCACCGAAGTCACACGGTGACCTGGCTAATATTTGCATGGTAGATCAATGCCCCGTTCATCTAACGGGCGCAGCAGCAGACGCAGCGCCATGGGCAGGAGCTGCCGTGGACTCAGGCTGTTTGCTCCTGGTCCCGCTCCCGCTCCCGGCCAGCCTCCACCACTGAACACTCCTGTTCGCCCAGTGAGAAAAAAAATGCAATGTCAATAAGGCATCACTGGTGCCAAG
This sequence comes from Pygoscelis adeliae, assembly GCF_000699105.1. Classification (NCBI taxonomy): domain Eukaryota; kingdom Metazoa; phylum Chordata; class Aves; order Sphenisciformes; family Spheniscidae; genus Pygoscelis; species Pygoscelis adeliae. The sequence continues at coordinate 1,199,469 of NW_008824499.1, forward strand.
CTCGGAGCAATAGAGGAGCGCTGCTCCACTGGCTGCAGGCTGTGAATCCTCCCTGCGAAGCCTGGACCCTGCGGGCTGAGCTCAGCCCCTTCTAGCAGCTTCCTCCCAGCTTGCATCGAGGCAGTGTTTTCTAAAAATGCACATTATCATTTACAATAAAGACACGGGAACAGTGACATTTACTGCAGACCTTGTGCTCATTAAAACAGTCTCATTGCCTCATTAATTCCATTTTTCAGAAATTATGTTCAATTTTATGCACTGTATTAGCTCCTCATGCATTTCACATGCTGCTATTCCACATTTAAGGAATATGTCTCAGAGAGGTTTCCAAATCAGCAATCCCAGAGCCCTAGAAGCAAAATAATTACTTTTTCCATTGCTAGGTCCTGTTAACCCACTCAAGATAAATAAAATTAATGCGACTACATTTGTCGTGTGAATTTAATTATTCCAAACAGCATTAGCCTGGGCTATAATTGTAGAGCAAATGTGCTTCATGATATCAAGACTCACCGAGTGGAATTTAGTAGTGGATATTTTTATGTTTCCAAAAGCCTGGGGGAAGCAGAGCACCAACAGTACGGAGGTAAGGGCTGTCCCAGCCCTGCGCACGGGCCCCAAGCACGACCATGGCCAAAGGGGACCCACACAGCAGCCGGTGAGGCAACAAGTCCATGACGGGATGCTCGCAGAAAATTATAGCAAATGCACGCGCTTAATTCAGCGCGCAGGCATGCTCCTCTCCTCCCAAAGGCGATTCCCCGGAGGATGCTGCTCTCACAGTCCTGTGACACGGGCTGTCCCCAGGAGCCCACCCGCAACATTGGCACCGGTGCAAGCAGGGTGCTGCAGTGCATGAGCCCCGGGGAAGGGCTGTCCCCCATGCCATGGGGTGACACACGCACCTGCGTAAGGATGGGTGGCATCTTGAAGGCAAAGTGCTGGGCAGCAGGATCACCACACCAGTCCTGTGGCCCCATCCCCTCCTGCAGACAGGCTGTTGGGTGACTTGTATCCCTGGGGCCACGGCTGTCTGCCCTTCTGCCTCTTTAGGAGCACATTTTGGAGTGGGGTTCCTGAGTGCTCCTTCCTTTCGCCCTCAGCCTGCTGCTCGTTTTGCAAAAGCTGTAATATTTTCCCAGCACTTTCCTTGTCTTCTCTGAAGTGGAAGGATGCTCTCGGTCATCCCCAGGCAGCTCCCCGGGACACAGGAGCACTGCAGGCACGGGCTGGTAGGGGTGGTTAACACAGGGGTGCCTGGTTTGCCCTTCCCCTGGGGAAGAGCTCAGCCCTCTCTTCCCAGCGCTCCCAACTGTGAGGGCACGTGCAGCCGAGGACAGGACGGCTGGGCTCACCCGCGGCAGCGTGGCACGGCAGCCCGGCTCGCTCAGCTGCACTCCCCGCTCGGCTCTGCTGATGCACCACGCTTGGCTTGGCCAAGGGCAAAGCTCCTCCACTGCTGAGTTCCCAGAAACCACCCCGGCCAAAGTGGCCATCACAAAACCAGTAGGAAGCCAAAGCCTCCAGATTTCAGACGTCTCCCAGACTCCTTTATTTCTTTTCTGCCGCGGGATCTTCAAGGACAACCTTCCCTCTCCGCTAGCTGAGGCGGCAGGTGTCCCAGGCACGAGCAAGCTCTCAGCCATTGGTACCTGCAGGAACACCTTGCACTGCCTTTATCCCCATCTCATCTCCTCCAGGTTTTTTTACCCTTCCCAACACCAGAGCCCTCTTTCCTGCACCTTTCAGGAAGAGGCAGCCTGCACTTCACCACTCCTGACTCCCCATCTAGCTCCAGCTCAGCCAAAACCACTGTATATATATATACATTTTGTCCCTTGCCTATGCCTCACAGCTACTCTCCTTCTTTGGTATTAATTATTTAATCCCCCAGGTCTATTATTTAGCTCTCCAAAGCATCCTGGGCTGGAGATTGCATGAAAAATGCTACGCAGACTAAACCAGTAATGCAGCGCATCCATCCCCAGCTGGGAAGGGGTCCCAGGGGGAGAGGGGCACCATGGGGCTGGGACCTGCCACCCCCGAGCTAATCCGGCTTGGCACGTATATTTAACAATGCTTTCTATAAGGAAACAAGCCTGGGATGAAGATGGGCTATGGCATCCCCTCTTTAGCATGCACGTTGGGTGCATACGTTGGGCTATACAATATTAATGAAGGAACAGTTCATTGGATTTCGTTCCCAGGGCTTGTCAAAGTGGCACTGGGCCACAGACAGCAGGTTATAAATAGGCGTGTGTCGTTTAGAAGGTCACGCAGCGAACCTCAAAAAGTGCCAGAAACTTAACAAGAAACAGGGAAATGCAAATTAAATCAGAACAAAACAGGCGCTCCCACGCACGGCCCCTGCCCCAGCGGCAAAGAGGTGCCGCTCAGGAGCAATTACAGGTCTGCTGGGAGACACTGCCGAAACACAGAGCTGCTCCTCCAGAAGAAGAGCTGCCTTTTAATGGATAACTTAATATCATCTGCTGCTTCAGCACTTGGCTGCTCCGGTGGATTCCCACACTTTTTCTTGCGACATTAAAGGTCAGGGGATCCGACAGTGTCAGTGTGAGCTGTGGCACCGCCAGCAGCCATCTCACATGCCCGGCTTTGCTCCCTGAGAGCTGGCCAAGGGGTGGCCGTCCCTGCACCACTTGTGGGGCCGCCACAACTTTTAAGGAGGAAAACGTGAACTTTAATAAAAGCCAGCTCCTCTACCCTAACTAAAAAACATTCCCTGCCTTGAAGAAAAAACATTTTTTTTTTTTATTATTTCAAAGTACCCTGTTCAGCAGCAAACCATACAAATACTCATAGCTACGCAAATAGCAACTCTTTATTTGCTTTGTTTGCTCAGCTAATATTGACTTTCCAGCCTAACACTGCTGCTATTGAGTTTGGCTATTCACAATAATGTTTGACTAGCATTAGAACAGCGCAGCGATAACAGCATGTGCAACCGAAAAAGCAATCCATCACCCCTCCGTGGGATAGTGCCATTATGACAGGGGGGGAAAAAACCCCGTCTGCTTATTCAGTCAAGTACAACTGTTGAATATAATGCTGGCAATGACACTCCTGGCTAGCTCAAACAACCCAAGGTTATAGCGTTATTGTGTACTCGTGCAGAGCAAACACTACGGAAAGGCTCCATTTCTGCTTGTCACCTTGGGTGGGACTCGAAGGTTTTTGTTTTGGGCCGGGGTCGGTGAACACTGCCCCGTGCCAAGGCATCCTCGTGCCTCCTGGCATCACGCCCGCTGCGGGAGAGCGGCATCGCGTCGTGGATGGACGGACAGAGGAGACCCCTCTGCAGTGGGAAGGAGGGCGAGAGCAGCGGTGGAAGGGGCAAGGATGGCTGCCGGGGGATTTTGGCTTATACAGAGCATCAGCACGGCATCCTGCAAGGGAAATGAGCGGCACCAGCACCCCACGCTGCCGCTCGTCCACCCAGAGTGGGGTGGCACCCGTGGCTTGGGTGCAGCGGGTACCTGCTGCCCTGTGCTTGCCGGGCACTCCCCTTCCTCAGCGGCCGTGTTCAGCACGCTCCTTGGTTAGCACTCACTTCGCAGACATATTTTATTTCCCTTCCAGATTGCAGAGCCAGACTGATTGCCTTGTTTACCTCCCACGTGCGTCCACTAGTTTATATAAAATAGACGTGTGTGCATATCAGATGTACACAGAGGCAGAGAGCAGCCCCCGTCTAGCAGGCGTTCATCAGCCGGCTCCCTTCCCAGTAAAGCCCAAACTGGTACAGCTGGGTGGGCAGAGGGGACCCTCGGCAGCCTGTGCCAGGGGCTAACACCACTTGGGGGGAAGCAGAGGGGAGAGGCCCTCATCTTCCTCATCCTCTGGCCACGAACAAAAGGCACGAAGGCATGGAGAGCAAGCACTTGAGAAATGACCATGTGAACAAACAGAAAAAGGCAAACATGCTTTCTGCCGCAAACAACTCCAGAAGAAGGAAACAAAGAGGTAATTATCATTGCTCAGCTGCTCTCCGGGCAGGGCACAGACTGCCTGTTTGCTTTGGCTGAATCACCACCACCAAGAGGCACCCGGGCACCTCTGCTCAGGGGTTTATGCACAGAGGGGAGATCAGCTCTCGCAGAGGACCAGAGCAAGGGCTCAAAGGAGGTTGTGTATACTGCAGAGGCACCACCTGCCTGGCCGCGAGTGCGGCCCGCAGTGCAGGCAAGGCAGGCAGACCTCTGGCATGGTGCTCCCTCCCTGCTCCGCTACCTTATGGTGAACTCCTGCTGGGACTGCTAAGCTGAGCCAATCCAGAAACGAAGTCATTGCAGCGCCGTCCTCTCCATTAGTGTATGGTTCAAGAGAGGCTCCTGCCCTGCGAAGGGCTGGGCTGCTGGGGGTGTTTTTGGGGTCCCTCCACCACAGGAGCCCGGCACTGTGGCCCCAGCATGCTGTCGCTTGTGTATCTACTGGAGCTGGGTGAGCTGGGTTATGTGCAAACGCGAGACATCGTTGCGCTGAGCTGAGCTCAGCCGCGGGAGGGGAGGTCGCTCCTGCACCCAAGCCCTTTGGATGCTGCAGTAAAGGAGTAAAGGCGTTTGCACGCTCCTTTGCTCTTATATTGCATTTTGCACTTCAGCCCCCTGGGCAGCCAAACGTGCCAAGTCTGTTTTCACAAGCTTCCCAGCCGGCTTTTATCACCCCCCAGGGCCACGCAGCTCAGGCGAGCTCAGGAGAAAGGGCCAAATCCTGGCCCCTTACCTGACCTGTGTCTCCCGGCACCCAGGTCCATCCCCCGCTGCACTTTGCAATATTTTCGGGTATGCTTTCACGTCCCCCACTCGGGATCAGGCAGCGCAGTCGAGCAGAGACATTTTTTCCATGACCTCCACAAAGCAAGGCAGCCGCTTCATTTCCATGTGCACGAACCTGCTGATGAGCAAAAAGACTGAATGCAAAGGCAGGAAGCAGATGCAACGATGGCAGGACATTACCACAGTAAATTAATATTTTTTTATGAAATTAGCACTCTGTTTTGGAACCATTGGTACTTCAGTGGGGAATCACTAACCAGGAGGGTGACATATGCCTCCAGCACATGATGGAGACTGGACATTGAAATGACCTTCTGCTCCAGATGTCCTCACATGTCAGAGAAGACAGACGCCTCCCTTTTTTGGGCAGAAAAAAAAGGAGAAAAAAAACAGTTGGGCAGTAAATGACTCATAAAAGCACTCATTTATTAACAAAAGCAGGAGAATAGCAGGTATCTGGTTTCGTGAAACCATGTTTGCAGCTGTTTGTGTCCCGGGAAAAGGCCCAGGGAAACTTCTCTGGCTGTACATGAGCCCTGAGCAGGACTATGTCGGGGTTTGAAGACCAATTTTGGTACTATTATATGATATTATTTTAAACCAGTATGCAGACTGAAGCTCTCTGCTCTTTATTAGCCTGCTCTGGGTGTGCCTGGGCCTCAGGCCTGCTCAGTGACAAATAACAGCCTATTATTAATGTCATCATTATTATACATGCATTTCTGTAGAGCCCATCACACAGGCTCTCAATTATGCTTTGTGCTTATATAGCACCTTTCTTTTCAGGTCTCATGCTGCTTTACAAACATTAAACCAATGTTGGAATTTTTGCCAAAGGCAAAAAAAAAAATTAAGGGAGGGTGGGAGTGGAAGAGGAAATCCCAGCGTTGATGCCTGCAGTCCCTGCCTGCCACACAGACAGTGACTGTATGCAGGAAAATACGCAAAGTGCTTTAATTTGGGGGTTCTCTGGTGTTTTTAATAAACACATTTGCTGGGGTGAAGAGAAGGCGTGTGGCAGAGGGGAGGATTCAGTCTGCAAGGAGTGGCCGGCCGGCCAGACTGATGGGTGTTGGGGCTGGACCCGTCTTTCCTCCCATTACATTCCCATTGTATTTTGCACCATCGCCTTTAACAATCAGCAATTAAACTCTCCCACTCCCAGCCCAGAGTATCTTCTCTCTGCATCACAGAGGAAACTTTCGGTGCCTGCTGCAGGTTTTTAATCTGCCTGAAGATGAAAACACTGAATGCTCCTATGGAGTTTGTTCCCAGCAAACCATTGTACCAAGATATCAGCAGGAGCCCCCACTGCTCCGAGGTCCTGCCCCTCTGCCCTGGCGTGCGGGGGACACACAGGAGGGATGCTGTGTCCCTCCTTATTATTCAGGTCAAAGCACCGTGCCATGTTCAAACAATTACATTTCATAATTAGTTACAATTAGCCTGCTGTGGTTTGGAAGCCTCGGCAAGGGTTTTATCTACAAGAGCCTGCTGGCAGCGTTCCACTGGGAGAGATCGTGTGGCCTTCACCTTGCCTTGTCTGGGTGCCTGGGTTTCCTCCTGCCCACTCCCCTTCCCCTTGCTCCAGCACAGCCTGGGGTTGCTCTTCACCTTCTGCTCCTGGCCAGCTCAGCCCTTTCTGCACCCATAGTGTTGGCTGGTGGGTACCATCCTTGACCTCCAGCACTTCAAGCCGACGTCTGGCACAGCCGTCACCTCTGGATTCCGGTGCCTTCCCTGTTTCCGAGCTCAATTCACCCATAGAAGAGCAACCAACTCCTATCATTAACTACCAGGGTTTTTTTTCCATCATCACACGCGTCCCTGCCGGCATGCTCTCACCCACCCGTGCCGGCTGCCTTTGCTCTTTGGCCACACAAGGGTTGGCTCCTATGGGAAGCCCCTGTGAGATCTGGGTCAGTGTCACATCCTAAATAAGTAGCAATAATGCAGATTGCCTTGCAGGGGCATTTAAAGGCTTCAAAATCTCATGGCTGCCTGCGCAGTCTTATAGCGTAATCCAGGGCAAACGGGGACAGATGTCCCCAAACTGGATGGGACAGGAGGGGCACAGGCGCGTGCGGGCATCGCTGTGCACTGCAACTTGGGTTCATGGCAACGTCCCTCCCACCCCAGCCTTCCCCACCCATCTTGTGTGTCCCAATTATGAAACCCAAGGCCTTTCCCTTCCACTTTTCCTCCAGGCTGGCTGAAGGGGGGTAACCAAATGTCCTCTCCATCACAAGCGGTTGCTCACCGTGCTCCCTGGGCTGCAGAGCAGGGAGTCATCCCAGCGGAGCGGCGGTGTTTGGAGTACCGAGTCCATCAGGTTATCGTACATCATCGCTTGGGAGTTTGCTGCAAATTACGTGAGGCAAACAGCACGCAAGTCTGCTCACGGAGGCCAGGAAGAGCATTAGGAAAATAGTTTTATGCTTATCTCCTTAATCCACAGAAACCTTTGAGAGATGCTGTGTAACGATAACCCAGCTCCTCCTGCGCTGAGCCTCTGGTCAGTGAGAAGGTGGTGGTGGCACATACGCCCCCATCCCTGTCTCCCCTGGGAGAGAAAGAACATCTCAGTTGCATGCACCAGGTCACCCCGCGTGAGCCGTGCTTGAGGAGGTAACTCCACGTGGCAGTGACTTCGTGTCCTCTGAACGAAGTTCCACCAATAGCCACCATTGCGAGAGCTGGTGTGGGTTTTCCACACAGACAGAAATAAGGTTTCAACATATTTAAAAGTCAAAATAGAAGTGAAACTTTTTGACCAGCCATCTCCAGAAAAAGATAAAATATTTAATGCCGGCTTTGTAGTTCGTGGACTTTTCTCAGTGAACTAGTTTGGATGTGGGATGGGGAAAAGCTCCGGAGCAGCAAAATCACTCATGGGTTGGAAAAAGCATCCCAGCTGGTGGGAGCTGTCACCCCCATAGCCGATATTTCCACACTGTGCATTTTTGAAGATTTTCATATATATTAAAGCAGAAAAATACATTTTAATGAAGAATCCAGACTATATTTTTTTTTCAGTCATCTCTGGGCATCTCTGAGATATAATTTCAAAGATTAAAGAACAAATGAGTGTACTTCACACACCAGCATTTACAGCACCCTCCCCCCCAAACTGCTCCCATCCCTGCAGCCGGCAGAGGCAAAAAGGGGCCATCGCTCCAGGAACCGGCTCCTCCGCGGCATCCCCTTCCCCCTGCAGTGGAGGTCACACTAGGTAACATACCTCTCTTTTCTGGTCCTAGCCTCAGCACAAGCATCTGTCTGGGTGAATACATCAGACATGAGCAGAGCTGGGGCTGCAGGATCAGGCCCTGCCTGGGCTGCTCTGGAGCCCATCCTGGCACAGCCACGAGCTCGCTGGCCGACACGTGGCAGGGCGTGGCAGGGAGCAGCGGGGCAGGATGAAATCTTGGTCCATCTTTCTCAATTAAGGAGTTTCACAACCGACTTCAGTGGGGCCGGGGTGTTGCACCCAAGGTGGTGGGACAGCAGCTGGCACTCGTCTCGAGAGCTTCGGCCAGGAGCTAATTAGCAGCCGCTCTGTTGTGCAACCCTCCGAAAGAGCACGTTTGGGCAACACCGACGCACCTTGCCTGGTGAATGCAACCCGGGCACGGAGCCGGAGCAAAGCTATTCCCACTGGATGCAACGGGCTTGGAGAGGTTGGCAGGAGGGCTGCAGCTCCCGCAGGGGCTTCCAGCCGCTCTCGAGGTGAGCTGAGTCACCTCTCGTCCTCTTGTGCAAGCTGCATCCCAGCCAAATTGCAAAGCTCGGGGAAGAAATCGATGGGTGGCTTTCTGCCCAAGGCCTCCCCTCCACCCGCGCAAGCACAACAAGGAAACCCGCTTTGCTCTCACAAGTGCCTGACAGCCTCCCTGCTCCCGCCTGCTGCATTTTCACATGATCGATGGATGCTCAGCAGCTCCTAACCCAGAGCGCCCAGGTTAATTGCCCAATAGTAAAACACTCTTCACATCCTTTAGGAAATGTATTCTAGATGGTACGAAATGAGATGCAATGCTCTGATTCATCTTGGTGTCTAGGAAAATATCGCAGCAATAAACTGATAAGGAAAACCAGGTCCAGTGCGGCTAATTTTCAACCTGCAAATTACAGCAGTCTGGATATAAGCTATAACAAAGTTCTCATTAGCATGTCAGGGGCTCAGATCAGGGGTCCCAGGTGAATATTTCTTCCAGGCCCATCCACGGGATCCTCTGACCTGTGTTTCAAGGCATTATGTGCGACCATCGACACATGCCACATCCTCAGGCGCTGCTTCTCGGTCCTCCCCGGGACCCCAGTACCAGCCAGGACCCGCAGCACGGGGGCACAGGGCATCACCTCGGCTTCCAAAGCAGCTGAAGCCCAGCCCGAGCATCCCTCTGGCCACCATACGCACACAATGGTGGAGCCAGCGCAGACGTCCCCCGTGGAGCCAAACCCCAGCAGTGGGGGCCGCAGGGTGGGCTCAGTGGCTGCCGAAGTTGATTCCCATCTCTCAGCTGCACGGCTTGGGCTGGATTTCAAGGCCAGGAGCTATGCTGTTACATGCAGCTCCTTCCACCTGACATTAAACAAAAAGGAGAGAGTTCATTTCAGGTCCCCAAAGCCCCAAATCTTGCAACTTTCTGAACGTTTAAGATGTTAATCAGCTGCCAGGGGCTGTCCGGGCAGGCAGTGACATGGTGCCACTGCCATCTGCTGCCCCTCGCTGCGCCGGCAGCCCCCGCGCTGGCTGGGGCTTCCAAGGAGCTTTGGCTCCTTGAAACTTTATGAATCTTGAATGCCTATGCATGCACTTGTGCCGTGCATGGCACACGCGCGTGTCTGCACGTGGCAACTCTCCACGTATGCGCTGGCACATCTCTCGCCCAGACTAACACCCGCCGGCAGAAGGGCTGTTTCGAAGGCAGGGATGCTCAGGGCTCACAGCCACGCTGAGCGCACGGTCTCACGGAGGAAGGCGGGCGGCCGCAGGTCTGGCAAGCATGGGGCCGAGAGCTCAGCGTGAACCCATGTGATTTCTGCAAGGGGAAGGGGATGGGGTCAGAAACGAAAATGCACCAAGGCTACTTCAACACAGCACTCACCAACGGTGCTGCAACAGCAGTGAGCCGGGACGTGGCGCTTGCACCCTCGCACCCCTGCTGAAGGGCAGTGCCATAGGACCATCACAGTCCGTTCGGATCTCTCAAATTTACAGGGCAACGTACTCTGGGATTTAAACTTTATTTCATGAGTTCATTAAGAAATACAACAAACAAACACAACAAACAGGGGCTCAGTCCCCTTTTGCCCACACTAGTCTATCACGTGAATTGACTTATTCACCAGTCAAGTCATAAGGTTTTGTAACTTATAACCCATAACTCTTAATATCGTGCACCTATGAGCAAAAAAAAAAAAATAATTCATTCCCTAGCCAAGGGTGAGAGTGCTCATCCTTCCTCCTCCGTCACAGCGCGGGCAGCCCCTGTATCACACCAGGAAGCACGAAAGCCTCAGCAGTCCAGCTGCTGCTGGATCTGCTTCAAAAGCTTTTTGGGTAAGCTGTGTTTTATACCTTCCAGCTTGGAGGTTTGATCTATACCGTTTCTGTAAGTTACCAGATTCTGACAAAACTGCCAGACAAAAGATGCTGGCTGCAGAAGACAGCAATCTGCAGGTGATCATGGTGCATCATGGCCCTTCATCTCTTCCTGGCCTCCCCTCCTGCCTACGTGGTGCTCTCGCTTTGACCTAATGGCGCGGCTCCCAGCATACGTCAGGCCTTAGCATGAGCTGGGTTAGCCAAAATCTGAGCAGGAGTTGAATGAACAGTCACAGGCACTGGAGGCAGGAGCACTGGGAGCTGCTCATAAACCCAAACTGGGGCAGAGGAGCTGCCTCGTTCAACCCAAGCGGGCACGAGGGCTGCCAGCGCCGCTCACACCCATGTGCACGCGTCGGGGAGCATCGTCCCCATACCTGCGGTGTGATTTCCCCTCCACGCCGGGCAGCAAGCCTCCTTTCTGCTTCAGTTGTTTTCCCCTGCAAAAAGTGTTCTCTAACTACCATTATCTAATATTTAGCAGCACGCTGCAATAAACAAAGCGTTAGAGATGTGACTACACGTCGCATGTATTGTTACTCTGTGCATTCAAAATGAAAAGGCTGTTAGCTCGATAAAATATTGTTCTCTGCATCTTTTAGGTATTTTCTGCTCTCAATCAGAGCCCAATTAGGTTCCTTTTCTGGGGAAAACGATGCTTTGAGGCAGCGGAGCTGGAGCACCTTACCTGCAAAGAGAAGCTTTTAGAATAATTGTCACTTATCACAAGGATATATCTGGTTACCCAAAAAGAAAACTGTGCAGATTGTTATCTGTCCCACTTATTCTCCTTCCACAACATGATGAATTAAAGATGAACCACGCCATTACACTCCACCTCCCAACCAGCACCAGCGAGAGGAGCCACCTGGGTAGGAGGGGTGGTGTCACTTTTTGGGGACCCCTTACCAGGAACCAGGGACCGGCAAAAAGGTGTTTCCATCTCCGGGCATGGCACGGTCCCCGCCTGGGTCCCCGGCTCCCCACCACGGGCTGGATCCGGCCTCTGGCCCATGGCCCTGCTCAGGTCTGGGGCATCGATGCTGGCCCGGCTCCGGTTTCTTTCGGCTGCAGATGAAAAGCATCTCCTGGTTTTATGGAAGAGACTTGGGCCAATTTTTGGCTGGCCATCCCAGCCTGGCAGTCACTCCAGAAAAACATTTGGCCTCTATTGTTCCTTTTTGTTTTAAGCAGGAATTCAGATTTGCCTGGAGTCCTTCCAGTACCTTTTGTGTGTGTGTGTGTGTGTGTGTGTGTTGTTTTCAAGTCAGGTGTTTTCCACCCCGATAACATCGCCCTGTTTGTTCCAAGATCACCTGCACAAACACGCTCTCAGCCCAAGGGGCAAGGTTCAAGAGTTGAAATCTGCACCGCTGTGTGCCTGTGTGTGAGTCTCAGCCAAACCCCGATTTGGTCCCTTCTAATTATCCCTCGCCATATTAACAGATAATAGCTGTACATTTAAGCAAATTATCTCAAATAAAAAGGGGACAATAATTACACTGTTTGTTTTTGCTCCTTTCATTGCTGGAATTATTCTCTGTTTGCCCAGAGTTAAATATTAGCGAGAACCTTTCTGCACTAATGTCTGCTCAGTTGCCTTTTACTGTTTAAAACCAGCAAGAGTCAGTAAAAGTTTGGGCAAATATTAGATTTGGCAGAGTTTGCTGTTTGTATCAGGAAACCGATTGGTGTTATTGATTGACAGATGTGACCAAATGTTTAGAAAGTCTGTCCTCTATTGGATTCTGCTAGGTGTTTCAGCAAACAGCCCTAATACAAGGCAAACAGAGTTATTGGAAGAAGTACCAGCCTGTGTTAGCACAGTAAACTGAGGGCTATGCAAACAGCTTAAAAGAATCTGGCCACCTTCATATAACCTTTGATGTAGGTATTGATCCTTCTGAAGGTGGCAAAAAGTTTGAACAGGGAGCAGATTGAGTGGGATCAGATATATATAAACACCGTCAGAATGTAAATGTTATCTTTAAGCTACACTGTCGGTTTGGTAATGGATGTGTGTTTGGAATTTATCTTCTTCCAAATCTCTAAATCCATGCAGCAATAAAAATTAATAATAACTTTTAGATAGACTGCCTCCTAAGTCTCTCTCTCCTCCCCTGGTAAGTACAGCATCAGGCATCTTTAATTCTTCTAAGCCGAGGACGGGGGCTTGCAGCGAGGAGGAGCCGTGGCCTCAAGAGCTGCTGGCCCATGGGTGCGCTAACGGGGTGGCACGTGGATGCACTTACGGGGCAGCACGTGGATGTGCCAACGGGCCGGCACATGGATGCACTAACAGGGTGGCACGTGGATGTGCTAAACGTGGTGGCACAACCTGGGGCAAACCCCACCTCCCAGAGGCTTTTTGCACGACCCCCAGTACAGCAGCACTCTCCAGGGCAAGACAGGGCTGTGCCTTCTCGCGGGGCACGTGGAGCCTGCAGAGGAAACTGCCTTGAAAAAGGCATTTGAAGGCAGATTTCTCATGTGGAAAAGGGCAGACAGGGTCACCCCCATCAGCACCAGCGAGGGCACAAAAGACAGCACCACCCCAGCACCCGCTTGCTGCCGGCTGCCGGTGGCGTTTCCCAGCCGGGACACACAGCCAAGTGGCGCTGCCTTACGGACACCCCTGCAGCCTCCTTCCAGCTCTCCACAGTATTTACCAAAGTGCCTGAAACAGCCACCCCAGCCATGGACCGAGCCGGCTCCTGCGGCTCCTGGAGGCCGGGCACGGGTTTGGCACGGCCGCCCGCAGTGGCAGCCCTGGCTCCAGCGCTGCATGCCGCACTCTGCAGCGCAGGCTGCACGAGATACACATTCAATTTGCATGTGCAATTACCCTGGTGTGGTATGCGAAGCGGTTTTGCATGTACAAGTGACTGTTCATGCATCCAAATACCATCTGTGGTGACAATTACCACAAGCACACATGTAATCAAGGTAATTAGGCACACAAATTGCGCGTGTGATTGCATGGGCATTTCTATGATTTTTATTTTTTTTAAGTTAGGCCTCTAAAAACTAAAATAGATTCTAAGTTATGTTTTAAATTATCTGCCCATCTGGCTATACTTGCAAGTAACGACTGTTTATAGTAAGAGATATTAAACAGACGCTGTTGATAGATGGGTTAATCATTGCAAGAGAAGAAAAGGGATTGTTTTATGCCTGTGTATTGACCCACTATACATAGTAACTAATGACAGGTTTGAACACAAGCAGGTAACGACCAGCTTTTTGCTTTAGAAGTACCTTCTAATAAAAATTACAGTGTACACATTATAAGAACATATCTGATGAATCATTGCTGCAGTACAGTGTAGCGATGGACTTAAATAAAGCCCCGATTAATTATTAAACCCAAATAGCATGCGTTTGCAATTGCACAAAACCCCGGAAGAGCTGGCACAGCTCACTGCGTGCCAAGCCCTCGCGTTTTGGGAGGCTTTCCATGCTCAGAGCTTTGCCCACCCTCTGCTCCCAGGAGCTCTGCTCCTCGCTGTGCACTACTGTGGGTCACATCCAGCTCCCTGAAATCACTGGGAAACTTTCCAGTGACCCCAGGGAAAAAACGAGATAGGCCCAGTTTGACAAAGATGCCATGCCAGTGAGACTTATGGCACCGTTTGGGTAGGGGTGACCCATCCTTGTCATCTGAAAATGCCATGCCACCATAGCCACCGCAGAGCGATGGGCGAGGGCATCCCTGCCCCTCCCCCTCCTCCCGTTGAAGTGCTGCACATTCGCTTAGGAAGTGTCTGTTCTTTGCTGGCCACGCAGAAGAACAAAGCATGCAGTGTAACCAAAAAAGCCATTAGCACGGCCAAGTCTTAAGAAAAATTAGCATTATTCTTTAATGCCGGGCCCTACTTAGGTAGCACTCAGCAACGCAGTGGGCTGCTCCAGTCACACCAGCTTATGAAACCAACCATAAAGCAAAACGTCTCTGGAAGAAAACCCAATAATGCATCTCCCCCACTATCTCCTTCAGCAACAGGAGCTAAGAACAAGCTGATTTGCTATTAAGGCATCAGTAAGGTGTTTTGTCTTGTGCTAAAGCCCTTGCTGGGCTATCCAGGCCAGCACCGATGGGATCTAAACCGTTCAAGCTTTGTTCCTCTTGGGAAATCACTTTCTGGGAGTTTCAAACCAAAGATGATAAAAGTTTTGAGTCAAACTGCTCAAAACAGGTGAGCATTTTGCAAACCCGGTAGCTGGGAGGAGAAGCGTGGAGCAATGGCCAGGAGCACATGTTCCTTAGAGCCCCATCATGGGGACGCCTCCTTCCCAATGTCCCCGGTGAAACCCTACAGTGAGCCAAAGAATTTTGTCAGCCTGAAATGGCCAAGAGAGGTTCGGGATGTGTCACTCCCCGTGGAAACGAGCTCAGCAGGGCATGGCCGCCACAGATGGGCAAAGGAAAAATGAGGAGCTACCAAAATCCAGCTCCAGCCATGGAAAAAGCCTAGTGGGACTCACAACACATGCGTGGTCTTCCTTGCTCCTGGTACATCCCAGTTGTACGGGGTGAGTTTCCAGGGTTGTCTGTGCTTTGGCTGATGTCTAAGGATGCGGGCGCTGGGAGCCGTCCTTTGGGCACCGAGGAAGGACCTTGCAGGCTGGGCAGCAGAGCTGCAGCTCCTAGAGGGGAAAAGAAGGGAAATTTCCACGATTTGGAGTGAGAATGAGCTGGGGACACCCCGGGAGGTGAGTCAGGGAGCTTGGGGTGCCCGCCACGGCAGGGCGTGTTTTAATAGAGGGCTGCTGGGTTTTTAAACACACTTACATTAGGGGAGATGCTAGGTAAAGCACAGCACCCACTGCTGCTGGGAGAGACGAGAGCGAGGAGGGAAGGAAGGAGGGAAGAAAAGATGCACTACAAATACACGGTAGCAGCAGCTGGTAGCAACACAGGAGCAAAGGTTGTCCCAGCATTTCTATTATAAATCCAGTTTCCATGGGTTTAGTGTATAACTAAAATGACAGAAAAAGAATGTGTGCTGCACTGGATGATGCTCTAATGTTTTCTAATCTGCAGCAATTTTAAACCTCTCTGGCCATTTCTGGAGCAGCCATACAGCAACAAAAATAAATAGAGGTAAGATTATTTAAAAGCTTACTTGGAGCATTAAAGCCTCCAGAAAGTTCAGGCCCCTTCCAGTGCTGCTGTCACACGCAAATGTCTCCCTTGGCTCTGCTCCGTCTGTCCATGCGCCCCTGGCCGGTTAGATGGTTGCTGCTGTGCTGCTCCCATCCTGCCCTGACGTCCCTTGTGCAGCCAGAGAAAGCCAAGGGCAGCATTGCCGGCAGGACCTGGGAAGGTTGCTGGCTTCGCTGGCCATTCCTGAGACACAAGGATGGCCATGCTCGTCTGTCTGGTGCCCTCCTGGATGGCCAGAGCTGCTGGAGCAGGACCTGCCCTGCTGCAAAGCCCAGGCATGCCCAGCGCTGCAGGCAATGCATGTGCCAAAATGAGGTTATTGCCTGCACATGGTGAACCGTGGTAAGCTTTTCCACACAGTTACCCGATTTACATATGCAATTGTGGTACCTGTGCATGCAGATTAGCCAGCCAATTGCGCATGCATTTTGCTAGCAGAAATTGCATGGCTAATTCCCAGTGAACTTGAGGCAAGAGCGGTCCCAGGCACCCACCCATGCCTGGTGCTATGCACAGTGCTGCTGCCCCACGCTCTCCTCTGCGCCTGCCCTGGTCCAGCCCGACCTCAGGCTCTTGCCAGAAGCCCTCACTTTTGGAGGCACCAAAAGGGCAAAGAGAAGAAAAAAGACTTATCCAGGTGCCGAAGCTGGTGTCAGATGCAGCCTGATGAGCATCGTCTTTATGCCTGGGGACAACTCATTCCCAGCCGCACACGCAGCATCCACAAGTCACAAAACAGATGAGATGCTCAATTCTGAAGCTTCATTTTCTTAACAAAGCCTGGAATGAATAGAAAATGGCAGGAGCCACAGGAACCTATTTACCCTGAGAGAGATTGGAAAAGAAAGCAAAATGGCAGAAAATTAATTCAATCTGCTATATAGTCTGCAATTGTTGCTTATAGCTGCCTTCCAAAAGGTAGCTGGTAATTATCCTGTTTTATCATATAACAACAACTTATTACTGGAATAATAAGGGAAAATAAGCAGCAGGAACATGCTGCTGGTTCCACGTCACGCTGCACTTAGTCGGCGTTGTGCTGCGTTGTCAGGTTGAAGCTACAGCACTTCACTTATAATAGAACAATAATTTATTAATGCGTGCGCTTTATGTTCTCAAAATATCATACATACATTGATTAACTCGTGTCTCATCTTGTCTGGCAACTAAATAAGTCTTTTAAATCTTGATTTTGCAGGTAAGTAGAGAGCGAGCAGGAGGGAAGCAACCTTCTGGTGCAGCAAAAGCCACCGCAGAGGCCAGTCCTTATGAATACAAGGACTAAATACTGCAAGTTTTACCAGCAGCAGGACGGGGGTTTAAAGACATTCACGGTGTTATCCAGCTATGCATATTTTTGACATGAAAGCTGACTCCCAATGCCGCACCAGGAGCAGACGGAGGCGGACATCACCCCAAAATCACAGGTTTTTTTGGGGGAGAAAACCTCTCCCATCGCTAGTGGTGCAGAGGTCAGGAGGCGGACTGAAATACAGGAGCGATTTCAGCATTTCCCGTGTAAGGCTCTAACCGTGGAGCGCTTTCTTCCAGCGACACTCTTCGTTTGACAGGCTAATTCTCCCAAAGCCATAAATAAAGCCACAGGGGACAACTAAGTTAGGTTTTTACAGTGTAAGCTCCAAATCGCACATGCTAGCAACTTCTATTAGTTTAGTCTTAAAGCATGACATTCCAGCAAAGCTTGGAGGGCAGGTAGCACCTATCACCTCAAGGGGGGAAAAGAGAAGCTAAATTTGTCTTTCTGTCTTTATTCACCTTATCAACGCTTTAATTTCTAGCATCACTGATTGATGCAGTATTGGCCCCTCCGGCTGCAAGGTGATGTGAAATCCCTTCCGAAAAACATTTCCCTTCAAAAGCAGCTGCTCCATTTACCTGGAGGGACCCACCATCACCCTTGCACGCAGAACCTCCACTCGCTTGCCAGGAATACAACCCCCTTTATATTTTCTCTTGGGAAAAAAAAGAAAAGCAACATGTGATTAGTTCCTGCTCACCCTAATTGTCACACAGGTATGCTTTAGAGGGGGTTGGGGACCACCTTCATTTTGCTGTCGTGCCAGATGTGGCAAACTTGGGCACAACTGCAAAATTAAGACTTTTTCAAACTTTCCCATTTCAGGTAATTTATCGCACACTCTCTGTTGGGTTATAAAATCAGGAAATTGACTGAGTGGGCAGGAGGCCGTGGAGCCACGCCTGCCCAGAGCGATGCGGGCAGTTTTCCTCCCCTGCTCCCCCAAAACAATTAATCAGATCGCGAGGACCCCGCAGCTGCTGCCTTGTAGCTCTACTGGCTTAAACAAACCCACGTTCCTCTCTTCCACCCCACAAACGGGTTTTCAGCAGCAGTAGTTGCCAACATTTATCATGTATTTCTCCGGGATACCGAGGTTTGCTAAGATACCTGCAACGGACAATAAGTTGGAAAATATGAGGTCTTTTTTCCCAAGACGGCCTCTCTTGTACTTATTAGGGTCAAAAGCAGCTTGTGAGGTGCAAGGTCGAGTCTCCAGTTCAGTACAGGGAAGACAGGCACAGGATTGCAGAGCAGGAACACTGCAGCTGGCCCCACGATGGGTTGGGCAAGATAAAAAACACGACTTTGGCCCAAATTTACCATAAGCTTCTCCTCCTGGGCTTCCCAATGCAGCCGTGGACATCCCGGCCGGGGCACAGGGACATGTGCAACAGCAGCCGTTGCTTCTGGTGCAGCAGGGGCTTTGCTCCTGCTCGCTGTGGGTGCAAGGCATCCCGGCCACACAGGATGGGGTCTGGGCACAGTATCCCCCCCGCCCTCCCACGCATCCCTCAGGAAAGGCTCGGCTATTGCTAATTGCATTTTTAATGTAAGAATACCCTCATGTGTGCTCTTGAGAAAACATTACAGGCCGGAGGAGTCCTGAACAGCTCTGCAGGGTCGAAACCTTTTAAGAGGTGAAAATACTCCATCCATCCCAGCCTCCTGCCCCCTCTCCCCAGGGGAGAACAGCAAAGGCCACTGGAGTGCAAAGCCACCATCAGCCATCACCCCTGAGCAGGCTGGCAGCCCTGACCCCGGCGGCTGGGTGTCCCCCTCCGCACACGCTGGCTGCTAATTGCACGCTAATTGAATATTCAAGCTCAGGACTAAATGTTTACTCTGGGTCAAAGCTGGGCTGAAGAGTCTCAGCCCAAGAAGCTTTGAGCGAGGATGCTAACAGGGTCACCTGCCTTGATGCTGGGATGCGATGCGGACAGGGACAGCGCGGGGGACCCCGATTGCTGTTGGGTGACCAAAACCACGCAGCGATGCGGCAAGAGCCGATGTGCCCAGTGCTGCCGGCAGAAGCCAGAGCCCAGCGGTCTTCGGTACCTGCAATACACGGGGTGATTCCCAGTGCTGATCCAGGTCCCGGGTGCCGCTAGGTCCATCCAGCACAGCTTGGCGAGGGCTCCCAGAGCGGTGCAGGATCCATCTCTTCCACCACCGGCCCCGCAGGACCTCACCTGCCAAGGCTCATTTCATCCAGCACCAGGCATGCCAGGATGCCCGGGCACACCAGGGGACAGCTAAGTGCCAGGCTGAGCTTTTAAAGTACAATCTCTTTGCTTTTGTTACTTCTTTTGGTTTATTTCATGTCATAAATTCAAACATTTAGTGTACTTTTTGTGCTCTTTTTTAAAGGATTATGTAATAATGCATATTTATGAGACAACCATGGATCAAGAATACTGATATTTAAAAGATGCAATTATCTTTAAAAACTTTGCCTTTATTTTCATTCTAATTAATACAATGTTTTAAAGCAAGCTAATTGGCTTGCCAGTCATTTAGTTCAGTTGCCTGCTTATTACAACTCCTATATTTCCTTATGAGCAAATTTAAAAGCAGTCTGTTACTCCAGCTTTAAGTATTGGGCCTTCAAGGAATTAATTTTTTTTCTGGACCATACAATAAAAATAATGCTTCCTAAACACTAGTGGCACCCCTCATTAGATGAAAAATCCTTTTGTTTTGATTGGAAAAGCCTGAATGTGAGATTAAAAGTAAAGGGGGGAGAAAAGCAGAGAAAGTCTTTTATAGAAGCTGCTGCCACAGAAGATAATGCGTAACAAGTTCTAGTCTGAAACACAGGCTCGCTAATTAATATTGTGAATCCAGCCAGAAACTGGACTATTCCTAAGATAAATTCCACTGTAACAGGGCAAGGAGGGGATATGCTGAGCCAACTTTGAGCAGCAGCTCTGTGCTTGGGCCCCCGCACACCCCGACCCCATCCCGCAGGCAAGGAGAGCTCCCTAACTACAAGTCGAACCACTGTTTTGGTTGGTGTGTTTGGAAGCAGGATTGGATTTAGCTTTATCAGTGCAGATTTGATTATTTAAGAGATTTTTTTTTTTCCATTGAGTAATTGTGTTCTGCTGAATTAGATTTCATTAAACAATGCAGTCTTGATGACAGAAACAAATATATTACTAATTTTAAAATCTGCTAGTTATTTCACTCAATTTGTGATATCAATAAAGAGGTTTGTGGTGGAAAACGAAACACAGACAGACAGAGGCTTGGCCCGGAGACCTCCACGGCAGGAACAATGGGTGCTGGAGCCCCCACAGATAGGTGACACCAAGACCCTCAAGTACCATGGTCATCGGATGCATCTGGGAGACCCTAGTCTGCTACTTGGAAGCATTGCTGATGTTGGAGCTGGCTCAGCCAACTGATCCTCTCTGTCCCAAATTGACTGATGGATTGCATGACCATCCTGTTGTTCTTTCTGGAAATAGAGGAGCACAAATCATCACTGCTATTTGCTTGGGCAAATGATTTTGCCATCACTCGAAACCTTTAAATCACGGCTGGGTGTCTCCATCAATGCTCCCCGCTTGGGCACCAGCTGGAAGGGAGGAAGGTGCAGGTGAGGCTTTCCTTTACACCGCAGGTGAGATGGGAGGTGCAAAAGGGACCCTGTGAGAGCACAGCGCTCGTCGGCTGTAAAACGTTATCCTCCGTGATTCCCATCAGCTGAGGCAGAGATCTCAAAGCTGCTCGCCCTCCCAACCAGTCCCGGTCCCTCGCTGGGGGGACTTCAAAATCCTCCTAAGCTGGGAGCCCCCGGTCCCACCACAGCCAAGGTGTTG
>NW_008824499.1:1220294-1241659 GCF_000699105.1 Pygoscelis adeliae
TGCAGGCAGGAGCAGCCCCAGGCACAGCCTGCTGCCTTCGGTCGGAGGCGAGAGGGATTCGCTGGGCTAAATGAAAAGTGGTCAGTTTTTAGCAAAAGTCCAACTCTTGAATTTAGCCCATCCAAAAGGCTAGCTGTCGGGGACATCAGACTCATCCCAAAGAGCCTTGAACATTAACAGATGCTGAGTGACACCCAGCGCTCCCCCGTGCTCGTGCACACACCTTGGCAGCCCGCTGCCGGCTTTCACCCAGCGGCAGCTCAGCCATCACCTCTTTCATACAAATATTTACACCTTTTGGACTGGCGTCAGCAGCAGAGGGATACGTGAAGCTTGCTCGAGAGCCCATGCATCTGACAGAGGGCTGAGGGCATTTCTGGAAGGGGAACGTCTCCCGCTGTGAGCCAGGAGCCCCCTCCCCGTGCCAAGCGGATAGGGAGAAATGCTTGGGCTGGCTGTGTTTAGGTGAACATCCCCACCCTATTAATTACCACAGCCCACGTGTGAGGTGTGTGTGCCTGCTTGCTCACACATGGCTCAGGTCAACATCACACTGCATCGATCAACACGCCTCCGTGCAATTAAAAAGAGGCAGAAAAAGCAGCGGGGGTTTGCTGCTGCTGCTGGCGATGGGCTGTGCTGTCCCCAGCCCCGGGGAGGGTGAGGATTTCCCAAGGGTGCAGCTTGTTCCTGAGCAGGGCTTTAAATCCGGGCAAGGTCCGCTCATCCACGGGCATCCTGCACCGATCGCGTACCTCAAGACCCAAACTCTCTGCCCTACCTATGGACATCAGCATTCCTGGAAAACCACTATTAAAAAAAAAATCAAGACACTTAAATTACATATTAATTTGATTTTCCAGAAGGTTACTAGGAAATGGTTTCAATCAAGAAGTAAATTCAGATTGTAATAAAATATTACATAAATACTTACATCAGCCCTGGCTTTACTTTAAAAGTAGGGATTTTTTTTCCTCTTGCACACGCTGCCAAAGTAGTTAGCTGGCAAGCCAGTGAAAAAACAAGGTCTGAGAGTCACTTTTTCCCCTAGCAGATCCATCACCGAGCGATCAGAAGGTTTATTTTTCCCATGTCTCCCCCAAATTCCATCATTTCCCTTCCTAAAAGATTCCATGTGTATCCCGAGCGCACGGTCGCCCAGGTAAGGCAGAGACATCAGCTATTTATACAAATTAGATGGGGGGGAGGAGGGGAGGGAAAACGTCTTCAAAGCTGCAGTACATTAAAAGGAATTTATTAGATGTGTTGTGTGGGCAGGATGCCAGCTAAATTTAATATGGATCTATATACAAAGAAACTGTCTAGTTACACAGAATGAATATTTAATCATGCATGGATCAAGCAATTTCACAGAAGTAATTAAAAGCAGGCTTTGTTTATTGCTAAAAATTATAGCTACCCTATTGACCTGGTGCTGGAGTTCTTTTGCCATATTGAACATGTTACCTGCTGATATTATGTTATTAAATGGGGATTAAGACTATTTTTTTTTCCTTTGCAGATAAGAGCTCTTAAGCTATCTTGTCTGTTTGTGCACAGAGGAGGGGGGGAAAAAAGCCCCACAGTGGAAAACACAAGCCTGCGTGAATTAGAAGGGTTAGGAAAACACTCATACCTATAAGGGGAAGGCAGAAAATGATGAATCAATTAAATACTCAGTGGATTAGTTTGCTCCCAGGGGAGCAACCTGGCGGGAGCAGAGCATCCCAAGGGATGAGCTTGATGCTGCTGAGCTGCTGGGGGATGCCCCGGGGTCACAGCTAGGGACTAAATCCAGGGCAGAGCCAGGCAGAAGGATGCTCAACTGGGACACCCCTCTGAGAGAAATGGTGGGAAAACACCTATGCTGGAATTAGGGGTTTGTATCCCAGCCTCTCCCCAGCGCCAGGGGAAGCTGGGGCTGTTGCTGCTGTTTCTTATGGCTCATTTGACGTTAAATCCCACTTCCACATGCCGATGGCTCTGCATATCAAGCACACACTGTAGATTCGCTTTGAAGCAAACTGACAACCGGGGATTCGCTGTGTGGCCTTAAACAGTCCTGTATTGTCAGGAACCTACGCTCCCAGACCTAACTGGCCCCGAAACCCAGGTCGCTCTGACCTTGAGACCAGCAAGAGGAGCCAAAATCCTCCTCCAGTTTTTCTGAGCACCCGTGTGCACATGGCAGGACCGGGGGGCATTCCTCGCACAAGCGAAAGCCACTTTTTCTGGTACCGTTCAAACAAGCACGTTAGCATCACCCGTAGCAGATCCCTTGGGCAATAGGGAGCCAGAGGAAATAGCTGTCAGCTAATCCTGGAGACAGTCAAATAATGCTTACCTGGAAGAAACCCTCTGGGAGGATCAGAGCCAGAACAGGCTGGAAACGGCCAGACCCAGCCTGCGTGGTGCCTGCGATCCCTGGGGGCGGCAGGTCAGGAGAATAAGTAAGAAATTCAGAGTAAGCCGCCTGTTCCTGGGCACCTTGTCCTCCCTCAGTGCAGGGCAGCATCACCAGCCCACGCTAACACCGCTGATGCAGCAAACCCCTCGTTACTTAATGAGCCACTTACTAAAGAGCTGTGTTCGGCAAGGGAGGCCGAACTATCCCTTGGAATAATAACTTCACTTAAGAGTGTAGGAAAAATTAGGAGCCCAGGGTGCAAAGGGCTGGAAAAACAAATTAAAGAGGATGGGGAAACATAAGCAGCAAGGAAACACACCCGAGTGGAGAAGTCTTAAAAGCTGATCAGCTGTCAGAGCCCACGGTGCCAGACATGAGGAGTTTCCAGGCTTCTTGCAGCCGATGCGCCTCTCCCCGGCTCTGCACAGCCATTTCCCCTCTGACGAGCTGCTTGTAAGCTATTAGCAGATGAGGATATTACTATTTTACCCTTACTTTGCATAACTATAAATGACAGAGCAAATTGCCACTCTGTGAGAAAACAAGCCTGATGTATTTAAGCTGACATTGTCTCTTTACATTATGATTATTTATAGTGCATTAGCACCGGGGTGGCTTTGCCAGGCGCTACCCGGGGCCGGCAGCTCCCGACCCGCAGAGCGGCTTCTTATAACAATAAACCGCCGCCGCTTCCCAGAGTCTGCGAGAGTTCATGGAACAAAATAAAAGCCAGGGGTGATGACATTTATAAGCACTAAGATCTTAAATACAGAAAAAATACTACCGTGGATGAAGGCTTTGAATAAAATTTTAATAAAAAGCTGGAATTCTGGCCAAGAGCTGCTGGGCTGGAATATTAAGAAAATTCGTGCCCTTTACTAGCTCCATTTTTGCTATGGGACACTTAAAAACACTTCTAATTACACATATGCATACATACCGATACATATATGCGTATATGTGCATATATATCTGCACACACAAACAAAAGGAGAGCAGGCATATATATATACACACACACAGAGGCATATGTATACACACACACACACACACACAGAGGCATATATATACACACACACACAGAGGCATATATATACACACACACACAGAGGCATATGTATATACACACACGAAGGAAGAGTTTTGCTCTGTATTCAACTACTACCTATCTCAACATTAACCCAGGACATACAGCAGTCCTGCTGACTCGATGCTTTCCCAATAAGTCCTTCTGGCGTGTCAGACTAACTGCTTAGCAGCGTTGTCAAATAAAACTACGATGCCGTGCCTAACTGGTGGCCACTCACCGGTCACCCGTGTGCCGCCAGCCTCGTCCTCTCTGCAGTTTCCCCTCGCGTGCAAACGAAGGTGGGCTCTTGACAGCCTGCCTGCCTCTCCCTGGCTGCATTTCCACACCGGTGCTGGAGGAGGTTGCTCCCAAGGGGTGCAGGTAAGGCTCTGCCATGGGGCCGTGCCGAGCTGCACCCCAGGCATGCACCAAAGCTCAAAACCTAAATAAAACACCATTAAAAGTCCCTTGTGCCTGCTACCCTCCTTCACTCCCCTCTGTTCAAGGAAGACAACTATCCTAACTACTACAAATAATATTAACAGCTTCCCTGAGCCCGGACATGCTGGCTCCCCGCTCCCAGCCAGGCTTCCCTGCACGAGCACTAACGCAGTACCGTGGGCTGACACACTGAAACCTTCCCCATCACCACCACCAAGCCATGGCTCTCAGGTGCAGCAGGCGGCACCAGCAGCCTCCGCAGGGTGCTGGGGACCTCCTCGGGACAGAGGGTGCTGCCAGCCAGCACCCTGCCATACCCAGACCTGCAATAGCTAAATGCCACCGCTCATCCCAGGTGGCTGCGATACTGCTGAGTTAGTTAATGTGGCCTCACGAGGCAACCCAAGCTGGTGATGGTTCCTTCTCCCTGGGACAGGGGGACTATCCAGCACGAGGATCCTTCCAGGGCGATAGCTAGCTGACCCGCAGGTAGTTATCTTGTCTATCCCATGTGTTAACATTCGCTAATCTGCGCATATGAAAGGGAACTCAAATCACACAACGTAATTAAGATGTGAATTCTGATGTGTAGGAAGAAGGGAGGGGGGGGAAACACGGCCTCTCAAGGTCAAAAAACAAACCTAGACAAAAGTGTTATCTCCAGTGTTGCACAGCTGATTGCATCATCCGCATATGAAATTAAATATAATTAATATTTGTCATGCACAGACTGTTGCTGAACTCCCCTCACCCCCGCCCTCCCTTCTTCATTAATCTCCTAGTAACATCCAGAAAGTTGCATGTGGTAATAAAATACCAAGAACCCTCTCTAGTGATCTGAATTGGAGATAAATCTATTCTCTTGTCAGCAAGCCTAGAAGGCAGAAACTGTAACTTCCCCACGAGTCAGCGACCTAGCTTGCAACAATTTGCTTAATTAGGAGAAAACAATATTTTTCACTAAATTGGGTGGCTAATGTATATCATTATAATCTGCCAAGGAAGTGGATTTGCCCTTATCCGCCGTGCCAAGAAGACAGCTGAACGTTATATTTACCTAGAAAGTATCCCTCAGCCCTATGTTAAAGAGGATGAGAGACAAATTATACCTTCATGTTAATGGTTGATGATTCTCTTACTGTGTGTCTGGAGGCCTCTTAGGTCTTACTTCTCTAAGACATAAAACAATGATTTGTCCCAGGTATATTTTTCATCAACCCCATAAAAACTTCCAGTTGATGTTAATGGAGAAAGAGTTTATCTCCAATGGGTCCCAGACAGGCTTATACCAAGAATATGCCAAGTACCCATTAAACAATAAGACATAACAGGGTATGTGTTAGAGTGCAATAAAGACACACCTAGTTGAGTTAGAGTGATTACGCTGCTGATTAGAAAAGCTCCTTTCAAGCAGCTTTACCCTGGAGATGGGTTTGGGGAGGGGGTCGCTCCTGAATGGGTACACACATGAGTTCCCCAAACCCCAGCTCCGCACGCGCCAAAGCTCCTATTTACAGTAACGTCTCCCGCAAAGAAAACTCCAGCCCAGCTCGGCGCTGCCATCCTCAGCTCCTCCGGGAGGGGGAAGCTGCACCCCAAGTGCTTAAATGTCCATAAACCCGCGAGCACACACTTAAGACGCACAAAACCCCAACAGCCAGTGCAAGTGCTGAGCACACAAGAAATGTAAGGCTGGGACCAGGTAATTTTAAAGCCCAAGCTTAAATATACCACCATGACCTAATGCCTACACAGCTTGTTGCACAGACGATCCGGCTGCTGGAGGGCTCCCATGCACCGTGCTGGAGCGCAGGTGATGCTCCCACGAGGGACCATTCTGCTGCATAACCGCTCTCATCCACGGAGCTGTGCAGGAGCAGAGCAGACGGCACCGGGGCTGAAGGAGGGAGCATTGCTCAGTGAGTTTTTTCAGTACCAGATTCTGAATTTCTACATGGGTTTGTCTTAAGGTGAAGTTTAGCAGATCTCATTAATATTCACTCACCATCTCGAACCCAAGCACTGACGATTTCTACCCTTCATGCGGTGGTCCCTGGTGTGGTGACTGCACTAATCAGCAGCCTTCCCCAGATGTATGCAAAAGCCAATTTTTTCCCAGACTATGACTCTCCACCTCCTCTACTTTTGCTTCGCCACCACAACCCGCCCTCCCCTTACGCCTCCCCAAGCACACACTGGTGCACCTTCTCTCAAAGCAAAAAACAAAATTAAAACCTGATCCATACCTGAAAAATTTTAAAGACCTTGCGGGAAATCGGCAGGGGATGGAGCTACCCAGGGTCTGCCGGCTTCGCACGCCCCCAGACCTCACGGCTTACAGTGCTGTTTGCTGCACTGCATCTTGCCCACGTCTGGAGCCACAAGCTGGGTTTTGGTCTGGTTTATTTAAAGCTGGGCCCAGATCTGAAGTTTCAGCTCAGGTCCTGGCTCTCACATAGCCCAATTCCACTACGTCTTTTCCTTCGCTTCTTACAACTTTTATTAGCCCAGCAAAAACAGTTGAGGCTTGGAAAGCACCACCGTGTTCACCGTGGTGCAGACCTCAGAGGAGACCACACTTTCTGAAAGTTTACTTTTGACTGTAGCTTACAGCTCAGAAAACAGAGCCCAGTCTTTTCCAGCTCATTTGCTAACTTCTCACTAAACCAGTTAAAACGCCATTTGCCGTCCTGTTTATACCAACTCCTTTTTTTATGCTGCTTTCCTGCATTTACAGCCTGTACTGGTCTGATTTCAGAGTGTGCAAATTGGGTGCATTGCTCTGGGGAAGCCGGTGTTTAACCAGCATTTTGCTGGCCAAAATGGCTACTGCCAAACCCCACCCCGGTGCATCACTTACGGTGCTCGGTTTTGGGCAGAATGCAAAAGCAGGGCTGGTTGCATGTAGAAGAAAATTCCCATGTTGGATATTCAAGGCCAAATTTGCACCCAGCCCCGCTCCAGACTCAATTTTTAAAGCCCCACCTTGCAGACACCGGCAAGTGGAGCAGCACTGCTCGGGCAGACCCAGCCTGTCCCTGGCGCTGCTCACTAGCTGTGGTCACCCCGTCACCCCCAGGATGGAGCAAACAGGGCCAAGCACAGGTCTTCTCCCCAAAACCCAGCACATGGGCTGGCATCAAATCTCTGCTGGGAAAGGAAAAAGCGGGGAAGGGAGGTCTCTGAGTTGCTCTCTCTGCCCAGGGCAGAGCTACCCAGAGTGAGAACATCCTACAGGCAAATGTAAATGCATCCTGTGTGTGATCACTGGGGAAGGTGCTTTGGGGTCTGATAGGAAGCTGCAAAGCACTTGCAGGAAAGAATCTGGGGTTATAATGGAGATCAGCTGAACCTGAGTCATCAGTGGCCTGTAGATGCAAGAGCAAGCAAATATCACATGGGGATGTGTAAACAGGCACCCATCCTGTGGGAAAAGAGAAGTCACTTGCCCACCCACCCACGTCTACCCTGTGCCCTGAGTTAGGGCTGGGGAGGGAGCAGTCCCAGTGCACAACAGCTGCAGCACAGTGGGATGCTCTGTTCCTTATGTGCAAGGCATTTCAGATGAGAAATAGCAGATGTGCAGCTGCTGGCAGAAAGACAGAGGTGGCACAGCCGCGGCGAGCTGTCAGGCTGGGATGGGGGACAGGGTGCAGGCAGGTCCTGCTGCCACGCAGGAGAAGGCGAGCAAGCTCACACACCTCCCCATGCAGGCATGCAGGGGAGCTTGCCTGAAGCTCTGTGCGAGGGCAGCCTTCTCCAAGCCTTTCCCCATGCCCCCACAGTTAAAAAAACCATCCCATGCAGCCCTGCTCCCTCAAAGCCTGGTTGCTGTTGCACTGAACCACTTAAAAATAGCATGGTGATCTTCAGAGGCTTGGCAGAGACAGGAATTAAGGACTTTCCATCACAGACTGGAGAGTGCAACTCTCTCATCCCATCTGAAGTGGCTCAGAGAAGCTGCAACTAAAAGTCTCTCATGAAAAGTGAGCACCATGCGGGTGCCATATTTTTGTAGGACTCTACAATGAATACAAATCAGCCCCAAAAGGCCCCGCTGATCCACGTACCCCATGGCCCATCTTCTAGCACGTCCCAGAAGAGGCACCCGACCATCCCACACAGACCTGCTCCCCACCAGCACGGACCTTCCAGGCTGCCCAGCTCCAACAAAATTGCCAAAATAGGATGAAGTGAAAAGAAAATACACAAGTTCAGGAGAGTTAGTGTGGAGATAAACCAAAGGGAGACCAGGGGAGGGTTCATGGTTGGGGATAAGCGGTATAATCGGGAAGGAAATTGAAAAGGAATTCCTTGGAATACAGCGTGCTGCTAATGGGTTCCCTCTGCACCGCCGGAGCAGAGCCTCTCCCCATCTGGATCCAATGCCAGTGTTATCCCAGCACGGGTATGTGTCAGAGACAGCAAACTGCGCCGAAACGCTTTGTTTTAGCGAGAGAAGTGAGCTGCACCAGCAAAAATTCAATTGGAAATTAATGAAACTGCTAGATCTCTCCAAGTTTAACTGCAGCTTGCAGGCGGACGTGCCGAGCCGGCCGAGCACCGTGGGTCAGCAGCAGGACACTGGCAGCAGGGGGTTTCAGCCACTTTCATGCTCCTGGAGCCCGGCCTCGCCATGCACCCGCTGCTGCCCCTCGGGAGCTGCTGGGGTCTGGGCAAGCGGCACCCAAAGGGGATGCCTGCGGTGGGATGGGTGCTTCAGGGATGGCCACAGCTGCCTGGGTGCTGGAGTCACCCCCAAGACTGCAGCATGGTGTGATGCGTGCTCCCTGCAATGCCCAGGCTGGCAGGGACCGGCACACTGCCACTTTGACACTCATGATCCGGGCAAAGCCATGTCTCTGCCAGAGGTAGAGCCTTGGCATTTGCACAAAAGCAGCGTTTCCAGCAGCGAAATGGCCTTTTTCCAGCATGCCATTATTTCTATTTTATAATGCTGCACAGCAGCCAAAGAATGGATCTGCAGAGTCTCTTTGGCACCAGGGAGGTTAACATTTTCCTCTTGGCACTTGTGCATTGATAGCTGTTAAGTGCAGGCTGCTCCTAGGCCAGAGATACGCCTTTCAATAATCTCTTCCTTTACCATTTCAAAG
Organism: Pygoscelis adeliae; assembly: GCF_000699105.1. NCBI lineage: Eukaryota > Metazoa > Chordata > Aves > Sphenisciformes > Spheniscidae > Pygoscelis > Pygoscelis adeliae. The sequence goes on from NW_008824499.1 coordinate 1,229,326, forward strand.
CCTCGACAATAAGTATTACTTCCTGGCAATTCCCGTTAGCAGCACAGTACGTGCTCTGCCTGTGAGACAATACTCTCCGAGCAGGAGAAGGCTCTTTGCTGGAGTCTTGTTGCCGTTGCTGCTTTTGTGGTAAAGGAGGAATTCATCTGCTATTGTATTTTCATCTCTTTGTCATCTGTTGGTATTGGAAGGAGTACTCCCCGGGCTTGCTGGACACCACATGAGCTAGTTAATGTTAATAAAGATTAAATTAACTATGGGATCAGAAAGGCTTTCAAGAAACATATAACATTATATTAATCCCAGACATGCAGATTATTACACATATTATTGGATTTAAATATCGACTTGAAACTAGAGAAGGAAAAGGACTATGCAATATCTGAACTATCCAAGCATGCCCATTACCCGGAGAGGAAATAAATCCCCTCGGCCCCTGAAGTCCTTGCCGCTGCAAGAGCAGGGGCTGTAGCGCTGCGCTCACAGCCAGCGCTGCGCAGGGAGAGCCCTTTGTCTGCCACTAGGCATCGATCCAGCCCTTAATGAGGTCAACAGGAGGCTTTCCATGGGCTTCAGCAGCCTTTGGAGCTGCTCCTTCCTAACAAATCCAAAACTAAGAACCCTTAGACATGCACAGCTTCGTCAGCAAGGTAATTAAGCCCACGCTGGGAGAGGAGGAGCACTGCACTGGCTGCTGCCACCAGCCCACCTCCCTGCAGATGGCCAAGCCGGGGAGGACAAGCATCCTTCCTCCCTTTGCCCAGGGCTGGCAGCCACGGAGAGCATCACGGAGAGCATCACGGAGAGCATCACGGAGAGCATCACGGCAGCTCTGTGGGAGGACCGGGCCGCGGCGAGCAGGAGGAATCGGCGCAGGCTCTAGTTACAAGCTCAGTCCCACGTTAGGAGCCAAATCTTGATACTGAAAAAACTTCTAGTGCAAAAACAGCACGATGCAGCCCCAAGTTAAATAAAACTCCCCGCTGCGTTAGAGCCGCAGTCTTGCGGGGTTGTTCCTTGTGTTTCATGGCTTGGAGCCCTGGCTGGTTTTCTCATTTGCTATAAGACTGTATTTCTCCTAATATGTCTTATTTCTTCCCCTGGGCTCACCAATGGCTTAGCCAGTGAAGCACCTGGCTTCGAGCACGTGGCTGGCCCAACATGAAGCCACCTCCAGCTCTCCCCACACTTTGGCTTCTGGGGGAAAAATATCCCATGAAAAGGTCAGAGAAAACATTGCTCAAATATCCACATTTGCCCGCATTTATGGACTCCTGCCTTCCTTTCCTCACGCACCATTAAAGTCACATGGTAGCCAAAAGCATCACTAAATGGGGGATTTTTTTCGACTCCCTATTTTGGTTACATCTGGTACATAAGAGATATCCAGAATATTATTAATACACCAATGTTTTTTCCTGCTTATTGTTTCAAATGCACAGAAGGGAGGAGAGAGCGTTCAAGGCCGGATTTTCTGGGGTGTGAAAGAAGGCCAATGGAGTCAGTAGGATGAAAGTGCTGAACGTGCAGAGGCAGGAGAGACCTGGGCTGCTGGGCACATCTCGTGCCGATTTTAACACTGGAGGTGAGCGATCGTCCCTTTGTGGCACTGTATCAGTGTGGCAATTCACCTCTCCGCCAATGAAAAAAATTAATGCCGTGAGCTGTAAATGAGCTGAAACTTGGTGGCAGTCCAGAAGATGGCCTTCCATCGTTTGCCTGTGATGGATTACTCCCACAACAAACAAGCATCTAAACTCCTGTGCCACACTGACATCTTATGGAAAAAACATTTGCTACAATTGTGGAGCTGCAGGAGCTGGAGACGTGCTTAAAGGACAGGTTTTCAATATAAAGGGCCAAATTTTTTTGCCCACCTTGTCCTAACAAAACTGTTTCTGTCTGCCATGGTATAAGCTGTACCAAAATCAATGGAATTTCTCTGCAATTAAAGCAATATAAGTGAGACCGTGAGTCCCCTCGCTGCTTGGCACAGCCTGAAGGAGGTCTTGTAGCTGCAAATCTAACACTTAACCTCCAGCCTCAACTGCTTCCGATGATTTTATACAAAAAAGTCTTCCAGTACACTGACCTCTACAGCAAGATACAAAATGAATTTGCTAGAAATTAATGAAGGAAGGAAGAGGGACTCTTGAGTTACTGGGCACAAGAAAACAATGTGCACATGGACCTTCAGCGCACTAAAGCCTGCTGGCGAACGGCCACTTGTCCTTCACTCTGTAAAAAGAAGAATATGTGCAAGCAGCATCGCCAGCACAGGGGAGAGCTGAACACCACTGGGCTGCCAGTTCGCCCATCACATTTTATACCAGGAGATTTTTGCAGGGGAGCAGAAATAATCTCACTGCAAGTTATTGGAAGCTTATCTGAACCTTTTAGATTCTTTCAAGATCACCACTCATGAGCAAACAGGAATAATTCACAGTATTTAGCAAAATTGCTTAAAATAAACATCACAGAGAGTAGCCGTCCAGTTCACAGACAAAACGAGGATGCATCACCCTCAGGGGAACCCTGCCATAGCCACTTAGCCAGACCTCATGACTGTCAGACCCAAGTGCTCACAAGCTTTAATGCCTTTTACCTCGAAGCCCCCGTACCAGCAGCCAGGCACCGAGGTGCTCTGGGAGCAGGGACGAGTGTCCCGCCTGCAGGCAGCAAACCCTGGAGGGCAGCGGCAGAGATGAAGGTGTCTGGGGGGGTGAGGGAGATGAGAAGTGGAGGGGTCCTGAAATGATTTTTCCCTTCCTTCAAAGCACTGAGGTTTCAGACCTCGTTTCTTTTTGCACAGCACAAGACGACAGCTCTGGCCTTTCCTCCGAACCCCCCAGCTACACAACTGCTGGCAGGACACCAGTGCCCTTGCACCCCTGCTCAGCGCTGCCCACAACTCTGCTGTTTTGGAGCGGGTGTCTGCAATCCTGCTCCCAGAATAACCCTGGCCTCTGCAGCCAACCCCAGATTCACAGGAGATGGGTCCTGGAGTCTCCTCAGACCCCAGGACCGTGCACCCCCAGGCCACCCCCCACCAGGCACCTGGGAGTCACCCTCCTCCCAACAAAAGCTGACAACAAAAGCTGACAACAAAAACTTTGCTAAAATCCTTGGCCCAGCTCCAACACCACCTTTTTCTTTTTTTCTTTTTTTGCAAATGACTGCTGGGAATTAATCCTCCCTGTTACCTGCTGTGGCCACAAACAATGCCATCACAAGTGTCCTTTAGATAAGGTTGCTGCCACTTAATTAGCTAATATTTGCACAGAGGCGGGAAGATGTAGACGGCTTCCTTGGCGCTAAGCATCGCTATTAGGTGGGAGGTGATCCATCCCTGCCAGGGCAGCGGCAGTGGAGGAACCACAGGTGGCTGTGCTGCCCGCCGGCAGCGGTATCGCCCGGGAAGGGTGCAGACCCAGCGGGCTCTCCCGGCAGAAAGTCACCTACAGAAATTACATGTGTCCCCTCCAGAGCCCGGCCACTCCCGGCCCCGGGGGAGGTGGGGCTCTTCTTTCAAAGAATAAAGGGGGCAAGGGCAGATTAAACACAGGCTTACCGAGCCACTTCCATCTGCTCAGCACCACTGCACAGGTACCTACTGCATTTCCAGAGACACTTTTGGGCTCTGCCTTAGAGAAACAGAAGATGTTGAGGAGGAGGATGCAGCTCAAAGGCAGGAGGATGCGGAGGGGCTTCATCTCTCATCAGCCCACCGCACCAGCCCCGGCAGTGGGATGGGATGCCGCATCCCGATGCTCTGTGGATGTGGCATCTCCTCGGGCAAGGAGAGCTGTGAACACCTACCACACCTCCCAGCCCCGCTGGCCACAGCAGCTCATCCCCAGAGCAATGATGCTGGGTGTGGGGCAGCGACCCTCCCGGGACCTACGGCACAAATCCCATCAGCAGCACCGACCGGCACTGGTACCAATACACCGCTTAGTACTTCATTTAGGGGCTGATCTTGCAAACGTGAGGAAGAAAGGAGCAGAGGGTGGGCAGCACCAGCCCTCTTGTGCACAGGGACTTGCTCTCCTCCCATGGCATTGGCTGCTCCTCCCCACCGGACCATCACTGCTGCAGCCCTCCGGTGCTTCCAGCATCCATGGACTTAGTCCCCAAGCCATTTCTTGCCTTTCCTTTCACTATTGCCATGATAACATTGCAGGCCAAAACTTGAGGAGACTGTAAACACTTCGGAGAAAAGCTGCTTATGGTAAGGCAGTTATTAAAGATACCTGTACCATTACCCAAATTGCAGGGAGAGCAATTGGGTAAAAAGAAAAAGAGACGAATGTGCAGAAACCCTGAGAACGAGCAGTCACACGACTGGAGCACGAAACAGGATAGTGAGAAATCTGGGCTCTTCCCCTGCTTTGGCCCAAAAAGCAATATTAGGGATAAACTCACTGACTCTCAGTTTCCCACATGCATAAAGCTTTCTCGAGGGAGTCCCGTTCACTGGGAGCAAAGGCTGCTCCCACCTCCCACGGGGCTGACACGAGCCACAGCTTCAGAACTCAGGTCACGTTCCCTGCAGAGCACCGAAGAAGCACAGAAACGCTGGTGCAAAAGCATAATTAGGCGATCGTAGTTTTATTAAGAAATTTAAAGAGTTTGCTCGTGGCTATCTGGGGTGGAAAGAGCTGTGCCAAACTCCACACTGTGGGTTTCTGTTGGGTTTTGCCCTCAGTTCAGCGGGATCTTGTCCTCGCTGGGAATTTCAGAGTGCTGAGCAAACAGGTCTGGTTTTAGTTTTACATAGCAGAGAGCACTAGCACGGGGCTGCCTCCAGCAGATGCGAGTGCCGGGTTAGCGAAGCCTCACTGTAATTTATGTGCTGGTTTGGGAACCCACAGCCCTCGAGGGAGCATGTCAAATCCACATCATCTGCCAGAGTGCCAGATCTCGCCGCTGGATCCCTGCCGGGATCCCTGCTCACTCGTTTCCCCCCTGCATCCCCCTGCCCACTAGCTAACCCACCTCATGGGCTGAGATGGGGCGGTTTGAGGCCAATTCCCCATCGCTGGGGAATTTCCAGGTCCTGCATGAAACACACGTGGACTTTTCTTTGCTTCTTTTTGGATGTCCTTTAAATGCGGTCAGCCCTTCACATGCCACTTTGCACTGACTGCTGTGAAGGAGAAGGGCTCCGTATGTCCAGCTCGCCAGCTGGGAAGTGGTGGAGCTCCCAGAAAAACCCCAAGGGATCAGGGCAGCTCTCCTGTTGCCCTCCAGCTGCAGCGTGGCCGGCAGGACATCTGCTTGGTGCAGGATGCTGAGTTTTGGGGAGAAGCACCTCGTTCCTAGGGCTGTGGTGCAGATGATGAGCGACTGCTGAAACACCTGGAGCCCTGCAACCCCTCCAGCACTGACACAATTCCCTTTCCCAAGTCAATGAGATGGTACGTCTGTGTTCATCCACACCTGGCAAGCCTCCTTGGGTCTAAGCTCCAGCCCTGGCAATGTGGGATGCAGACACTCATCCATCCCGAAAGGCGGGAGAAAATAAAACACATCCAGGTTTCCACCCCGCTATGTGAAAGTATGTCCTGGCCCCTGCCAGCGCGGATCCCTTTACAGTGGCACTTTGCTTCATCTGGGCCTCTTGGCAGATCCAGGTGGGCTCAGTGTTGACACATCTGGAGCCGTTTGCAGCACCTAGACGGGGCTCCAAGGATAACAACAGTAATTCGGCGTGGCACGGAGACGGGCTCTGGCAAACCCACCTTTAGAGCTGCTCACAGGGGGGAAACAGGTCTGCACAGAGGGTCCCACTCCCACACCACCACAGGAGAAACATCAACACCCTGATTAAAGAGCAGCATCTCACACCTCGGCTGCATTGAGGGAGCGGTGGAAAATGTGCCCTTATTTACGAGCACCTCTCCAGCATCCCTCCCTCACCAGAGTGCCTGTGTGCCTCCCGGGATGGGGGACACGAGGCGCGAGGGTCAGTGTTAATGTGCTGGCTGGACAAGTGGTTTGGGAGGTGACAGGACGAGCAGTCCCTTCTCCCTGGGTTGGTTTTTTTTTTTTGCAGGTTTTGCTTGTGCAAGGTGCTGGATTAACAACACTGAGCTCTGCACCCCGCAAGGCTGGCGAGGATCGGTGACAAAGTGCTTTGCAGCCGCCGCGGTGCAGCCGTGCCAAGCCCAAGGTGGCTGGGGAGGACAGGACAGCTGCCCAAATCCTGCCTTTCCAGCCGGCAACTCCCAGCCACTGACACCTGGCTGTAGGTGATTAGCAGAAACCAGCAGCCTTATTTCATGCATTTTAGCGAGATGCTGATGACTTGAGGTCAGAACCCCCCGCTAATGAGAGGCTTTGTGTGCCTGACCGATGCTCCAAAGCAATTATTCCCTCACAATGCTTATTATTTCTATATGAAACGGATGCTGCATGAGTTTTCTTACTTTTGGCAGAATTTCTTCCCTGTAAAGTAAATAAGCATGCCGGTATTTACCAAAAGTGTTCCTGAGGGCTGTGTCCCCAGCGGGGCTGCAGCAGCGCCTTGAAGGAAAGCCAGCATCGCTCGGTCGCGGCTGAGCCGGGATGCCCTGTCTCTCTTCCCTGAAAACCCTGGGAGAGGTTTTTAGCTCAAACCCCATGGCCATGAGCAGCCCTGGTATGGTCAGCCACGGAGCCTGCAACCTCTCTGCCGGGGACGGGGTGAGAGCAGCACAGGAGAGTTATAACCCAAACAGCAATGCAGACCCCAAATAGCGATTAGTTATCTCCTTAGGTAGGTTGTGCTTTGCCAGCACTTCTGATCATCTCTAACCTTCAGCTAAAACACTGCAACATCTATTTATAAAACCCGGGGACTGTAAAAACTTAAATTCAAGCCCTGGAGCAGCTCAGCCAAGTCAACCACCGAATGCATTAGCACCTCCCTCCCAGCCAGACCACACAAACCCAGGCTGGCAGCGTCTCCCCGGCCTATAACCTGCCGACCACACACACCACCCGAGAGGCCACGCTGGCTGCAGGGCACAAATCGTTCCCCTGTGCTGGAGATGCAGCACCATGAACCCAGGAGCACGCCGAGGAGCCCTGCGCCCTCCAAAAGGGACCTGCCACCAAGGGCAGGCTGCAGCAGAGCACCGCTCAGCAGACGCAGACCAGCCCAAGCAACAAGGACCCGGCTGCTGCTCCCACACTGAGGTGTCCCTCCAAAGCACAACTCCCTGCAGTATTTTTTTAGCATGGGGGCATACTTATCGGCTTGCAGTTTATATGAGACTGCGCTCCTTCAGTGTCCTTTAAAGCACTTGCCTTCTGATTCGGAAGGGAGACTTGAAATAAAAATTAAAAGGCAAACAAAACCAGTGTCTCCACTTAAAAGCCCTTTAAAGGCTTGGAAACGATTAATGTGTTTAAACTATAAACTGTAGCTGTTTTAAGAGGAGATAAATACGAGATCAAGACTTCTGACTACACAAACAGTGCGAAAGCATAAGTAAACAGCCGTGATAAGTTTAGCCTCTCATGGAGACGGAGTTCTGCAGAGGACGCGTGTGCTCCGTGCCACCACTGCAGGATTTAAAGAGGGATCATCAGTCTGATACCAAAGAGCAACGTGCAATTAAGCTTCTCCTTAGCCAGCTGCACTGCAAAGGATTAGAGCACCCTTCTCATCCAGGGGTCTGGGGTGGCAGAGCAGCTGAAGATGGTTTCCAGTGAGAAGCAAGCAGAGCAGCAACACCCCGGCTTGTTAGAAAGGTTGATGAGCTATTGGCAGAGCAGGGCTGGCACGCAGCTTCCCTGTTTGCCTGGGGGAGACAGTTGATGGACAACGTGCACAGCAGCACTGGTGCACCTAGCTCAAGGCAGAACAGGTTCGTGTCCCAGCTCCCCAGGGAAAATGTTGCAATGCCAAGATTAGTGGAACTTCTGCCCAAAGAGTCATTGCTGTCGATTGCCAGCTTCTCCTTGCAAATCCACCCAGGCAAACACCCTGCTCCAGATCTTGCCAGCACTAGTTCTACTCAGCCAGGGATAAAACCAGGACCAGTGTGACAGAGGGAGGCCATCTCTGTGTGGTGCCTCCTGCCACCACGGCAGGGTCATTTGCCACGAGCTGTGGGCTGCACCAAGCCTGGCATGGGGCTGGAGGGCAGGAGGTAACACAGGCGGCCAGCAGCACGTCCCCTCTTCGATGGGAGCACAGTGGCAGAGCTGCACCGTGCAGATGCATTGGCACATTTTGCAAAGCAGCTGCCAAAGGCTGCTCATCACCTTCGCAATCCAACAACAGCATGACAAGCCAGGCAAGTCCGATGGAGGACTGGTGGGTGGAAGGAGATGTGGTGGAAGGGACAGGTAGAAGCCCCTGACCTGTGCCAGGAGCACAACCCCATGTCCCCAAGAACAAAACGCATTCTCAGTGGCACTGGTTGGTCTGTTTTGTATTAAACAAACAGGCACCTGAGACAGAAAAATGTGTGCATCTCCCCCACACCCTGGTGGGACCCCATCGCTCTCCTCCCCAGCCTGGCGAGCAAGAAATCTTCCTTCCAGCTTTGGCAGATGGCAAAACACTCTATAAGAGGAAGAAGGAAAAGAAGCAATAACAAAGCCATTTCTGCCACAGATGAGTAAAGATCCTTGAACTCCCTCCAGAAAGAGGCATTGCATCCTCCAGGGCGGCTTGCAATGCTCCGCCTGACAGCTGAACTCTGAGCCCGCACCTGAATCATCTGAATCGCATTAGCACCAGTTCCCTTGCTGCCCATCTCGTTTCGTAATTGAGAGCCCTGCCCTGGGAACTCCAGGATTTACATTCCTGCCTTGCTCAGTATCCCTGCACAGAGATGCCATTTTGTCCCCAGAGCTGCCGTGCTGAACTGCTTGCCCTCCTGGGAGCACAGAGGCATTCCTCAGTACTCTCCCCAGCACCAGATTTCCCTTTGGGCCTTGAGAACAATTTTTCCCTTCAACATCTGAAGAATTCCTTGCTCTTTCCACCACCCCCCACCGCCCCAGCAGAAGCACTAGAGCCGCTCCGTTTAGCACAGCCTGCTCCCCCCGCCTGCCGTTCAAGCCTCACCATTTGGAGGTCCTGATGTGCTGGGTTCACCGCCAGCCGTATCCTGGTTCTCCCGTTTGTTGTGTTTTTCTTGGCAATCCAAGAGAGCTGCAGGGACAAAGAAAAGGCACAAAACACAAAGACCATCAGTCCTGAGGCTGGAGAAACTCCTTTATCAGCTTTGTCCTAAAGAGCAAGATGCAAAAGATGAAGACAGAGCCCATACCAATACTGGAAACCCCAGTATGACTTCTTCCATGCAACACGTAGCAACATCCCGAAACCAGCCCAGTGAGAATGTTTTTGGGAAGCAGAGAATATGTGCACACGTACGTGAACGCAGGGAAGGGGCTGACGCTGATTCCCCTTGCTGTGCAGCAGAAATAATTGCATGAGCGTGGTGGGAAGGAGGTTCCTTGGTGCGTGGAAGGAAAGGAAAGCAAACAAACATCAGAGAGCGCGGGAAGGAAAGTGATGCATCGGACTTTTCTGCTGAAAGATTCACGTTGAGTTCAATGGGCCATTTAGCAGGTAACTGTCACTTCAAACAACATGGATTATTCAGACAACAGGATGCAAGCCAGGGTAATGCTGCTTATAATCCTGTGTATGTTCAAACACTTTGACAGCTAGATAAATAGACTATTTAATTAAACCAACAAGTCATCATTTATTTTCACATCACAATAGCTTAAATGACTTTTTATTCCCATTTTCCATATCAACAGAGCAGACTTTTTGGTAATAAAAGCTAAACTCTAATTAACAGCTGGTGTGGTTGTACTTGGCAGCATTGTGAGTAATTCAGTACAAAGCAAACACATTTACTATAAATGGCTTTTGATTGCAGAGACCAAGGTAATGGATGTTTTGCAAGCGGGTGCCAGCTACCGCCTGGTTATTGTTTCAGAGGCATTGTGACAGGACCAAGGACGAGGTGAGAGCGGGCGTCATCCTGGCCAGGAAGATGGAAGTGGGAAAACATCGAAATTATTTATAAACGGAACCTGGAATGGGGGCAGCACCCACGGGTGCTGCTGAAACGTCTCTCAGGGAAGGCAGCCAGAGTGCCCTCCGACCGCAGGGGGGTTTCAGGAGGAGCTCCACGGCAGGAGGGTCCCATTAAGAAATGAAAACACTAGGGTGAACGATCATCCTAACCTGCCCATGGACACCCGGTGCTGTCTTACACCAGCCCCGTCCCCCAGGGCTCGGCTGGTGCTCGCCCAGCGGGCAGGACCGCATCCCCCATGCTCCCGGGCTGCTCCCCATCGGCTTTCTGCAGCCAGAGGAACAGCTATGCCTGCTGCTGCTACAAATCAACAAATGCCACTTAGGGATGGGATATAAAATCTGCCCAGCTCATCATTTCCTATCATAACCTCTTTTTTTTTTTTTCCCTTCCTTTTAAATCAGCGCTGCTTTAATAAGCACCTTGCTGCTGGTAGTGCCAGTGAGGAAGGGGCTGATGCTGTCAGCATGGAAAAATAAATGGTGTGTCAGCGGCTTCACCTGCCAGCAGCGTGATTTGCAGTGGTCCCCACACCTTACAACCCCGCCAGCCCCGAGGTTTATCTAGGCACGCTAGGTCGGTCACGTCTACCCCCTTTTAATGTTTTTCATTATTTATGCAGAAATATTGACAACAGCTTGAAGTCCCTGGCCATAAAAATTATTTAAAATCAATCTTTCATGCTTCACTTACTGATTTCCCATTTAAACAGTCTCTCTGGTGATTTAAATACCGCATCCTCATCCAGGCCTCCGTATTGATCCGCTGCTCAGATGGAGGGGTCCCCGCGCCAGGCAGAGCGTGCCCCAGCACACGCTGGCTGGCAGGAGAGGGACTGGGACCCCCGTGGCAGCTTTCCTATAACATGTAAGCAGATTTTCTCAAATTAAAATGTAGGGAAGGTTTATTCGGAGATGTTATAGCAGGGCTTTGACCTCCGAACTGAGGTGCAAGTGTGGAGGAGAGATGGGTGCTCCCCAGGGAGCCACATGTGCTCTGCAAAATGGGGTTTAGGTCACCTCCAGAGTAGCTGCTAAAGCGTTCGGGCTGGGAAGCTGGTTTGGGGGCAGATTTACTACAGTGCTGGGGAGTCAGCACCAGTGTTTTACCAACCCTCTTACCCAAAAGCCCCTTCTCCAGTGCTGCCAGTGCACTTGGTCAGCTCCAGTCGGAAACCGGGAGCTGAGAAAACCAACAGCATTGAGTTAATGACTGTGTTTGGCTGGACGTAAATTTATGACCCAATGGAAAGAACCAGCCTCTGCTTCCAACACCAGCATGAAAGCAGAGCAGCTGGTGGCCCCGCTCGCTCAGAAGAGGGGGCACAGGAATGCAAAGCCCCTCCAGAACAAGGCAGCAACCCCATGGGAGGCCGCTCCCGAGGGGGTAAGATGGTTGGGGAATTCAGGCACAGCCCGGGAGCACTTGCTCACTGCCTCAAGCAATATTTAAGCATTGCCTAAAGAGCAGGAGGGCTCAGTCTGGAGTAGGGTCTCCTCCAGGCTCTGTGCCCGGCGCTGATCACCCTTGCAGGAAAGCACCTCACTCATGCCATCGTCAGCAGCCCGTCGCTTTCGATCACAGCAGTGCCTGGATCCCGACCACGTGTGCCAAGGGGCCTCATACAGCATCACACCAGGACCTCCTGCATTACAAAAGTGCCGCTGGCCTCTGCTGGGCTGTGATACCTGGAAAGCATCCAGCGTGCAGGGACTCTACATATTAAACAAGAACTTCAGCATGAGCAAATCCTTTCTTTGAAAGCAAGAAAATATGCAGCGTTTTCCCTTGGGAAAAAGGGAATGTGTAATCTGATTAGTTTGAGCAAGGTTGGTCACAGGAACGACATAGAGCAAAACCTACAGTCTCTAAACCCAAAAACGCGCGCCCCTGCCATTCTGCCTACCTGAGCCAACCCAGGAGTAAGCAGCCCAGATCCCAGATGACCCCCCCCTTTCCTACGCCGAGAGCCTCCAGTATGTTTTGACCATCTCTGGTTTTCCTAGAGGAAACCAGAGAGCTGAGAAAACCTGCAGCAGCTGAAGGGCTGCATTCGGCTGGGATGCCACGGCATAACCCGATGGAAACCCAGACCCCACTCCCGGCGGCAGCGGTGGGAATGCTTCCCAGCCCCTGCCGCTCCCTCCTGCTTTGCCAAGGGCTGGAGGAGCAACCAGGCAGGAGGGGAGCAATAAACCTGCCCCCTCCAGGAGCACTGCCACAGACTCAGGCATTATTAAGGCTCATCTGAGACCTCTCATCCTTGTTCTCGACCT
>NW_008824499.1:1241852-1246485 GCF_000699105.1 Pygoscelis adeliae
GAGCTTGGGGCAGGTGCCCCAGGGGGCCCCCCGCTGCCCGAGCACAGCCATAGGGCCACTGCTCGTGTCACTCCAGGCTGGCCAGGAAGACAGTGCTGGGCAGGGGGACAAGCCACTGACCAGCTACGACTCAGGGCTTGGGCTTTAGAGCGCCCAGCCTTGCAGAAATCCCTCCCGGCATGGGAGTCACCGAGGGCAGCTCCAGTTCTGGCTCCCAAGCACTGCCCTCCCCAAAGCACTTGCTCCGCTCTCCCATCTCCAGCAAGATCCTCCTGGGCGGCTACCATGGCCAGACAGCCCTCGTTGGGACCAGGGATCACCCAGGAGATATGTCCCCCCTGCTAACAACAGAAAAGTCATCTTGACATTAAATGAAGCCCTGGGGGATCGTGGCACGGGGAAGGAGCTGCCTTGCATGCACACAGAGAGAGCTCTCAGTGCAGGAGCGGGTAACCTTTACATGGAAAAGGACAAAGAAGGCAAAACAAGCAAGTTTGGGAAGCCAGCATTACTGGCCCATCTTCCACAGAAAGCACAGAAGTTGTGGCAGCCTCAGCTCGGTCTTCCTGGTCCGTTAGGATAAACCTGTACAGCTTCATTAGGGTTATTTTAATATCTAGCATATATTTGAGGGGAGAATGGGGGACAGTTCCTCCATCTGCACAATAATTATGGATTTTTGAAGTCCCGGGACTGACTCGTTTTGCTTGTGCCACACAGGAGGCTGTTGCAGGGAGTCCCCCTCACCCAGCCGCCCGCTCCCCCTCCTGGCAGGACACGGGGCCGAGCAGCACCACTGCAGCAGGGGGAGAGAGGGCTCAGCTCTGCTGTCCACCACTAACGGCAGAAGTCACTCTGGATGCCGTATTTGAACCCTTCATGAACTTCTGCACATCTCTGATAGGCAAGGTACTTTTGAGCAGAGCATCTTCCTCCCCATCCCCACCCCAGCAATAGGTTAGCTCAGTAAAATAACCATTTATTTTAAGTTTGGGCCACGCACGTGGGTTGGCAAGCCTGGATCTGCAAGGGAGAATAACTGCTGGGCTTCAGTGGGTTTGCAAGAGACACAGCCCAGCACATGCACCCATGCTGACCACATCTCCAGGTCAGACAGGCTGCTGCACAGGCTGCTTTCTTTTGCCATCCCCACCAAAACATGAGCCACAGGAGCAACAGCACGATTCGGGGCAAGGAGGCACAGATTTTTGCAAAGCCCTGTGAGCTGCAAATTCAGACATAATGTTATTTGATCATAAAGCTCCAGTTTCCGACACTAACATGGAAGCAGCTGGGTGCAGTGCACACGACACAACTCGCTGGGTCGTACGGGATGGAGCTGGCCCAGGGTGAATGGATTCGAGCAGCCTTGTCAGGGTATAATAGCAGCTTTGTGGGGAAATGGCTGGAAGGGCATTGGGAGAGCCAGCCCCTGCAGCCGAGCTGCTCGGGCTGCATGCTTGCCAGAGGTAAGCGAGCCAAGAATGCAATGGGCTGTATTAGACTTGTCATCGGGGCTGGTGCTGGGGAGCAACATGCTGGAAAGAGCCATCACTTTTGGAAACACTCAGTCCAGGCAGCTCTTAGGGGAAGCGCTACCGGTTCCCCCTCTGGCCCCGCTCCCGGAGCTCGCCGATGTGTAGGCGTCTGCCTCCACTGCCCTCCCAGACCCCACATGTACCTAGCATGCAGGGCAGGGGGGCTACACAGTGCCGGGTGGGATGTACAGCATCCCATCCTGGGATGCTTTTCCAGGGATGCAGCTATGTGATGGAGGTGTGTCCTCCAAATCCAGACCAGTCACCTGGCGGAAAAGGGCATCATGCTCCCATTAGGATAAGTCACCAGCCACAGCTATCCTATAGCCGTACCTATATAATACCTGCTGTACATTATAGCGGCGGCTTTGAAGGCACAGGCTGCAGATGCACGGAGGTCAGAGGGCTGCTTTAAGCGAGGCAAGAAACCAACAGGCAGCGGCGTCAACTCTCAGCTTCCCCAGGAAGAGACAGGGACCCGCGGAGGAAAGCTGCTGCCCTGGGATGAGGCAGGGGTAAACGGCCACTTGTTTTTTTCTGGTTCATTCTCCAGCCTCTCACAAGCAACTGGTCCAGTTTCTGCTGACCTTGGAGGCCATGCAAAGGGGGGAGTATAATTTTGTGTGGGCAGCGTGGATTCCCCTCTTCCTGCTAAACAAGCTTTTATTTCTCTTGTCACCTTTCATTTGCTCCGTTTGGTTTTGAAAACCTGCCAGGAGAGAATAAGGAGCTGCATTCAGGGCAGATTACCCAACCTCAAAAAACAAGGAGATGCTTTTAGAGCCACATCCACTCCTCTGATGGAGAAAGGCAAACTCAATGATGAGACTCAACCCAGGGAAAAAAAAATCCACCACCTGCATTTACTTTGCGTGACCTCTAGCTCCGACTATCGCTCGCGTAGAATAAATACAGAGGGAAGAGAAAAACACCGTGTCCTAAAGCAAACAGCAAGGACAAGCTTGATGAGGGTATTTAAGCGGTTATTAGAGAGCGCTTGATTGCAAACCTTGTAGGAGCCCCATGGAGCATGTGATGTTTGTTTTACCAGCACTTAGCAGCTGTCCTGTTAAGGAAGAGAACAAAGTGTAGGTGTTATAAAGTCAATATTGTTACAAGGAGGCGTGTGACAAAGGGCCACCGAGCTGCAGTTCAATGAAATCACTCTCTCGTTGGGTTTATACAGCTTAGCTGAAGTTTATATTATTTCCCCTGAATTACTTTTCCAGATGTGTATGACATAAAAGATTAAGATCATAGACCCAACATGATTATTTCCACTGATGAGATTAATGTGTGGCTTTGCATTTTGTTTTTTTTTTTTTTTAATCTTAACTAGAAGATGGCTTTTTTGATTGAATCAAAAGCGTATTTTCAAATGGTTTCACATCCCCCAAAGCAGCAGTCCCGCTTCAGGTGGGGAGCTGCCCTCCTCCTCCCATCTCATTTTTTCCCAATCCTAAGAAATTATCCTTTCAATCAAAATTTATCCTGTTTATTGTTGCCAAGAGGTGTATTGAAAAGCAAGGCCACAAATCTCATTGGCATCTTCTTGAATGGCTGGACTCTAAATAGCAATCTTCAGAAAAATTAAAAAAAAAAACCCAAAACTTTTTTTGCACCTGGATCATTGGAGCATTAAAGCTTTTAATTGCCCATATATCCATCCCTGGGACAGACACCTTCGAGCTGCTAGTCCACAGAGAGTTTTATTTTAACACTTGCTTTTTGATTGCCAAATTTTTGGTGGCCTTTGCCAGAAATGTTGAATTGCAGTAAAAAAAGTCATATTCACAGAAACACCCATGCCAATAAAATGGATATTTTCCATTATGAAAATAATTCCTTATAAAATTATGACCCAAATCACACAGAAGAAATGCGCGCCCCCAGCTCAGATGTGTCCCCCCCAGGCAGGGCTCCTGCTCTGAAACCCCCCAGGTCCCCGCGTTTAACCTGGAACCATTGCACAACACCCCGAAATAAAAAAGCACGGCCAGTATTTCCTGCTTCCTTCACGGGAACCGCTGGGGCAGAGCCCTTCAAGTTTTATATGTTTAAATTCTGCTCTGGTGCCACAATCCCAGATTTGTGCTTTCAGGAGGGAGGATTAACTTTATCCTTATTGCAGCTATTAACCTCTGCCTGCGAGGACACTGGAGGTAAATTAGTAACTTCATTTCTTGGGTAACAAGAAAATATACAATACTGTCGCCAATGCACACGGAGAAGTGATTTTGTTTCCGTATGTGAGAGTAAACATGTGGGGTTGTTTTTTTAAACACACTGGATTTTTTTTTTTTTTTTTTTTAAAGGAGCTTCCTGGTTTGCAAATTTTCACATTTTTATTGGGCATGTGCATCCATCAGGGGCTTGGCCTCCACTCCAGAGCCAGAGCCACGTTTTGTAATCCATAACTTATTTTTTTCTCTGTATGAAGCCAGAGGTGTCAAGCCCAGACCTTAAGAGGAAGGTGGAAATCCAGGCTTGAATCCTAATACCGCAGCCTGACCTCTTCGCCTGTATTTTACACCTCTGGAAATACCATCAGCTAAACCCTGCTTTTCCATTTAAGCATCATTTAAAGATGAAACTATCTATAAGCTTTGCTTAGAATAACACAAAGGCTTTTGCGATACCTGCCCTGTCTGGGGGCGGGCGGAGGCATCCCACCCCAACATCCTCTGCACGTGCACCCGACATCCTTTAGCCGTACCGCATTGGGTATCACGGGCTGGCTTCGATGCAGCAAAGGGCACTGAGGTCTCCGGGCTGTGGGGCTGCAGGGAGCCCCTCTGAAAGGCAGCGGATGAGAAACCACAGCCCAAGAAAAGGCTCATTTTTTCTTGTCTGGGCTTTGCTGCATTTTCCTACCGAGTCGGTCTCCCCCCGGCTCTGCAAATAGCAGCTCTGCCTTGTTTATAAAGGCAATGTTGACATTTTGTTATAAACGGTAATGTCAATTTGATAAAGTTAATTACTTATTATTTGGAATCTAATTTGCATTGAAGGTTGAATTCATTAAAAAGCAGAACTTGTGTTTAAACAAGAGGTGTCAGAAGCGGCTGGGGGGATGCGGGAGCAGGCTGGGGCAG
>NW_008824499.1:1246588-1248266 GCF_000699105.1 Pygoscelis adeliae
GCTGTCAGAGGGTTTATTAACACAACAGATGAAAGTATTAACGTACCAGAGCTAAGAATTCCCAATGCAATAATGCATTCGGAGAGTCCAAACTCAAGTAAATATTTACTTTGTCTTATTTTTCAACTGAATTTCTTAAAGTGGCTGAGGAATTGTGCTTTCCAGCTCTGCTCCGGTTTCAAGTCCACAGCAAAACACCCTTCCTGCTCATAGCAATTTTAGTATTATGTCTAAAATACTTCTATTATTGCAACTTTTTTTTTTGTATTGGTTCATTCCAACAGCATTTCATATAAGCCTCGGAAACCCAAACCCTTGCAGAAGGCCCACCCTGCCAACTGCGCTCCTTGATTTTCAGCCACCTATCATCCCTCCATCCAACAGCCCTGAAAATATTCAAACCAGTTGGTTTTAGCATATCACATGCAGAAGAAGAAAACCCCAGACCTGTTGGCCCCTAATCCAGAGCCAAAGCCACATGCATTCACCTTCCTCTCTCTATCTAGAGACAAAACCACATTTCCTAGTGAAAAAATTTTCTTCCTAAACCCTCTGTGCTGCTCAGATACCATTACTAAAGCCTGCAGTGCATCCACTAAAACACTGCTTAACACCCATCTCTCCTTACATGGCTGTCTGGGAATAATTTGGGGGATTCCAGCTGGAGGATACAACAAAACCAGAGCAGCAAAGCCCCAAACCCACCACCAAATAGCAGGTGCCTCTCCAAAACTCACTGCGCAGCTTGGCAGGACCTGACCAAGCCACACATCCCCTGGGCTCCAGCCCGCTGCCTGCCTGGCCCTTCCACCCCTGCCAGACCCGAGGGAGAGCTGGTCCCCCCGGGCTCAGAGCAGGGGAGGAAGGAGGCAACAAAGCCCTGGAGCCCCATCGCACGACAGCCCTCCCCAGCACCCACGGGCCACCACAAGCAGCTGCAGCCACAGTTCTGAGCAGCGAGCAGGGGTCAGAGCCAGGCGAGGCTCATTTCACCCTCAACTCTCCCTGAAAGCACCAAAAAACAAGTGGTACAGAGATGTTGCATGGTGCATTAACCTTTGTGACACCGACAGCCCTCCACACGCAGCTCCAAGTCCTGCTTTTTCCACTCACAACCTTTCCCCTGCACACCCGAGGCCGGGGGTGCAGACACCGCGGTGTCCCAAATGCTCTTATCCTCATCACCTTGCACTGGCAGGCTCCGAGTTACTGCTACGCCAGATTTATTGTCAAAGTGATTGCCACTGACATTTAAACCATCCTATTTTCCCTTTATCTCCTCATCCTTCTGCATTGCAGCTCTTAGTCTATGACTCCATGCCAAGATCCTTTCACCTCGTAGCATTTAGCCTGTAGCTTACTAGAACAAACACAGCCTCGCAGGTAAGCGGCAGGTCACAGTCATTTTAGTGTGGTCAATACTGCCCAACACTACACACGCACAAGGCTTAGCAACCAGTCAGTGCAAGACAGCCACACTTAATTAGGCATATTCCAGTCAGCGCTGATCTTGAGGAGCAACCGTACCGGGGAGAAGGTGTGAGACTTCACAGCATCACCCCCACCGCCAGAGCCTGGCCACGGACCCAGAGGAGGAGGATGCTCGTCCAGGGAACCCCTGCTTCTCTTGCAGCTGTCCTCTAAAGAGGTTTTCCCTTTTCCTTCTCTTCCCTCGTTC
>NW_008824499.1:1248299-1252836 GCF_000699105.1 Pygoscelis adeliae
TGATGGGTGCTGTCAGCAAATCCACGCTGAGATTCATGCTGTGCCTCAAAGCTCGCCTCAGCTTGCTTTGTGCAGGAGGCTGGATTTGGGCAGCTTCAGGGCAGCTCACTGGCATGCAAACTCCACCAACGTCTCATTAGTCAAACTAGGGCAAGATCCAGCTAGCTGGGTGTGTGGAGCCACTTCCCTTCGCTCCTGTGTTTGTCCTTGTGCTCACTGTCATAGTTTTTAACCACTGATGGAGGAAAACACGAGAACACCCTCTGTCCCAGCCACCTTGCAGCTGCGTGTTGCCGCGGCTGTCGGACCCAAGGGGCAGCGCGCTGCACTGCAGACACCAAGGTGATGCACTTCACTCCGGACATTTTTGGCTGTCACAGCTCTTAACAAGCACAGGCTTGTCTCTTCTTGCACCAGCCGGGTGGGAGCACCAAACACCAGTGTTTAACCTGCAATAGCTGTGCATTTCCAGCAGCGCCGAATAGATCTCTCCCACGTCTTTGTCCTGGGGAATTCGTGCACCAGGAGGATTGCCAGTAAATGATGAAGCACAGCATGGGAGGTCTTCCTCTGTTCGTTTTTCCCTGTGTGCCATGAGAAGGCAGGGTGCTTCACGCAGCCACCCTTCTCCAGAGGATCTCCAACACCCTCATTAACTGCTACCAATATTTTTATAGCTGTCCTTCAAAGGCTGCATCCCCGCAGTGTGGGGGTCCCGGAGGCGTTTCGGGGCAGGCAGAGGGGCAGGGGTGGGAGCAGAGCTGGTGACAACACAGCCGAGCACCACCTGCTGCCCCGTGCTGCTCACGCATGGACTGACAACCACGCGGGGCCCATGGCACCAGTGGGATGGGGAGACAGCCCCACCAGTGCTGGTGCAAACCCCCACAGCCACCCCAAGGGCTCTGGGAAGGGGGAGCACAGAGAGGGGCTGCCATGGGACCCCGAGCCGCCCTGCACACCCCTTGCCAGGCAGAGGTTGCACAAACAGCTGCCAGGACTTGGATCAGCACAAGGGAAAGGCTAATCCAAGCCCGAGAAGCTAACAAATGGTTTAGAAACCTTTCCAAGTACAGCAGAAGGGCTAGTTCACTTCGAAACACAGTAGGATACTACAAGATTTACTAGGCAAAGCTGATGTTACTTACTGTACGTGTTCTCTGCAAACGTTAAAGCTCTGCGAGCCAATACGGGTTTAGGGGCTTCGCCGTGACCCGCTGCTCCACATGCTCATTTAATTTAATTTCTCTGGCTTTTGTCTGCGGAACACCTTCTACCCCTTTCAACAGCAAAGAGCCAAAAGCCCAAAGCTAATATTTATGCCTTAGATCTCCTTGATGATGCAATCTAGTAACAAATCACTACTTAAATAATCCAGCCATTTAATCATCCAGAAATGTGTAGAAATAAGAGGATTAGCCTTCTATCCTAGGGAATTGTATTTTACAGGCTCTAGGTTTTTCCCTAATAAAACAACAAGAGCAGCTTGTAGTATTTTAAAAATAAATCCAAGTATCCAAAACTCCAGAACAACCGAGCTGGTGGGGCAAGAGGAGGCTTCTCCACTACCAGCCAAAACTCCTTGCACGCTAATTAAAGTGTTTTCATCTGAACCACAGGTTAAATGATGTGTTTAACTCTTGCACGTCCAGTCTCAGGGAGCTAACATGAATTCTTTGCAGAGTTGAACCGGGAATCAGCCTGCTGCCTTTCCCCGGGAGCTAACTCAGGGCGATCCAACTGTGCCAGCGCTATCCCTGCCCCTGGATAGTGGCTCTGGCCAAGGCAAAGGACAAACATCTTTCCTACAGAAAAAAAAACTTGTTGCTCCCCACCCTATCCCAAGCACCCTTTTACTCATCTTTTTTTAGGCGCTTTGTCCACAAAGCTGACTATAATCAGAGACAGTATAATTTTAGCATGTGGGTGGATTATTTTTAACAGCATCTGAACTCAACATAAATCAAGGCAGACATCGGAGACAAATGCTATTTCTGGGAAGCAGGGAGCAGCTCATTGGAAAAGATCATTACTTATATGTCATTGAGGCTGCCGGAGCAGGTCCTGCCCGAAGGAGGATGGCCACCAGTGCTGCCAGGGGATGTCTGCACATAAATATCTGCCCTGTTTATAAGGAGGGATAAAGCCCCATCCTTCAGATGCAGATGCTGCCGAGCTGTCACAGACGCTAGCTGTTTTTCACATCAGCTGCCCTCCCCAGTAAGATAAATGCTTTTGCCTGACGTAGGAATGTTCAAGGTGGTTTTCATTCAGCCCTCGGAGGCTGCTCCCAGCATTGTCCCCACACAACACCACCCCGCTCTGCCAACACAGGCTTTGCCACGTGCCAGCGGTTCATCTGCTGCCATGATTTCGTGAGGGTTGCTCGCGCCTGCCAGGATCATTGCTTATAATTATTCATGCTGTGCCATGAACAGCAAGCCTCTCAGAAGAATAGCAACTCCAATTTTGATTCCTTCGGGCAATCTAAAGCTTATTCCTGCAAACTCTTAAGAGTCAGCTTTCAGCCTTCGTACCCAGCCCCTAAGTACCACTTGCAGACCATCACCGGCAGGCTGGGTCCAGCCGTGGGTGTAGCTGGGGGGAGATGGAGGCCACCCCACCATGGACCACCCCAGGCCAGCAAGCACTGCCCGCACCATGCAGCCACAATACAGGCCACACACGCTCCGCAGTAACCAGATTTGAACATGAGAGAGGAGACCACAAAAGGCAGTGGAAAACAGAAAACAGTTCAGAAAACAGTTCACTGTGAGGAAGTGTATTAAAAGCAAAAATAATCACTAGAAAGTGAGTGTATCCCAAGCATCCAGCAGCAGCCATCCTCTGATCCCAGCCTGCATTTGGGGGAGGAGTTGTTCAGAGCCAGATGAATTCCTACATCCCTCTTATACAAGGAGCAGCAGTGTGGAGGTCTGATGGAGATGGAGCAGCACCAGAAGCCCAGGTTCGTACATCTCAGGTCAGTGCCTACCACTGCAGCCTGTTCTGCCTCCCCATCACACAGCAAGGACAACGCAGCAGCACCAAGTGCCCGACTCTGCCCGCTGCCGGCACGGCTTTACATGCCTCAGGCAGCAATACTTGGCAGACACAGCCAAAGCATAGATGTTCTGCAATGACTTCGAAGCAAAAAGTTGACTTCCACCCCAGACAGTCTCCATTACCCCCTAGATAGTCAGGTCTTTTGGCCATGCCTTTGATTCCTCTCTGCAAATAGCTTTCACCAGGCAGCACGAGAGGATCAGGAGACTGACGGTCCCCGATTGAGAGGCCAGGCTGAGAGCCGCTGTAGCCATTCAGGTCAGGGTCGGAGCACGTCAGCATGCAAGTGTGAAGCATGCACAGGAGCTGCCAGGTCCAAAAGCAAGCAGGCTCCTCCGTATCAGCTTTTTCCTCCCCTGCTCTCTGGCAGCCTGCCTAGCGCACAGCCTGGGTTCAGCCAGAACACTTTTCACAGCAGCAGAGTGCAGGCACCTTGGGTTTTTTTGCAAAGCACTTGGCAAGAAGAGCAGGCGGGCCAGCGAGGTGGGCAGTAAAACCCCGTTAACTTCACTGGGAAGAGTTCAGCTAATCCTACAGGCTTCTGGTACTTACATCCTTAACAGTGATTCACTGCCGCAGAGAGAGGGGCAGAACACAACCTGGAAGGAGGTTGGTGTCCTGAACTTTTATGCCTTATCTTGACCCATTTTAGACGGCAGACTTTGGAACAGCCCCAGTTCAAGAACAGCTCTACTCCAGCTCACTGTGTCTATGATTTCAGGGTTGAGCCTGCATATTATTCTTCCGCTTTTCATTACTCAGCAGAGGCCGCAGCCAATTAATGCCAAAAACATCCAAGCTACACAGGCAACAGGGTCCAGAGCCTTCACCTTTTGCCAGTAGGAAACTCTGACGATTCAGAACTGGCAGGAAGATCGGGCAACGTTAGCTGCAGACTTCAGCCTGTTGTGGTAGGAATTTATTACCTCAAAAGGTAAACATTAATTCAGTTCAGTATTCCTGACAAATGCCAGCTTGCCAAGAAACTAAAAGGCAAGCAAACTGACCAAGATTCTTCTCTGACACCAGGCTTGCTCACTAAGCAAGGGCATCCACCGCTCATCAGCTCTCTTCCAGAGAGAAGCAGCTGACTGGATGTGCTGAAATTCGACAGGCTTCCAGCTACATGAACCAGAAATCACAGAAACAGGCCTCACAACAAAGGCACTGAAGAGCTGTTTTCACCAGCGGGCTACAAGCCTTTGCAAAACAGTGCGATGCATCACTGGAGTATGATGCTGTTGGCCGACAGAAGGACTGGCAGAAACAAGGACCTGCAATGAACCCTGTTCAAATGAAGAAAAGCACTAATCACATGAATTATCATGCCTTTGGTTACTTTGTTTCCACGTATAACTGAGCTCTCCGCAGCAACAGGTTCAAGCATCCCAAGAGGGAGGCGAGCGGGCAGCTGCCTCTTCCAAGCAGAGAGCAAACAGAGTGCCAGCCCTCCACCCTCCAGGCAAACATT
>NW_008824499.1:1252871-1273196 GCF_000699105.1 Pygoscelis adeliae
AGCAAGAGTGAGACCCCAAGATGCCCTTGGGTTTAGAGCCCCTGCTCTCTAAATTGCTCTAGCCCAATAAATTGCTCTATTGTTGGGCAATAACAAATTCAGGGTTAAAGCCACAAAGCTTGCTTGCTAGAAACTTGAACTTTGAGTTATTCCATAGGGCTACTTCCTTACCCGCTCTTGGGAAATGTTAGCTGCAATCAGTGCAAACCTCAAGGGAAAAATAAAGGAAGGTATACGTGCACTGAAAAGAAAAAAAGCTGAATTTCCAAAGATGAAAATTTTTCCCAAAAGCCCACTTGCTTCAAAAAGGCTTTTCCATCCTCACTGACAGCAGGCTGGTGGGAGCCAGCTCTGGCCAACATCAAGCAGGCAGCCTCATTCAGCTATTTCACAGAGCAGCGTTGGTACAGGCAACCCTCCTACTGCGTGCTGCTGTTTGTTTTAACGCTTCCCACTGAATGTCAACAGAGACTAAAGAACGACAAGTACACAAAGATACCCACAATAAATGCCAGCCCTTGTTAACTGAGTAAATTGTGTGCTTAGCTGAGTCTTAGAGGAATCTTTGCAGAGTAAACACTGCCAGTACTATGTGAGAGAGTAAATATGTGAAGAAGAGGCAAAGACATGAAGAACGACTTCAGAGGAATGCGATCGAGTGGCACCAAACGCAACTCTGCTGATGGAAAAGCGTTGCTAGACCTGGGCTAGGAAACTGAGCTTGATGGGCACGCTGAGTTCGCTTGATGGGCTGAGTTCCGCCTGCCGTTGCTGCCACAAGAGTCCCCATGTCTTCTCCTTCCCCAGGCTAACAGGCTTCATGAGATGAGCCTGAGTCCTCATCCAAACTCTGATTCTTTCCAAACGTGAACCCGGGAGCAGCTTGCAAAGCTCATTCTCACTCATTAGGTTTCAATCTTTAAAGTTATCTATGGTGCCCATCACAGGAGGTAATAACAGCATTTGAGCAATTAAAGATGTAACTAAGATAGGAGGGAGGTGCAGTATGGTTGTGTTGGCTGCACAGGGGTGATGACTAGTCAAGACTTCAAGCCAGGAAGAGCCGCCCAGCCTTCACCCTACCCTTGAATTCTGCTCAGAGGCACAAGGCAGCACAGTTAGCTCAGCGACAGACCTCAAGGGCAGCTGAGGCGCATGAAGAACAAGTCAGAGACTCGAGACAAGTTGTTACCGTGCTGCCACCTTCCTCACAGCACTGGCAAGGACAGATATCCTCCTTAGCAAGGTCTTATATTTGCGCTTTTGATTAACCTTTATAATAGGACAAAGTGCCTGCAGCAACTATTTTCTTTGTGCTTAACAGCTTTCTCCTTCAAAACAAGAAATTTCTGAAGAAAGCTCTTGCAAAACATTATGCGTCAAAATACAGAACTTGGCAAGGACTGAGAAATAAACCTTCGGCCATGCATCTTTTGCCACCAGTGATGTAAAAAACAGCATTTGGAGAGCTAATTCAGAACGCCTTTCACATCGCTTTTGAAGCAACCCAAATGAAGCTACATTCTGTAGCTAAATATTTTTCCTTTACAAAGTTTTGAATATCAGTTTCTCATGTCTCCCTCCCAGGTTTCCCCAGTAACACTTTCAATATGACTTATGCTGATGACAGGATGATTGACTCCAAATCAAAGAGATAATGCGTTTGACAGCTTGCTCATCATTAATAGTAGATTAATTATTTTAGTGTATGTGAAGGAGTTAATTTAAATTCCAGAAATAGGAGCATGGGCCTTATTTAAGTTTCTTTCATTATTTCTGTTGGCTGCCCTTCCTATCCCTATCCTCCCACAGGGCAGCAGCAAAGGCAGGAAGATGGGTGGCAGCGGGGAACCCACTGCACAGGTTAGGGGTACCCCAAGACTCCGCAGAGCAGGAAGGAGGAATTCCCTGCCCCACGCCCAGGGCAAAGCCTACCTCCCTGCAGGGCAGAGGGAGAGGGAGCCAGCCACCAGCCCCTCACGGTTATCTCACACCACCTAGTGGCATTAGCTCACCATGCAGCTACAGCGGCACTGCTTCCCGCCGCTCCATCACCAGGCAGCATGGGATTCGTCTGTCGAGCTCAAGTTCACAGAAGCCTCTCAAACCACCAACCCATGCATTTCTTCAGGCTGGTTTTTCCCCTCGTTGGTTTTTCTTCTGTTTGCCACTTATGACTACTTAGCTATATTCTAAGACATCGCACTTAACCAATTAGGCAGCAAATAAAAGCAAAGCCGTACCTCAGCCAGCATCCTGAACACACATTTACCAAAGGCATGCCTGCCACACAGAGCTATCTATCTCTGCTTGTAGCTTTTTGAACCAGGACTTCTTATTTCCCAGGCCAAGGCAGAAAGCTTCTGAAACTGTCAAGCAGCAGTGCCTGCTCAAGACAACAGAATAATAGTGTTCTGCCTTCATGCTTTCTCAGAGTGAAAAGTGATCAAGCCTGCTCTTCGCTAGGTGAACGCTAAGACAACCACAGAGGACAGTGTTAGCGCTAGCCATTACTGCTGCTGTACAGCTTTCTGCTCCAGCTGTGGGCCTGCGAGACCTGTGGAAAAGATGGTGTTTCTTTAGAATATAAGCCTTTTTGTGGACCACCTGAAAATAAATTTGCTTATACCAGCTACGAACAGGCACTCACATTGGTCACTTTTCTGTAAAAAAAAAATTTTTTAAAATCCCCTAGGCTTTATAAAATATTTTTTTTTAAACTACTTAGTAACAAAAGCTTTTACTTATGCTGGAAAAAGTTCAAAGCTCCACCATCTTTTAACGAGGCAGTCACTCACTCAAAATGGAACCAACTGCCCTTGAAAGCAATTTGCAGACGTGAAGATAAGGTTGTCCAAAACATATCCTGAGATCCAAGCAGATTCCTTGGTTTAAACTTCAGAAGTTTCCCAAAAGGTGCATTCATTCACAGCTCTTTGCACAAGACGCAGTCAAGATGCTGTGGTGCTTACCTTAGTTTCTGTAGTTTAGCATAGCCCTAAGTAACAAGAACATGGTTTGTAAGAGCCATTGAATAAAAGTATTTATTTTAACATGTTTGCAGAGATACACATATAAAGTTCTCACCATATCTGAGAGCAAAATTACCCTTTTACCCCATATCTACAGATGTAAAACATTTAATTATTTACTTGCACTACAAAATAAAGTAGGTCTGATGTCAAGTTACCATTACTCATCATATCAGTATTCTTGCTTCATTACTATGAAGGTTTGAAGATTGAAATGTTTTCACAAGCCGATTTGCATATTAAATATTCAAAGGTAATTCTTCCAAGAAATCCATATTACCTAGCTGTTGCTAGTTATAACAAAACATGAAATGGCATAGAAACACTCTTAAAGTGCGTTACTGCATCTAAATAAATAGCAGCATTTATGCCTCTTCAAAACAGAGGACCTGACAGGAAGGGATAGTGACCAGAATAGAACTATTTTGCACTATAAAAAGAAAAAGCTGAAAAAATACGCAAGGCAAAAGCCTTGTGTCATTAGTCTATAAAGATACAGCTTCATACCAAGGGCTTCATACATACGAGACAGAAGGTGTTCTTCAGAAGTCCAGAGGACACAATGGCAGAACCCCCCTACATCTATTGAAAATATACACACGCACACATATGCTTCTTTGGGATCGCAAGAAGTATCTCCCATTTAACCATTGCCTAGCACAGGCTATTATAAAAATATAAGCCTGTAGTGATAACAAAGCAGTTTTTATCAAGTTTATCACTGGCAGCAGATATTAGATCAGTCTGATAAAATCAGGAGGATTCCAACGCAGTAGTACGTTAAGTTCATGGCTTTCTTCGCCTAAAAAAGGAAAGAAAAAAGCCACAAACAACTTTCAGATTTTACACGGCAGCAGTTTTCCTTAACAGTAGTCAATAGCCTGTTTACCTATTCTGCAGTATACGTCTCACGTAGCTCCTATGCTAAGAAATGCAACAATTAACACAAGAAAACTAAAGAGCTTATTTATCAAGAAACACCTGTATTTTGCTTTCTTTTTTAGACAGCCGTGAGTGTAAAACAGTTTCATTTAATGTATTTAATAAGTTAAAATAAATACAAGCTCCAACTCAACACACAGGCAAGCTAAAGGATTTACTACAATATTACCAGGCTGTAGCAAGGCTGCAAGTAGCAGTAGCCACCTTGAGCAGGTCCCAGTTTCTAATAAGAGATGTAATAAAGTATATGCTAACAGGATGAAAGGCACATATTTGTCACCTTATCTGAAAGAGGGATTACTGATTTCAGATACCCTCCAAAATACCCCTCCACCATAGTTCTAAACTTTTTGCATTCCAAATGCAACAAGCTTAGTTCATTTTGGCTTCATAGAAACTTCTTTACCGCTCCAGCCCTCTCTCCTGCCTGCAAACATTTCTTGCAAAACTGTCTATTTTCTTCCCCTGAGGTGAAGAGGTGACTTCCACAGCACTGCCAGCACCTGTCTGCAAGAGGCCAAATCTGGATATTAAACTAGGTGTTGCAGAACAGAATTCAACAAATCTTATCTGAAGCATTTCTTTTGTCAGTGAAATGTTTTACTAGATGTGGGGCTCAAATGTTGGGCACTAGCCTTACAAACTGCAGGATCGTTTGGACTTTTTGCTAGAAATTGGGACTTCTGACTTGGTAAGCTTGCATTTATGTGTGCGACCGCCACTGATCCCACCACTTTAAAGAATGATAAGACAGCCATGAAGAATTCAGACTGTTATCTATGCATTTGAAAAAGAGGAAAGTTTCTTCTAACATGACTAGAGCCCATGCTTCCTTAGTAGGTGCCTTGACAATTACACAGCAGGTAGCAGCTGGAATATTAGCTATGTTCAAGTATACCATTAGGTATATCCCACGGTCACCTCAGTTCCCTCCTCCCTACGCCATACTGAATTGTAACCTTGTTTAATTTAAGTTTATCCAAAGATACAAAAATGAGTATTCTTTACTACATCAGCATCTGATAAATGCTAGGGGGACAGAAGAGGGATACAGCTTAGTACTTTGTCACCGTCATCCCTAACCCTATTCCACTCTGGACCTGCCAGGCATCCTACAGTTCCCAGCTTTTTACAGTCAAGGTAGCACAAGATCAAACTTGACATTCTGCTCACTGCACTGAATGCCGGAGTGTTACCCAGCAGACAAGTTAATAATTCTGCTTAGAGTCTCCTACAGATTTATCATGCGACCAGTTTCCAACATGGAATAAACCTGCTTCTCTTACAGTATTAAGGAGGTATGCACCCCAAACCTGAAGCGGGGATGGCAGCAAGGTCAAGGGAGAAAAAAAAGTTCTCTCACTTTAAATGTTATCAGGAAAGAGAATGCAATACCCCAGCTACAAAGGAGAGATGCGCTTACTTGGGCTGAGCATGATGCTGATATCCAGGTCCAAGAGCTGATCCTGCCCTCATCTCCACTGCCACAGAACACTGAGAAGACACAGAAAAATCAGTCTCTATTGCTAAACCCCGACCCAGCTATCAGCATTACCCCAAATTCTCATCCAGATCAAGCACGGAGATGCCCCCCTCCTTCGTTTATGGCTTACTCTGGTTTCTACATCAGTCCATTCAGAGTCTGCAGCATCCTCGGGTGGGTCAGGATCGGAAGGTGATGATCTCCGCTTTCGACTGAAAGAGGAGTATGTGGGGAAAAAAAGTTACACACATGTATTTTGGCAGATTCTCATACACAAGAGAATACATTCTATGCTTTCTAAATAAATACTTTGCCCGCAGCAGCAGACCAGCCTGGAAAGCAGCTACAGTGTCTATAAGCCTCTCCAAGTTACTTTTATATGATTTCAAGTTAGATGCAACAATGTTTTGTTCAATCATTTGGACCAGAATCAGCTACTATTGGAGTTACACATCGCCAGTGTCAGAACCTAAAATTAAGACAGCTCACCCAGTTGGAGATTCTTGCTTCAGAGTCTCTATCTCTGTGAACTGCACAGCCTGTCCACCACCCCTGGTTTTGAAAACATCACCCTGGAAACCAAAAGCAGTTAACAAGGTACAGTCACTAGATCAGCATGATGGCTACAGTGACAGTTTTTACAGGAAAACTTAAGTGCTTACAAATGTCATTTCCTTGCAGTAGCCAGCAAGCATACATGCACAAATACACTCTCCCCCATTATCTATCTTTTCTTATTATACGCAGGACATAAAGAGTGAACACCATCTACCCTGATGATCATGCAAGATACCCACGGAGCAGTCACTACGATAACAACGAATTCTGTATGATAATGATGACTAAGTAATACTACAGAAATCATGTCATAAGCTTAGTTTCAATAGTTCCATGCCACAGCATGAACAGGTATGTTGTCAGCTATGCAAGACTTTGCTTTTGAAAACGTCGCTGGAACCTACAAGGTTACCTTACAGGAGTAAGAGGTTTTTTTAAAACTCAAAAAGGACAATATTGGAAGGCTCGTGACTGTAGGAAAAATGAACCAAAAGCTTCTTGCTACAAATTACAAAGAGCTCTCAATTTGCCTTAGGTAAGTACAGTCAGTGTTTTGGGACACAAACATTGCAAGCGTTCAAAGTCTAGGCTGTCTCACCAATTTGTCAGTTGACTGCTAGAAATTATGTCCTGGAGCATTCGAGCATCCATCACTGCAGCAAGCTTACTCATACCGCTAGTGGAAATTGAATAACATCACTCCAACAAGACTGACTCCACAAGATTAGCTGCAGCCACAAGTCTAAAAAACTTTCACTACAAATGGATTATTGCATTTTACTAGAGAAAAAACAACTTAATTACTTTCAAGGAAAACTGTGACTGAGATAACCAAGCTTGTAATGGTTTATACGAAGTAATGACAAAGTTCAAGAAAACTATTTTCAGACTCTAAAAGCTCCCTTGAATCCAACTGCACAAAACTTTCAAATCAAATCCCTTAGCAGATTGAGTCAAACGTACCCTTTCGCAAGCCGGTAAGCCTGTAGCACAAATACATTGCCAGAAATAGGTTTTGACAGGGTTGTCACAAGTTTACGATGAAGGCGTTTGCTTTACCTTAATTAGTTTTGTTTCAATCTCCCCATCAGAGGCTAGCTCCTGGTGCGTCAGCATATACTTGTCACACTTAGCTAGTGCCTTTTCACTTGCAGCCGCTACTGTGATGGCATGAGGGACATGCGGCTGCATGACTGTTTCAGTGGGCAGATTAGAAGGTGGCTTATGATCTACCCATCTCTCCCCAGCTGAGCGCGACCGTCTGTGTCTGAGACGAACTGGAGGTGCGTTCTGATTAGAGTGGAAGAGAATCAGAAGAAATCAGCACACAGTAAATCTCTCAGAGGATATCATTAGCAGAAGTGAACTTTGCAGGTCTGGTTAAGATGTGTCTGTATGAAGATCAAAGCTTCGTTCCTAAAGTGCTTTCAGAGTGCATCCTGAAAGGCACCGAGAGCCTTGCATAAAGTTATTAATGGATTATTTCTGTGCCAATTCCTATTTTTTGTAAATTTTAGCTAAGTTATCCAATCTGTTGCATTCCATACCTAGTCAAGTTTCCTCAAGGAGGACATCTTTTTGTTTGGCAATACTCCTCCCGAGTTTCCTTTATGTTTGATAATGCTCCTCCCAAGTTTCCAAATCAAAACGGATCGCTATGAACATATTAACCAACCAGAAAAGAGAAATTTATGTTTTCCATGGATGCATTCATGGATCAAAATGTATCTTTGAGGTAGCAAAGCAAGCAGAATGAGTATGGATTTCCAACACCTCTAAAGGATGCAAGACCTCATAACACTTCTGACTAAACAGAGCAGAGGAAGCATCCCCTGTCCTAGTGCTATCGCTTCTGAACTCAGCTGTTGGAAACCCATGAGAAGTGACTGAAGTTCGTATATTTTTATTTTATGAACATTGTTGTCAGTTGCTCAGGGAAATCAGAAAAAAATCTGGAAATCTGTTTAAAAACCTGGGTGCCTTCAAGGTATTTGAATGGGCTTTTGAAGGAGTATTTGCAGACTCTGTCTGTTCCGTTTACATACTAATTTTAGAGACCTCAAGCATCATGAGGTTACATAACCCAAACCTATGAATGCAAGTTGTATCCACTGTATTTTCAGGTGATGAGCATCAATTAGGATTTCTTTGACCAATAGACATGAGATTGGCTGTACCCTTTACAAGTCTAAAGCAGCTCTTAAAAATTAAACATATAAAGGGAAATGTGGCTTTCAGCAAAAATCTTCCATTAAAATAAAAAAAAGAAGAAAGATTTCAATACTCCCCCCCCATTTTAGCAGGCAAGTGATGTTTTTTTGAAACAATTCTGCCAAGGTGCCTTCAAAGTTATGTTCCAAGGAGAGGGTACACTACTACTGGTTGCATTTTACTGTGGCAGAGACCACATCCCTTACTCTGCTGACAGTGGTTCATGTCTTACTTAATTGGAATAGCATTTGCTTAAAAGCATGTCCCTGACTTCAAAGAGCTAGCAAGTAACAGAAATTGAGAACACTATCAAAAAGGAATCATACCACGATAAACTTTCCTCCTCTCGAGAAGCTCTCTCAAGAGGCTGGGGTTGTACAATTCTCTTTGATTTACCTGAGCCACTGTGACAGTGCTATAACGCGATAGACACCACCAATGCAAACATTTGCACGCATTAGTTTAATGAGAAAAAAAGTCTCCCACCTGTAAGCAAAGCCCCCAGTTTTAATGCAGATGTGAAAATTAGGGAAGACTATTCTAAGAGAGTTAAAGTTAACAGTCACACTAGTGAGATGTTTGTCCAAGCACTATTTCCAGTAGACATTTGCAGATATGGCTCATAAGACCACCTTTTAAGCTGCCCAAACAGACTATGGTAAATTGCAGGCTATAAGGTAGATTTGAGGAGACAGACAAATTAAAACACAAGGACATTCACAGCTAGAGAAAAGGTCTAGCTAGTTAGGAGTTCCTTACGAGAGCTATCTATGGACTAGCAAGAAACACACACGCTGCTTTTAAACGTCAAGTTAAGAAGTCAAATAGAACGAGTAGTGAGACTCAACTCAAACAGTACTGTTCTATGAGAAATACATTTAGGGGAAAACTCCAATCTGTGTTAGGTGTGCTCAAGGTAAGAGAGCAGTTGTAATGAGCTTTTGAGCCAGACTAAGCAACACTACGTTTAGCTTTTGACAGGAGCAGCACTAACCCTGCAGCATTGATCCTCTTCTATTTCTAGCTCATCTCTACGCCTGGGAACCTCAATGACTCCAGTCCAGCACATCCCTCGCCTTCTGTCTGAGGTGTTACAGTCTCTACTTTGTTCTGGTTCTTGTTGTCTACTCCTTGCATTAGAAGTGCCACTGGTATGCTTGTGCGAAGGGGTTTTCTGCTCCCATTCCATAACACAGGATGCCACAGAAATGCTGCTACAAGAATTAGAACGTCTGTGCACCTGTGGGTTGCTCACAAGCCGCTGGCTGTTAGGGACCTGAGTAAAGTTACTAGAAGGCTAGAGAGAATGGGAAAGAAGTTAGTGAACATACAGAACTGTCAACTTACAAGGCAATAAAACAACGAACACTGAATTGTCACTCTGCATGCTGTCAGTTATTCAAGCTTATGGTTTTGGATAGGTATTGTGTTGCAGTGACAGCATTAAGAATCAGGTATTCTTCCAATACTAGTAGCATTAGAAGGTAGGAGCATAAATAAAGAGAACTGATGAATACAACAGGAGACGAAGAATTCAAAGCGAGTTTAAGTTATCCAAATTTCTGTGCTTGGGAACTATTTTCTAGCCACTAAAGAGAATTGGCCTGCACTTCAGTTCATTCTTATAAATATGCTTTTCCCTATCTCAAGAAGTGTTTTAAAGGCAACTTACAGGTACTGGTGAAGGAGACACTGATCTCTGAACAGGCTTCTCTCGGTCTCTCTCCCGCGAAGGCCTCTCTGGCTTTTCATTTTTTGGTTCAGTGACAATGGCCTTCAGTTGCTTCAGTTTTTCATCTTTGACCCAAAGTTTGTTCTGCATTTCCAGCTGCTTTGCTGCTACGCGACGCTCCTACAAAGACAAGTGAGGAAAAGCATGAAGTATCTTACACGAAAGCACAAGTAAACGTGCTGAAAGTTTGAAGGGAATTGCATATTCCACATGGAATGAAGTTCTTCCCCACTGAGATACAAGCCATTGGAAATAATGACATACCAAGCTAAAGAAAGACTTTCCAGATTATAAAACAGTACCATGTTTAATGCCATAATAATTTTGCTTCCTAAATTATGACAAATGGGGGCATCTCTAACTATAGTTCTATCAATGGTCCTGAAGTAGTAAACAGTCCTGCAGTAGTAAAAATTAATCCCTCAGATTTCCTTTCCTCATTGCTTGTCAAGTGCATATCTGAGCAAGTTTACATGGGGAAAAAGGGGAAACCCTGACTCAGGCTTCTACTGACAACTGGCAGAACAAGAGAATCACTCCTTAGAATGCCACAAACCCAAAAGACCAAATTCTAGATATTGAAATGAAGTGACACAGTGCTTAAGAGAGCTGCTCTAGCTGCATCAGAAGTCCTTGAGGAATTTATTGTATCATATTACATTTATAAAAGTTAAGTTGAAAATGTCTGTTCAAGTCCATAATTAAAAGCCAAACACATCTCTATTCTTAATGCTACTACTATATAAAAAAAACCACGAAAACAAGCTGTCCAGCTCCCCCCAACATTGCTCCATTACACATTTCTAATAGATATGGTAGTGTACTTACACACTCCTTCTCCCATTTCATGGTTGTTTCTGTCACCATGCCTTGCAATCGTGCCTCCAACCTACGCTTGTCAGAAGCCTGACGTTGCAATTTCTGGCTCTTACTTTCTAATTCTTGCTGAAGATTACGCTTGTCTTCTTCATAAATTGTTGCGGTTTTCTCTAAAATCTCAATCTGGAGGAAGAGAGGAAGGACTTGGCTACACTTCTTAGAAGCACAGCCATCTAAGCCCAGAATTGCTAGTTATATTTGACTGTTAACACATACTAGAATATATTAGCTGTTGTACAAATATACCCAGATAAACAGTCCACATTCCAAAGCATTTCAGAGATTTTACAACTTTCTTATAAGTTGCCCATCTTAATGGATTAAGAAAAGCCTTACCTCATAAGAAAGCCAAAAAGCTAAAAGTGTTCAGTAAAGTTCCCCACAAAACACTTTTAATCTTGTTTCTAATATCCATCTTGCAAGCAGCTTCTGATGTCAAGAAGCTTGCCAAATGGTACACAGAAAACGCATTTTGTGCTTAGCCTTAGACAATGAAAAAACTGACCTTGTATTCCAAAGTTTTAATTTTCTTCTCCAGGCGTTCTAACTCCATTTTCTGTCCTGCTATTGTTTTCTCTTTTTCGGACAGTTTTCCTTGAATATAGTTTTCCTTGGATACAACACTGGAGTCAAATTCTTGCAGCATTGTTTTAAATGCAAGCACTGCAAGAGAATCAATATATTTTATCTTCTCGCTGTATCTCCACAATATCAAAAGCAATTCTGTTTTTCTCCTACCAATTTAACGCTACCAGCTATTTCATTACCTCAATAAAGGTTTTTTAAATGATCGATCTAGACAAGATATTTATTTCCTGTTGGTACCGAAGAGACCCCTTGAGTAGTAATAAGGGCACCAAAAAAATCTAGATCCACACTGATGTTCAAATTCTTACCATTTTTGGCAAACTCCTCTGACAACATTTGTCGTAGTTTATGGCGTTTTTCCAGGACCTCAATAAGCTTTGGAAGTGTTTGATCATCATTAACATCCAATAGCTCACATGAAGGCAATGGAGGAAAGTTCTGCAAAAACATTTCTGAAACAGATTGCTCTTCTGTTTCTGTAAGATTTAAAGCCAAGAAAGTCTGTCAGCAAGCTACAGAACAGAAAAATTCCATTTGACAACGCACAGCCACAGATCACTCATTCCACAGTATCATGAAGCAGACAGAACTTAGAATAATTAATGAGAACTAGAAATCTTCAGAAGACATGACAGTGTTGAGAAAAGATTAAACGTGACATTCTTAATTCATTGCTTTATAATACCTCCAGGCAACTCTTGATTTCTAAAGTAGGCCCTAAGCATACAAAAACATCAAAGTATCATCCTCAGCACAATTGCCTTTCAGGAGATGCAATAACGGGACCACAAATTCAACCCATCACCAATAACAAAGAATTACTTTGAGACTTACACAGTAACCGGGTTTATACTACAAGTAGCACTGCAGTATGAAAAGAGCAGTGCCTAGTTGTGAGCCTTCTCTGCAATAACAGTTAAGTGAAGTTCCTTTTGCACTTTCAAGGCTCAAATTATTTGTTTTAAAAATAATCTTCAACTCCTAACAGAAAAACAACTGTGCTGTAGTCACCTAGCATTCTAGTATTTACCTCCATTTATTGGGCCACCCCGCATCTCTAATTTCCGCGAGAGCTCCTCTCTGAAGGCTTGATTCCTAAAGCGCCGTCCTGGTGTTAAGCCACAGAGCGGTCTATCAACAGGTCTTGCAACTTCAACTTCCTGGGTCATTTCTGCAAAGCGCATGACTTGCTACAAAAGAACAAAAGCAAGCTTAACAATAAAACTAACCAGAAGCCATCCCATGTAAGTTTGAAAGTGATACCTTAGGTCAATAAAAGCATTAGAAGAGACATTATCACGCTATAATCTCAAGTAGTTCCCAGCTAGATAGCTTGCGATTCTGAAGCAAAGCATCCAGAAACCTTCCTAGTAACACCTCCCCGACCTCAGCCCCCAAGGAACCATGAAACCGACTGTGCAGACAGCTGAAGTTTTTGCCAGTACTGGCATAGTACAATTAAGTACCTAAATACAGCGGAGTATTTGGACTTCTGTAAATAAGAGGAACTTTTCCTATTTTACAAGCAAGTAGCAGCTGTCATTTTTAAGAGGAAAAATAAGACTTGGAGAGCACAGTTGCCTTATAGTATTATATTTTGATTACTAGTGTCCAAGCAACAAAAAAATCATTCCCATCACCTACTAAACAAGTACAGTAATTCAGTGATAAACATGAAAAAAAGAGGAGGGAATGAGGTAAGATCTGCAAGGAAGTTACCAAGCTTTCCTCGTAGTCCTCAGCTTTAGGATTAACGCACACAATCATACGCACTTTTCCTTCACCATCAAAATAGTTCTTGAAGAGATGAGTCAGTTTGGAATCTCTGTACGGGACCATCTTAAAATAAAGTACATGAAAGATCTAGTAAGCTTTCATTACACCAGATCTTAATAAAATCAAAGATAATTAGATAATGGCTTGCATACCTTATTTGTTCCGTACATCTGGTTTTCCCGTAGAACTTCAATACATGTTCTTAATGTCATTAGTGACTGATTAATATTACCTTAAAAAAACAAAAAACCAAAAGACAAAACTCTGTAAGCAGCCATTTGGATCATGTTCCCAAATTATTTAGCAGTTTACTTAAGAATAAATTGCCTGGACTTAAGTTATATTTGTCACAGGTAACTGCTCTAATTAACTGAAATATCAGAATACGTGCTACTAAAAACTTCTGGTTTCCAAACTGGAGGATTTAAGGTCATCAAATCAGACAACTGAACATCATAACAGAACACTTCGATTCTTCCTATGATTTCTCTACTAGGAGACAAGACTAATATGAGCGTATATTAGCACATAAAATTACGAGGCTGTCTAAAGGTGATACATACCTGCTTCTCGCAACCTGTTCCCTTCAGCTTTTGTTCTATTAGTTCTCTCGCTTCCAGCCAGATCAACTAAAGACAGCTGGCTTAAAGTGATCTGCTCTTTCTCCTATTACAGAAAACAAATTATGTTAGGCTAATGATCAGCTCTATATTCCTTCTAATGGGGGGGACATGAACACCCCACACCCCCAAAGCTAAACCAGCATGCACACTTAAAAAGAATGTGTGTTGCACCTTTAAAGTCTAAGGGTGTTATTATAGCCCTTAATGCAAGAAGCTGTGCACCACTAGCTCTTTTTGTGAATAAGTTTAGCAGATCACTTCTGTCTTGGGCCACAAGATAGATATAACTGCGCTCATTCAAATCCTCCAAGTTTTAGATTCTTAACATTTTGCTCAAAAGCAGAAGCAAACAAAGGAATAGGCAGCTTCACACTCCATAATGCTCTACTTTCATTACAAAAAGGAGACTAATTCTGTCAAAAACTAGAAAGTAAATAATTTTGATTTTCTTCAAAATGAAATTGCTAACGAGCAAGATGTCTATGCTCAAGACACGGTAACTGTTTCAGTAGGCCATGCTGCAAGGTTCACCACCTTTTCTAACCTACACATACATGTGCACACATGCACAGTTCTCCTTTAATAGCCCGCCCTGGAATTCACCTGTAGCACATTATCTCCATCTGCATCCAGGGGTGCCTGAGCCAACTTTATAATAAAAACACTGTGAGAGCGACTAGATTCTCGATTCAGCTGCGTGTTTGCAATACGCCTCTTCTTTTGACCTGTTTAGAAGAACAAAAAGAATCCCTCCAAAAACCCATTTTATTTAACAGATGTGCCACCTGGCAAAGCCAATTCTGTTTTCAGCATGATAGTGTAAAGGATTACACATCTGTACTGAATTTAAGAAGTTATATTCTAAGATTTACCTCTCCAAAACACTTCAAAAGCTTCTTCTGTAGATTTCACCTCTACTTCTGTGCATCCTGTGACATACATGTTGTGATTCTGGTCCTCACGAAGTATTTTGGATTGTGGAGGTCTTAAGGACAGGGAGGAAACAAAACAAACAAAAAACCCCACTAAAATTGAGTGGACTTTTCCGTACAACAATACATTGTGTCATGCAAATTTTCTTTTAAGTACAAAATTAAAACTGAATATGTCAACTATCCATACAGCAGATGGAAGAGGAAGTACAAGTACATGGACACACATCCAGCCAAGATTAGTTACACTTCAGCTACTGCTTTAACTTAGAAGCTATGTTTAATTGCAGTTCTTACTGGAAATCATGGTTTTGGATGGCAGCTATTGTTTTTCTACATGCATACAGAAGCAAGATGGCTTCAACAGCGTTCTACATTCGCTAGTAAAGCAAGAAGAGATAGGGAGTCAGTCTGAGTTCATTTTCTGCTTCTACTAAAAGAAAATTTCACTTTTCAATATTTGGAATAATATGCTTATGCACATACATAAAGTCACCATTTCGCACAGGAGTGTTGCAATTGTTCCACCTACCAAAAAACAGGGTTAAAAAAAATATTAAGTCATTCGGCTTGTGCCTAAAGTCTTTTTATATATAATACACTGTAGCTCCCATAAATAGAAATAATCCAAGATTCTTCATAGGCTGAGTTTTGCACATAGGCATAATACTAAACCGATAATTTTGTTCTTCTTTATAAAGCATTCACAGACATTGAAACTCATTTCAAATCAGTACCCTGAAGACAGCTCTTGATGTTTCAGAGCAATGGCTTGTTTTGCTCTAATTAGTCTTCGTAAATCAGCCAATTCTTTAATTAACACATGTACCAATAGATACGCGTAGGGTTTTCTCCAATGGATTTTGAATTTTAAAAATATATTAAAAGTTTAATTTGCAGACTGTTTTTCTGACAGTCTCAAGATTTACTGATTTTAGTCATCAGCCAAGTACACACCTTTCCAAAAAATACCCAGAATTTCATTTATGAGACAATTCATTGCTGTCTTTATGGAAATTACTGACATCAAGTGAAATAATACACAAACTTGCATTAACAGTAAAGCAACAACAAAATAGCAACTTTCGCCCAACACACTGTTTCCAGGGGAAAAGTGTCAGCTATGGAACGGCTTACTCTTCAAGTTACGGTCACCTGCTAGGAATAGTGCTCGCAGAATAGCACGAATAGACTTAGAATGTCAGTGGGATACAACACACTGCCTAACAAATTAAATATTTGCTTATTAATCTCCTATTATAACAAGGAAGGGAGCACTAATTCTTAGCAGCAACAGAACAACCACCGGTACTTGGCACACTTAAATACTATTGTCTGGACTCCCTGGGCATCCCCTTTTCCACGTGATTTCAGAAGTGATTCCCATGAATTGAGCCAGAATTGCCAAGACTACAGCCACGAAGACATACTGTAGTTCCCGCAAAAGCATAACTGAAGTAGGAGTAACGGTATTCATAAAACTAACTTTGGTTTTATAGGATCAAAGGGAGCTTCCTCCAAGAGGTCATATATGTAGTTGTTGTAGATCTCAATATAGGAGACAAAGACACTGTAGACATTATCTTCATCAACTTCTTCCACTTTGCAGTGATCTTGCACATTGATCATATCAGCAAATTCTGGATCTATTTGTCGCCTGTTGAACACACACAATAAGTGATTGTAGTGGAGCATCCACAGCCAGCTAACATGTCAGACAGTGACTATACAATTAAAAAGCAAGTCTACTGACAGATAGCATAATTCGAGCATGGAAGTGCTCACACTAGCAACTGATGACAACACATCCAGTCACATTAGATGAAAAAAAAGCACTCTGGAAAGTTTAAATAGATAAATTTTCATCTGACACTGCTGTACTCGTCTGCAGTGAGAAATGCCTTGCAAAATTCCCAGATAGTCAACATTTCTACCCTCCATTCATTCAGCAATCTCACTATTTTGCAGAGTATCCCCAAGTTCAACTTCACAGTATTCCTACTTGGTGAAGTCACAGCATTTCGGTCGTGAGTTAACAGGTACACAAAATAAACTTCTGTTGTCTGATTCCAAGTCTTCTAATCTAAATAATTATGCAATTGCTCAAACCACATGAAATGTACTAGCTTTCCGTTAATATTTTTCTTTCCTTTCTTCAAGGGAAGGATAAAGAGACCAAGGTAAGTT
The DNA here is from genome assembly GCF_000699105.1 of Pygoscelis adeliae. Taxonomy (NCBI): domain Eukaryota; kingdom Metazoa; phylum Chordata; class Aves; order Sphenisciformes; family Spheniscidae; genus Pygoscelis; species Pygoscelis adeliae. The sequence continues at coordinate 1,269,815 of NW_008824499.1, forward strand.
AAAACCACAATTTCAGAATAACATTTACATTAACTAAATTCATTCTGCATGTTACAACAGTTACTTACTTGCCAGATGGAGTTTTTGGAACAGGCATGGCATCTCTTTTCTGGCGCTCCAATAGAGCATCTACTTCACACTGAACATCCACACCATTCTTGTCATCAAGCTTAAAAACCTGAGCAGTGAGTATAGCATGTTTAGACAACATAATGACAAACACTAGAGAACATAAGGTGTCGGCCAGCAAAACAAATTATTTGATCAAGCTGTCTGGCAACCATCAAATAACACGCCCCTCACTAACACTCAGTCTGCTGGCTAACGTGAAGTAGATCTGACAGAAAACAGGTATTTCAGACACCAGTATTTCATAAAAGCTCCCAAGCTAGCATGCCACCAAAGAAAAGACTTCCAGTATTATTTCAAATATATTTAGATACCAAAACTCCAGAGATGTTTGACCACAAGAAAAGCCTCACATCACGTCCTATATTATTTTAGAAATGGTTTCCTGTGGCTTTTGTATCTTGTGGCTAGATTTCATTCCATTACTCAGAAAGCTTCCTCTTTCCTTTTTGATTGTTTTAAAAAAGTTAAAGAATGAGCGACAGTTATAAGGATAGCCAGACCATACATCTTCGTGAAATGTCTCTCCTAGCTACTACGCCTGCCTCCTTGGCCCCACTCTTCAAATCTCAAGGGGGTGGGATCTTTTCAGTTGGTCTTCTTTTTAAAGTGTTCCAGTCACATGACTAGACAGGAGATAAACCCTTTGAACAGAACCCTTTTTTCCCTGGTGTTTTTTAGGCTGTTACAAGCAACAGCGCAGAGAATTCAGTGCAAAACCACTCACAAATCGCTTGGCCTGGAATGGTCCTATGCTGTTGAAGATCATATCCAAACACCGTGGGAGAAGTCCTCCATCACCAGGAGATCCTGTCATGGTGTGTGTTTTCCCGCTGCCTGTCACACCATATGTAAAAAGGAGACCTAGGAGGGACAGCAAAGTTACAGAATCATGCTTCCTGTCTCAAAAAAAAAAAAGCTCAGTTACAGTCACACGCCCTGTCTTTCTCGGGTCAAATGTATTTGGAAAAAGCAATGACTCCAATAACAGTGAACTATTCCAGCCCATCAAAAGCCGCCGTCATCACGAGTGTTTGCATCTCTCATTGAAAGCCACTTCAACTACAACTGACAGTACCTATCATCCTTTCTGGGGAGAGTGCATCTGGAAGCCAAAACGGAAGGAAGCCACTAAGTCCCAGGTGTAGAGGGCTGATTTGTTGACTGTTATTGAGGAGTCTGACATAAGCCAGATAGTTCAAGAACCAACACTGTGATATCAAAGCATGCACAGGAGATCAAGCCCTACAAATAGATTTATTTCTGTAGTCATTCTTTAGGTGGATAAGTCATCCCTTTCTGCAGAAGAAAAAGCTTTTCTCCAGTTAATGGTGTACAAAAAGATTAGACCTTGACACAAGTAACATGCACGTCATAACAAAGGGAAATAGGTTTAGAACTAATGAAAGGCAAGAGCTTCCAAGGATGTTGTACAGGGGAGCTATTCTCATTGCAAACAGGGTATACATGTTTTTACCTAGACAAGCTAAGAAACCTTAAGACACATGAAACCATAGCAATATAAGAAAACCTGCATGGTAGACATACAGAAAAGTGGTAGAGAACAAGTACTCACCATTTTTCCCACGAATGAGATCTTCCACTAGAGGTTTAGCCACCACGTCAAAAAGTTCCTTCTGAACAACAAGGGTGCCAAACACTTCTTTAAATGAATACTGCGTCTGAAGAAAAGAAGATACACCGTCCTAAACCGTAAGTTTCCATGTCCAGAAGTCCATTGCTTCAAAATGCTTCATTGCCTCATACCTTAGAGCCACCTTCCATCAGCTTACCAGAACGATAAAGATTCTACTTTAAGATTATACCAGTGTTTGAACACAAGCACTTGCTCCAATGTAACTATTCTGATAATAAGATGTGCATAATGAAGAACAGCAACTGTCTCATTTTCACAGAGCTTAAGTCCAGAAGTAACCAGAACGATCGCAAAGCCTGACCTCCCAGCAACTAGAGAATCTCACAATTCACAGCTTCAAGCTCAAATTTCTGTTTGAGCTCCAACCATCATCTACGCAAGCACTGAGCAAAGGAACACCCGCAACAGCCAAAGTTGAGTTGCTCCAGCATTTGATCGTTTTAAGCCTGTGTCTTTTTCCAGTCTAGCCTCAGTTTCCAGTCATAGATTTTCAATACACTTTTTTTTTTATTAATCTGGTCACTTTTCAATCAAAACACCTGCTTATATAAACATTTGAATTGTAAGGTTTTGCACAAAGGTTTGTTTACCAAACTTTTAATTAAATCTTTGCCTGTTTTATTTAAGCCTTTGAAGATCACTTTATGTACTTCCTAGAAGAATTTCCCATACCAAAATCAGAAACAAAGTATTCTACATGCCAACTGGCATTCTTTTTTTTTTCTTAGAAACACTATGACCTTGTCTTATTTAGAGTTACAGCAGTGTGTTGGGAACCTGCAGTTAACTGTTTCACTACCAAATCATGTTCAGTGCTACAGTACTGTGGCTCCTCATTTTGTATGCATGACCTAAACTCTCCTGTTCTAGGAAACATTCGTATTGATCAAGTAACAGTATGAACTGCTTTGTGACCTGCTACCTACTTTTCTACACTTCATGACATTTCACCACTTTGTATACGTAACCTACAGCTTTCCCCCCATATACATTATATAAATAGGGGAACACTGGGGTTTTTTTACCCAACTTAAGTTTGGGATAAATAAACCATTAATTCATTTGTGACTGGTTTAGCTTAGAGCTGGTTTCTTTCAATTAGTCCTACACGAAAAAGTCCTTCAAGCAGTCTAAATATTTGCCAGCTTTGCTTTTGTTCCTTTTACTTCTCCTCCTCCACCCTGCAGAAGCCTTTTCCTATATAGAGAATATATTTGACGGCTAAGGGTGCATCTTTGCTCTAGATGGTTTTCTGGTTTTGAAAATCCACTTCTCTAAAAGCGCAAACGGCTGATGTGCACATTGCGAGAGACACCGCAAGCCGACAGAAAACATCGACAGCAGGGAGAAGGGCCTCGCTCCCCAGCGCCGGGCTGGAAGGCAGCCCCTTCAGCCCAGCACGGCTCCAAGGCGGAGGGCGCACGCACGGGTTTCCCCGCCGCCCCCCAGGCGCCGTTACCTCCCGGTACTCCCCGTTGCGGAATATCCTGTATCCGTCGGGCGGGTGGATCTGCACCGTGGTCTCGTTGATCACCTCGATGCAGCACTCCTGGTCCGGCCGGCTGAGCGGCCGCACCCTGCAGTACACCTGGGGGA
>NW_008824499.1:1274880-1282011 GCF_000699105.1 Pygoscelis adeliae
CCCTCCGCACCCCGCCTTCCCACCCCGGGGCCGCTGTTCCACCAGCCGACTCGCTGCAGTTCGGGGCCTGGGCTTCAGGCTAGGCCGTGGGCGCCTCTCCCTGGGCGGCTGCCCGGGCTGTGTCTTGTCTTGTATTAGCCTGTTTTATCTGCTTAGTTCAAATAAAGGTTGGGGCTCGGGAAGAGAGGTGTAATCCAGCAAGTTCTCCGTGCCAGGGCCTCCCCGTGGCTGAGCCGCAACCTGCCTGGAGGTAAATTAGTTAATTCCTAGCCTGCAGGAAATGCTTAACGGTGGAAAACAAAGCCTGAAGTGTGAAGTTAAGACACGCATAAAAAGCCCGGCCACACAAGTCCATTGAAAGACCTTCTTCCTGTGAAGGAAATGCACTTCTGATTCAAACGGGGAAATGGGGGTAAAGGATGAAGTAACCCGGGTTTTAACCCTGGGTAGCAGCTCTAAAGGCCTCCAGTGGGTTGAACTCAATCTCGCTTAAACCACTGACTCCGGTCAATTCTTATTTTAGTGCAGTTTAACTACATCGTTAGTTACCCCCTTAAGGGGAAAAAAAGAAAAAATAAGTGCAAAGAAGTCCCAATAAGCTGTCTCCTTTTTTACTGTGACCACTATCGGAACAAGCCACTGTCCTGGGCCAACCTTCACTTCTGAAACAGTGTTTTAAAATACATTGAAACAGACGCATTTCTATATGTTCTCATAACACACATCAAGGATACAAGCGGTCAAAAGTGAACTGACCTCCCCAGGAGCAGAACCAGAGCCCCGCGTGCAGTCCCACCGTCACGGGGCGCCTTGCAAGCCAGGACCGTCCTTGCCCTGCCCCTGAAAACTGGTAAGATGGGGCCGCCACCCTAAAAACCAGACTGAATTCCCAAAGCCCTGGGCACTAACGGATAAAAGCACCAAAAAACTCCGCTCACGCTTCCGCTGACTGCCGCAGCAGCGTCTTGCTTCTCGTGGTTCCCAGACCGCTTAGGACTTAATAAATTAAACCCAGCATACCGATACCCACCTGGAAAATGATACACGCAGGATGGATGAGAGCGTAATTCAGTGCCGTCGCAGGAGGAGGGGCGGTTTATCAAACCAGCTAACGATTCGCACACCAGGCGCCTTTCCCAAGACTGGAGGTACAGCAAGCCCGCCGGCAACGCCTGCCTGGCCCGGGGAGTTTCTCCAGAAGGCAGTCCTAACTCCTGCCGCAATCGCGTTCGTACCCTCATTCCAGCTCATTTAAATCCACGCTGTGCGTTATACTCTTCTGGAAAAAGACCTGCGTCTTTTGGATTAAGCGTTACTCGGGAATATTCAGATTCACCTTTTACCTGAACCCAAAGGAACTCGGTAGACCTAAAAATCTGCATAGTTCATCAGCGCAGTAAAATCTGCTTGGCTGAAGAGCAGATGAGCGATGTTCTCTGGGATACGGTCATAAAGTTAATAGTTTTGTTTGGGATTTGCTCTGCACTGGGCGCAGACGCACAAAGAAACAACATGTTCCAACAAATAAATATTCTGTATTATTTACTCATAACAATTGGACACAGAGTTTTTATTTCTTTATGTGAATAAAATTTAGTACATTGAATAGCTTTTTGAAGGCCTGTCTCCAACAGAACAAGAAATCTGGCTGACCTGTGCTGCTTCAAGATCAAACATTCGCTCGTTTGGTATGTAAAGTGTGCACCAGACAAAGGGTCCATGCAAAGCGCTGCAGGATCCAGAGGGATTATGGTAATGTATAATACGGTGTTATACTTTTTAATGTCATTTTCCTACAAAAAATTTCACCTGAAGAGGACGAGAGGACTTCCCAAATTCAAAAGTTAAACAACCAAGAAAAACGTTATAATGATTCATGTAAATTTTACAGACGCTTAAGTCATGTCTTGCACGCAGAGCCAGATTCCTTTCCAGCCACAGAAGGTAAATAAGCTTTGCAATTATCAGCAATTACCTCTGAAATGATTAATTTTCACAGATGGTATTTTTATGAGACTATACAACTCAGGTTAGCATATACCAGTGCGATAGTTATATTAGTTTTCTCTTTTAATGAAATAAAACTGTTGAATAAACAATTATGTTCCAGTGCTTATAAATATTTATATAAATCTTGGTCAGCTTTCAAAAGAAAGCTATTTTTCAAAAGACTTATTTGTCCCATAATATATTTAACGAGCCGTTGTATTGTCACTCAAAAGTGCATCAATTATACCTTGATAGAGGTAATTATACACAAAACAAACTATACACCCGTATGATTATCAAGAAGCTTGATAATATTCCCTAGCAGTAATCTTTGCATCACATGTTCCTGTACCTCCTGCGCGGTGCTAAGTAAATCCAACGAGAGAAACTCCGTCGCTGGAGCCACCAGCCGAGCTCTCCCCGCGGGCCGCCTCCCCCTCGCCCCAGACCAGGCTGAGCCCTCCAGGCTCTCTCCAGAGCTCTCTGCTTCTGCCTGTAAAATCCAGACGCAGCAGCAAAGGAAAGCAAGGAGCGACAGCCTGAGCATAAGGCTATTGCTGGGTGAGCAGAGGTCTAACTCTGGAAATGCTTTAAAATTACAGGTTTTGACCCCCCCGTGCATTGCCAGCTGAGCTGTTCTAACTCCTGCCTTTCATCCGACAATGCTCGCGTCTCTACGCTGTACAGGCTCCCCCTTCTTGCTCAGCTGATGTTTTATTCTCCCCAGACACCCCCATCCTATTCACTCGTGAAAAGAAAAACATTCTTCCGTGCCAGCGGGACCAGAAATTAGAGAGGTTCAGAGGTGATGGCTCTACCATCAGTCACACCCTCAGACCAAGGGTCCGTCTAGCCCAGTATCCTGCCTCCAGAAACACCCGGGAGAGGATGCCTTGATGTGGCAGTCATGAATTTCTCAGCCATCGCCCTCAACAAGGTGTCAAATGCCTTTTCTGAATAGCACAGCTTCATGCACGTGTTAAACACTCGTGCTTGTAAAGAAGTCCATGTCGTCACCTCGCGGGTGCAGGTATTTCTTCCTCTGTTTACGTTTGATGCCACAAATGAGGTTGGAGAAGGCACCCAGCTGCGAGTGCGGGACGGAGGTGTCTGGTGCAAGGAGGGAGGGACGGTGCCCCCCGTGCTCTGCGCTTGGGGCTGCGTCAGCCACCAGGCAGCCACATGGTCCCCGCAGGCGGGAGCTCGGGTCTCCCATGGGAATTAATTTCCCAGGACTTACCTACGCACCGGAATTGGACCCAAAAAAAGGATATTCTGGAGGAACGTCCCATGGAGTGTTCTTCTAGAATAACTCTTTCTGGGTTATGATTAAAAATAGCTGAATTTAAAATGTAGGCAAACTCTAGTCTCTCTCAATCCCACATCTGTCAGGCACTTGGGTTTAGACTAAGGCTGTGTAACATGGATCTTTGAGGTTTTAATCGCCAAAATAATGCCACTTCCAAGGTGAAAACCTTAGTTAGGGAGCCCCTGGGAGAGCCCTTGCTCGTGCCTTCGCCAAGGAGTCTTGGCTATCGGTCTAAACTGATGACAAGGACATCTGTGTCACCAGATGACCAGCGTTATCCACGTTCACTTGCCTCCCTGATTCCTCCATAAGGCAGACCTGATGAATGCCTATTGCTTTGGAAAGTATTAGCACTTATCTCCCTTTTACAGAAGAAGTTAAGATTATTTTAAATATTTCTTGTGGTGAAGTAACAACTTGATTAAAAACATTTCACAATCTGTTTGCAGCTTTAAAGCTATATGTACAAAAACCAGTGCAATATGTTTCGCTCTTGAGAAAATTTTAAATAAACATTTTCTCAGAGAGCGTAGGCGAATAAACTCCTCCTCATCCATACCATACACGTATTGTTTAGGGTCTGTCCTGTGGAGCAGCATAAATACTATCTCGACCCAAAGGCTAACGCCCGTGTGGTTTTTCTCTCTGCAGAGGCTCTGGCATGAAGCGCAGGGACATCGAGCAGAGCCCGATGACAGCCAGGCTCACGGCCATGCAGATGCCCATCGACCCGAGAGTCTGCAGGGAGGAGGGAAGCAGCGAGGTGGGCAGGAGCCGGTCGTGGCGCTCGGCCATGTCCATCATGATGGCCTCCATCTGGAAGTGCGTGCTGATGATCCCACACACATGGAAAACTTGGTGGCTGTGCCCTGCAACAAAGCCAAAAGCACTCACCAAGAAACAACTTGGGCTTCATTAAAACACCGCCGTGAGGGCTCAGCAGGCCTTTTGCATAGCATCCATTGCCTCCGGGCATCACATTTTAAAATATTTATTCTACTAATTTCTGCGGCTTTTATCGTTGCGCCACCAGAGCACAGAGATCTTCCTTTCCAAAACGCAGCTGGCTGTAATGGAAGCGGATGTGCAGCTCGCTGCTGCGCTCCTGGCACACACGACGTGCTAAGGAGCACTGTGCTTGTGCATGGCGTGGCGGGGGGAACAGGGAAAACCCCGATGCGGCCAGGACTGCTATCCAGTCTCCTTGGTGGCTGCTCCTGCAGTGCCCTGAGCTGGCACTGTGGAGCACCGCTGTGCCACAGGTGAGGTTTTTTGCATGAGAAATGAGTGCTTTGCAGTCATGAAACCCTCTGTGAAACATTTTGGAAACAGCATGCTTCTGGAGCTGTTCCCACTTTACCTAGGCAGGACTGCTGTATCTCGTATGTAAAACCACATTTCAAATTTCCAGCAGGGAATATATTATAACCTCTGGGAGCCACTCATGCATTAATGTGCTTTCTCCCTGAAAGTAATGAGAAAACAATGCCAACTCACCCTTTCGGCACTTACCAATGTAGTCAAAGTGTCCTGGCGCAAGTCTCTCTGGCAGATGGCTAGCGAAGATGAAGCAAGTGAGGAAGGCAAAGACGGTGTGCTTGTAGTGGACCAGGATCGCAGCCTCCGTGCAGCCCTCCGCCGCGCACTGGTAGAACTGCAGCAGCAAAGACGTGTCCACGCAGGGGTACCGTGCAAAGGCAAGAGGGGAACAACACATTTCTAAAGGAGGCAGCGCCATTCCCCGAGCCCCCATCGTCTCTGGCTGCCCATCACGCAACACCAGGGCACGTGGTGCAGGACCCAGGGCTCAATACAAGACCTGTCGCTTCCATTCGATGCAAATCCCAGCCCCGCACCTCCTGTCCTTAGACCTCCCTGCAGCAAAATTCCCACCCTGCTCCAGTTTAGGAACTGGAAAACTTGCAGCTTTCAAAGGCAGTAACTTTTCAGCAGAGGCAAAGTTTGAGCACGGTGTTTTGAAGTGGAAGGAATCTGCCTATCAATAGATGCAGGAAAAAATAACCAAATCTCTTTTCCTGCCGGAGTTTGTTTTCCTTTAAAAAAAAAAAAAAAAGGCCGGCATATTTTCCCTAGGATGAAGCAGCTATATTTCCAACCCTGCAGCAAGCAAATGTCTTGGTGCTGTGAATATGGGCCGTGGGAGACGTACCCTGTAGAAGAGAGGGATGCTGTCGAAGAGGTACGGGTACACAAAGGCCAGTGTGCGGGAAGCCTTGCTGAACCTGGGCTGCTCCACCTCCAGAAACCTAGAGGAAAACAGAGGAGGTATTTCACATGGCACAGCACGGCAGAATAGGCTAACGTAAGCGCTGGATTCTGTTTGTCAGTCGTTTGCTGGGGACCGTGCCCTGCAGTATATAGACTGCACATACATTTCCCCGCGGACGGCCGTGAATTCAGCCACAGCAACGTGACTTTTTGTGTGCTGAGAGTATTAAAGCTGCGACAACCCTCAGCTCATGTGACTGAACCTTCCCTGGCTGAACCCTGAGCTGCGGGAGGAAGGATTTAGGGGCCACCCTCCCCTGCTACATGCTCTGGCCCTCACAGGTGCATCTCTGCAGCTCTGAAAACAACCTTTTTTACACCATCCTGGCGTGGCTGATTTTGCTTCTTTCACCATTGCTCATTAACTGTTACCCATCAGCAGCTAGGAACAGAGCTGGTCTTTAACAGCTGCTGCCCCCACAGTTGTTTTTGAGTTTTCACTCTCGGTTTTGAATCCAAGCTTTCTGAGCACAGCAATCAAGAAGAATACATCTGCCTTGGTTTGGAAGCTTTGTAGGTAATGCAGCATTCAGGCTGTGATTGTCACTGTTAATTAAGCTGTATTGCAGCTTATGTCTGAAATACATGAAATGTTGCAGCATCCTGCCAAGATTTTGCAATTGTCATTTCAGAGAATGCATGGAGACAGTTACTGAAAACACAAAGTAAATTAATTTAACAAGTTACTTTTTCATGACATCACTGTTATAATGGAAGAAGCAGCCTGTTGGTTATAATCATACTATATATGAGGAGGAAAGCCTATGTCTGTATGGGGAGTAATATTCTGCATTTTGTTCCCCAGGAAATCGCACTGCTGAAATGTAGGACATACTTCATAGCTGAAATCATGAAAGAATTGACCACCCGGGTCCCAAAAAACCCATTATAAAACCTGGAGCTGGGTCACAAGCCACGTGCCGAGCCCCCAGCCTGCTCTTGCCGCAAGGGGAACACAACTCAAACGGAACCTGGAGACGGAAAGCCCAGGGGAGCCGCACCACGCGCTGGCACGGCCGCCAGCCAGCCTACTCCATGCAGCGTCTCCACCTGCCCACAGCGAGACGGCATGCCCGAGGCACCCCATGTCTCCTCCCGCCCCTGGGGCCATGGGGACACTTGGGGGGCAGCAGGGCAGGTGTCAGGATGCTCCCTACAATGGGGAAGGCTCCAGCAGCCAGCCCATCACCCTGCCCTCCCGCTGAGCCACAGGAGCTCCAGACCGGGAACAGAAAACCTCTCTCTCCGATGCCTCCCTGCTGGGGAAGACGGGCTTTTACGGGGTTTTAGCCCAATGTGGAAACAGGGAGATTTGCTTGAGCAGAACTACAACAGACCTGCCTGCAAAGCAGAAGGGCTCTATCAGTATGACCCAAATTATGGGTTGAAACTCCAACAATTCAACTTATGCTCAAGAGCCAGTAACTGCATAAGGGCTTTCATCTCGCTCCTCCTCGGTTTGGCCTTCTACCATGGCTTGTGGCTTGCTCAGAAGACATCACGACGATGCTGAAAATGCTTCCAGCTTTGTTTTCTCCTGTGTT
>NW_008824499.1:1282069-1283248 GCF_000699105.1 Pygoscelis adeliae
CTGCTCACCCGCTGCTGTGCGGTGCTGCGCTCACCCTTGCCACACATCTTCCCACTCCTTCGGCCACGTACTGATCCAACCTGTGCTCCTCTGTTGCCAAAATAGAGCCACCATATCACAGCCTGGGCGCACGGCCAGGTGCACGGTAACCCCTGGGACAGTGCCCTATTCACAGAGGACGGCATGAGATGTAGCAGAGTTCAAGCGTACTCTGTTCTCCTCGTGAAAAGCCCATACAGGTTTTTCTGCTTTCATGGGGATGTCCGCAGGGAGATGCCAAATCCTCCAGCATGAAAGAAACCTTTTATGCAGCTGCTCGTCCTGCACTGGGGGGTGATGCAGTCGGACGCTCTCTATTTCAATGTGGCAGGAGTATCTAGCGTCACGTAAAGGATAAACACACTTATTTCAGTCCATCTGCACATGTTTCCCTGTTTGGAAATTCAGTGTTCCTAGGGCACAGGATGCAAAAACCAACCAAACAAAAATTCTTACTGTTGACTCATCAACCAGCCATCTAGGATTGGAAAATTTTCCTGATAAGTTGATGAAATTTGATGCAACAGGAAAATTTCCATCAGCCTTCACGGGGTGCATGCCAAAGGCTGAGCGTACTCTGCCGCTGCGTTCGGCCACGGTGCAGAAACTCAGCTGGGGTCAGGAGCCCTTCCCACGTCTGAACCTCTCCAAAACGGCCAGGCGTGCTGCTCGCCTCTCTCTCCTCGAGTGACCCCACTCCCTGGCAGTGCCACGTGTGCCCGGAGCTGCCGGCAGCCACGGACCCTCCCATGGACCCTTCCGGCTCCTCGAGACAGCCCTGCCCAGGGTGCGGTTGGTGGAGCAGCCCAGACAGCATTGCTGTGCTGCTGCTGAGCCCTCTGCGAGCCGGGCAGGAGCTGGAGTGCCCCGGCAGGTCCCCTCTGAGCGCGCCTGGCTCAGTAGCATCAGCGCCCATTGCACAATTCGGTTTCGGGTCTGCTCCCGTCCACCCACCCTCCGCCTCAGAGGGACGTTTTGGCTGGTGTGACTCAGCTGAGGGTGACGCTGAAGCGAATGCAATCGGTGAGCAGCGCCCTGTGGTAGGAAACGGGGTGGCTCAGGCGCCAGCGGCCTCGTGGGGGTCTCGGGGGCAGCCAGCCCCGCCGCCTCCCCATACCCAACCCGCCGGCCGTGGCTCCG
>NW_008824499.1:1283401-1286031 GCF_000699105.1 Pygoscelis adeliae
AAAGAGGAGAGAAAGGAGAGAGGCGGGCGGCCGGGGGCACGGCTGGGGGTCGCACACGCAGCTGAGATGCTCACATGCGTGGGGCGTGCAGAGGGGCATGGGGTGAGAGCGGCCGCCGCGGGGATGCTGGCAGCCCCACGGCTAACGCGGTCCCCAGACGTGACCTGGAGTGCGCGGGGTGCAGTGCTGAATTACGGGGGCTCCGCTCTCACCACCATGGGGGTAAACCAGCAGCATTGCTGGCCCACACAGGTATGGTATATTCAGTATTCCTGCTCACGCAGGGATCTTTTGTTGATTTTTTTTTTTTTATTTTTAAGCTGACATTTGATGGATTTACTACTTCTCTAATGGAAATTACTGAGGCCATAGGAATTGCTACTCTATCACATAGCGATAGTTGCATGTTTTTCACATAACTATACTTACAGTTTTGTAGTAGAGAGATGCTGACAATTAAATTTGCAGATCAAGAATTTTTTTTAAACAATCCAAATTAATCTGGAGCTCAAGTTGCTGATATTTCCTAAGTGTTATCTTCAAGTGGTAAGTACTAGGATTAGCACACGGTCAGTGAGCTTCGTTTGCTAAGCCCATCTAACGAGACAATAAAGAGACGCACAAGACAAAAATAAGAGGGGGGAAAAGAGACAAAAAGAAAGAGAAAGAAATGAGGAATATAAGGAAAAAATACCAAGCCCCAACTGGCATCATCCGCCGAGTGATCCAAGAGAGATCCTTGAGTTTGCAGTACTGCTCAGTAGTACCAAGGATAGGTCCAAATCTTCCACCCCAGGGAGTTACTCCAGTGAGTAACCCACAGGCCAAAAGGCGAGTGAATACTCCCGTACTCAACAAACACTTAAACGAGCCAAATTTGCAGGATCCGTAAGGAATAGCGAGAGCTTAGCACTCTCCCTCTCGGGAAGACACGGCGATGCTCAGCTGCATCCCACCCTGCAGCAGACCCTCTCTTGCAGCAGAGCCAGCCGGGCAGCATGATTTCTTCCTGCTGTGTTCGCCAGAGCGTGGGAGCATCTTTCTCCCTGCCTAGGCAGCAGCATCGAAACACAGCCCTGTGCTGGGGGGCGTCTTGGGGGGGCTGCCCCGGCCACGGCAGCCGGGGAGAAAAGGTCCCCCAGGCTTATGTGATGCTGCGACAGGCGACCACATGTCAAAGACACCCCAAAATACAAAGAAAGACACCCCAAAATACAAGGAAGGAATAATGCCAAACAACTCACAGCACTCATGAAAACAGAATTGTACATTTTGCAAAGCAAACTGCATGTTGTCGCAATGACAGACATGAGTGCTTTACAAACACAGCCTTCAGGGAGGTATCTACCATGAATTAAATAAAAGCCAAACCAGCTAGACATCTAGCACGACATGAATCGCTGGAAATCAGCCGAGTAGTTTAGACATTTGAGTTATTCCAAACAAATTGTCTAATGCCATTCAGGAACAAAATACCACGCACGCAATGCTGCTCATGCTTTAAAAATGATGCAATCAGCTGCGAGAATGCTGAGGTTCCTCCTCTGCAAATCTGTTGCACACACATATAAACACACACACGCGTGCACAGACACAGCACTTGGGCTGATACGTGCCCTTGGCAGGACCATGCTCATGTTTAAACCTAAACACATGCTTAAATGTTGGGTGCACAGGAGCCCCCCCCACACACTTTTTGCAGGTTACGTTAGAAAAACAACAGCCCAAACAAGGCACTGGAGGTGGGTATCTTCCTCCCAGGCATGCGCCATATGAAATTACCTTTTGAACTTCCAAAAATTAAAGCTACTTCAATTGTTTTGCATTTTTGATCATCAAACTCTCCTTGTGCCAAAACATGCAACACGTTTCCCAAACCAGAAGTCCCCTTCTTCCCCTTCCTGAGCTCAAGGCTCGTATTGTTACCATACAGCCTGTAATTGAAAACCTTTATTAATAATACTAATTAACGATTATGACGTAGCAATCACGGCAGATAAAGCAGAAGCTTACCTGGAATAGCAGGACAGACTGGTGCTAACGACAGTGTTAAACACCGCAATGGGGACATAGCAGTGGTGGAAAGTGCTGTTGACCCATTCTGCTGGGAAAATGTACGCCGAGTACGCCAGCGCAGACCCTGGGAATACAGGAGGTGCCCGGTTAGTTCCAGGTCCCTCCGGGACCCTCAGCATCCTCCTGGGCGCAGCTGTGAACCTTCAGATTGGCACTTGGCATTGGGTGCTCTCAGGAAAGGGAGGTATGAATGAAGGTAGAAGAGCAGCTAAGTAGCTAAGGGGAGCATCAGGCAGACGCCCTGATAGCCAGCTCCTGCAAGCACCTTTCCACGAGGAGCCGGAGGTGCATTGTGCCATGAGAAGACCCTGGCTGCTGCTGCTGCTTACCCTGTGCTTGCCCCCACCAAGGTGCCACCGACTTCACTGACAGCATTTGTCTTTAATGTGGGGTTTTTTTTCCTTATTCTATTTACTACAAATAGAGTGTCACACAGACAGGCCTCTGTCCCAGGGCTGCCCAGTACGAAACCCAGCTCCAAATTATTGTTTGTGGCGGTGTCAGAGATGCTTCATGGTCCCTCTCAAGCGCCAGGCTGCAGGGAGGAGGAGGAG
>NW_008824499.1:1286065-1315565 GCF_000699105.1 Pygoscelis adeliae
TCTGCTTGTCCCATGGATACCAGCCGTCTGAGCACCCGGGGTTCAGCCCCGTCCCTGACACCTCCCTGTGCTTCAGCTCCTGCTGCCCCGGGGAAGTGCTGGGGACTGGCACCCCACCGAAACCTCTGCAGACTTGCCCGTCCTTACCCAAGCTGTACATGCTGAGAGCCGCATAATCGAAGAAGTAGCAGATGTGCCGGGCACGGGTGGACATGGTGCTGAAGGTGTGGGCGCAGCTGGAGGCGAGGGGGTAGATGCAGCAGGTCAGCAGGTAGGCGAGGAGGGGCCAGGCGTGGGGGTCCTCCCGGCCCCCTGGCCCCTGCAGCCGCCCGACCAGGGTCCACACGAAGTACCTGTGGGGTGGAGGAAGGTGAGCATCGCACCCTTGGGTGCCCCCCATCCCTGCTCCCCTAGCCTTGCTCCCACCGTGGAGACCCACCACCTCCTCCCATGGATGCTGAGGACCCAGAGCATGGTACCTACCAGGCAGGCACAAAATGTGTCCAGATATTTAAAGTCTCATTCGTCATTTGGAAGACGCTGAGGAGACAGTCTGCTGCCGAGCTTCTGGGGGGGCGATACCCAAAGAGGATCCCCTGCTCCTGGTACCCCTGCAAGGCAAGGACTGGCACTGGTGGCAGTCGGAGGAGAAGGAAGGACAAATCGGAGGAGAAGGAAGGAAGGTTGCCAAAAGGAGGGTGCCCACGTTTCAGGACCCAGGACCCTGCTGCGAGGACAGAGCTGTGTCCCCCCTCCCTGTGGGAGGTGGTCCCGGGGAGGGGCTGAGCACTGCCCCGGGGGTGATGGCCACCCCAGCACATGGCTCCCGCCAGTCACCTCCCAAAACCCCACCGAGCCTCGGGCTTAGGGAAGAAAAGCTCCTCTCTGACCTTAGGCACTTGGTTGATGCTGAGCAGCCGGGGTAACTTGAGGCTCAGCATCGCGCAGGTCGGGTCTCCGGCTCTGAGGGATGTTTTCGGCTCAGCTTCCCTGGGGACAAGCCCCGGCGGTGCCTCACACCCCGCCTGGCCACATCTCGCACCCTGCTGGAGAAGCGATGGGACGGGGATGGGGCTGCCCCGTGACGGGTGAAGCAATGCTCCCCGGGCTCAGGACGGGTGGCCTGGGGGAGACGAGCATTGGTGGGGATGTGGCACAGTGTCCCCATGCAGGGTCCCAAACCCACATGTGGCAAATGCTTCCTGGGGGGTTCCCGTGGCACGGGGAGGGGAGATGGCATCCATCCCTGCAGGGGATGTTGGGATCCCTCCCTACCACCCATACCCAAAAGGGGCAGGGGGAGAAGGACAGCATGTCCCTGTGCCCACCATCCAGAGGGACTGAAACTCCCTGTTATCACCCCAACAGAGCTGGGGTGATGCAGGAAGGGCGCCCACGTCCCCGGAGCACCTCAAGGTCACACAGAAAGCCCTGGGCATGGGCTGGGGGGCTGCAGGGTGCAGGCAGGTCCCCTCAGGGAAGCGGGGAGGACGCAGGGTCCCAGGCAGCACCCAGGCTGTTTCCTCTCTGCCCGCTCCCCATTGAACATCCCAATGCCACAGTGCAGCCCCTCCGGCCCCAGCATCTCCATCTCTTACCCACTGACGGCTTTGGCAGCGCCGCCTCTCCCTCCTCTGCCTCCACCTCTGGTCTGTGAAATAAAGGTGAAAAAAAAATTATCTCCTGCACCCTCCTGCAAGGGACCGCCTGACCCGGGGGAAGCTGGGCAAGAAGGGAGCCTGAGGCTCGGCGTGCCGGCTCAGCTTGGTCGCACAGGCATATCGCATGTAAACCAATGCACTGGTCCCCCCAGGTTTCTGAGATGTCTGCAACCCTCCAGCCCACGGAGCCATGAGAAAGAGCCTCTGCAGCCTCCCGAGAGCTGCTCCTGGGATGGCGTTTCGGCTGCCTCAGCCATTCCGTAACTTCATACCAGGACACACCGAGCTTCAGCCGTCAGCACGCATTGCTGGTGCTGCACGGAGGCTTGCCAGTCCCAAATAAACCCCTTTGCTGCCCTTTCCTGGCCCCTGGCATTACCCCTGCTCTTCCTCCCTGCCCATACTCTACCTCTCCACGCAGCCAAGCAGCGCCGGTGCAAACCTACACGGGCAAAATGCCATGGGCTACCGTGCACGGGGAGTGCCCGGGAAGAGGGAGGCGGCTGGGACGCAGTTAAGAGGAGGAAAAAAATTAACAAGGCAAGAGAGCAATAAACCCGACATAAAATAAAATTGGAAATGCCTTTAGTTAAAGATTAGACTTAAATCAGGAGCTTTTTTTTGGCTGTTGTGCTACAGGTGTGCTGCATCAAAGCTATGCGGAGCCTGCAGCCCCCCGCGATCCCCTCAGTACTCCTGCACTTCTCCATGGCGAAAAGGGGACCTTATCCCTGCAGTGGCCTCCAGAGCCTCAGGACCCAGCTGGAGGGCAGGGAGTGAGGGCAGGGAGTGGGGGCTGCTGTTGGTTATTTGCATGCTCCAGAAATAAAGGGCAGCCTGGCACAGAGCTCTGCCTTTTCCCATCCCCGCCGCGCGTCTGATATAAACACAAATGAGGGCGATGGTGGGACGGAACAAAAATAATGTCCCTTATCTCGGTGAAGCTGAGGAAGCCGCACAAGCTCTTCACAAAGGCACACCGCGGGGTGCGGGAGCCCTGATTTGCAAAGAGCCCTTGGACGGGAGCCCCGAGCTGGGTGCGCTGTGGTGCAACCCAGGCAAACCGTGGCTAAAGCAGGGAGCTGGTCCCCTGCGCGCACCCCGCGCCGGGCTGCCTCCGCAGAAGAACGTGGGAAGCACCGGGCCCAGGCTTAACGAAGAACTTGTATTTTTAAGAGCAAAATGAGTCACCGGAGCTGCGGGGCGCAGCAGCAGCCGGGCACACCCTGCAGTCCCATGTTTTCCTCCTCCTTCGGCTGACTTTTTCCACCCGGGGAGCAGTGCTCCCGTGGCAGCGGCGTGGGGCGAGGGATGGGCGCCCGTCGCAGCCGTGACCTCGGCAAACGGCTCCTTTGCAAACAGCAGGTTACAAACTCTGCAGGCTCAGCCAGCTGGCTGCAAACACACCTCTTCCTCCTCCTCTTCCTCATGCTCCTTCTCCTCCTCCTCACCCCACCATGGCCACACACGAAGCCCCATGGGGACATCAGGCACCGCAGGCTGCGGGTCCAGCCCAGGAGCCTTTGGTTTGTGCCGAGTTCACCCAGGGAAGGTTCCTGCCTGGCACTGGCTTTCACCCTTAAAGGCTGCGGCTTGTCTCTGGCAAGAGGAGCCCTGACATGTCCCCTGTCACCATCCCTCCACCGCATGTCCAGACTTGGCTCCAGCAAGCGTGGAGCGTGGCTGCAGCAGCTCTCCCACGGCACGGCTCTCCCCGCCAGTCCCAGCTGGCAGCCGGTGTCTTTCAATGGAGGGAAAAATATTTTAGCTGTTAATTATTAACTTTTATGACTTTCTTACGGCGGCACAAGGAGAGAGACGAGTTGAACTGTAAAACTAGTGGCTGGGCTCCTTTGAGTGCTCGGCACCGGAGTCAGCAGCATGGGACATGCCAAGACCTTTTCCAGCAGAACAACAGAGGCTTTGTAGGAGGTTGTTATTGCTGCGGGTGGCTGCTGGTATCTGCTCGGGATCTGAGATGAGCAGGCAGCTCCGAGCATAGACATAAGCTTAAGGCTTTCCAAAATCAGTGCATTTCAGGCACGTGCTTGAGCTCTTTGCCAGACCCAGTGCTTTCATCCGTCCTCCTTGGGGGACGGCTGCGTCTCAGCGCCCCGTCCCGCTCCTAAAACACTGCCGAGTGAAACTTCCATAAATTCTGCAAACGCCCAGCGCAGCCATGAGCTGCCGGTGCCACAGGAGGGCAGGGAAAAGCAACGTACTGCCGGCCCCACCGCACCGTCCCCATCGCTCGCAGCTCTTTCCCACCTTCATCTTTTCATGGCGCGTGTGAAAAACTCCCAGCCTCCCGGCGCGGACCCGCAGGCGAGCTCATGCCGTGCAAACCCTCGGCATCCCCCGGGCAGCGTGAAAAGCAGCAAGCCGAAATGATTCAGGGGGAAAAAGCAGAGCAGCCGGTACTTACGGCGCTGCTCCTGAGAGTGGGGCTGGGTCGGATGCTGCGTTATCGCCGGCGCTGGCTCCAGGCGACTCTATTACTCATCTGTGTACAAACACAGCCCACATGGCCGAGCCGCGCTGGAAGCCCGGCCGGGGCGTAGGCAGCCAAGCGAGCGGGCTGGGGCAGGTTTGCCAAAGCCGGCAGCCCGGCAGGAAGGGCAGGGAGGCTCTGCCGAAAGCCCTGCTTGCTGCCGGCACCCGGCGGGACGGTCCCCACACCCCGGCTGGGCTCGGGGGGAAGGACGCGGCAGAGGTCAGCCCCGCCGGCTGCTTTCCCAGATTAGGAGCAAATTAATTCTGGCTCGTCTTTTAGTGGAACAGGAAAAAGGCAACAAAATAAAACCGGAAATAACTGTGGCCAAACGCTCTCAGATCGTGCTCTGGATTAGCTTCAGCCTGGCTGCAAGGAAGTGGAATAAGGGCAGGAAAAAATATTAACTCACAGACCTCCCTGTGCATCTTCAGCTCCCAGGCCCCTCTGCTTTAGCACCAGAAAACATCCGAAACTTGCTTAACTGTCTCCGAGGAGACAGTAAAGTTAAAACCCTCCCGTAGATGACGAGGGAGGTGCTCCCAAACTGGAGAGAGTTCTTACATCATTCCCGGCTGGATGGAGGGCCACAGCCGGCTGGGCGATGGGGGTCCCCTCGGCCACCGCGGAGCAGGAGCTACCCGCTCTCTCCACGCCTGCGCCGGCTGCAAAACCCAGCCCGTTTCCCCTTCTCCTCCCCGATAAAGCCTCTATTTTTATGGCAGCTTTTGGTAACGTGTTTCACAATACTTGAACAGAGCGGTAGACTGAGGACTGCGAGTTGCTGGAGAGGGATGCACAGGCATTGCTCCTGCATTATTAAGTAGTTGGAAGAACTGGAGCCAGGCGTAATGCACTGCTCACGGGTCGTGGGGAGAAGCAATAAGGGTCATTTGAAATCAGGGCTGGTGAATGTGCAGCACTATCCTGCGTTTTAATCACAAGGGAAAGTCTCTTGACACCAATTTCTGGGTGTAAGCGCATTAACCCTCCCCTGCCAGCACTGCAGCACAGCTTCCCCTCGGACGACGGCTTCCCAGGCTCTGCGATCTCCTTTCGGGTGCTGTTTCCACCAGGAGGGACGCCCCGGGGCTGAGATCATGCCCATTTCCCCATGTCGGAGCCTTGCTGGCTGACCCACTGGCAAGGGGCAGCTATGGGACGGACACAGGGATTTGCACCGATGGGTCCCGTAACGGGTTCCTTAACGAAGTGACCCCCAAGCAGAGGGCCAGATCCTGCCAGCAAAACCCAAACCCGGTGGCCATGAGCTCTGCTACCACGAAACTCATCCCTGGCAGCACACAGGAGCTCGGGGGTGATCTCACCTGGGCAGGGATGAGCCAGGGATGCGGGGATGGACATGTGCCAGTGGAAGCTGATGCTCACGCTCCAGCGTGAGCCCACGCAGGGCTGGGTTTATAAACAGCCCTTTTATTTGGATGAAGAAAGTAAAGCTGTCCCCAGGCAGTACAAGGAAGATGGTTTCATCACAGTGCTGTTTGGAGGAGGAGCTGTGTCGTGGATAACCAGGCACCTCTGGGTCACCCGCAGCTCCTGCAGCGTTTTTCCTCCCTTGCTGGCAAATTGGCACAAAATTAGGATTTGCTTTGTGGGCATGGGGCGGGTGAGGCCACGGCTGGGCCGGGCACACGCACGTCTGCATCCAGCTGCGGGGCAGGGGACAGTTCGGCTCCCGGGGGAGATTGTCACTGACTTCATCCCCCCCACAGCCCCCGTCCCTGCAGGGCTATGGGCCAGGAGAGCAGCAATCAGGAGGAAAACGCTGTCTCTCTGCACACCCCAAGCTCTTGGCATTGAGCATGTGTTTTAAACCATCTCCTGGGCTCTTTTTTCCTCCAAACCATTGCCCACAGAGACCAAGATGTAGATTTACTCTACTTACCCCCTTGCCTGCCCAGGTTTACGAGCCGCGGCCGGTCAAATGAGCTGGAAAGGATGAAGACTGCGGCTGTGCTGCAATAAACCCATGAAATGCTTTAAAATGACTCCTGGTTGTTTTTACACGATCATTGGCACAAACCCATCAAATAATCCATCCACATTTATTTGTGCTGGCAGCTCTCAGCAGTGGAGGAGAGATTGATACTTGAGTACTCCGACCCCGCTTTGGGCACGATCCCCAGCCCAAGGCGGGACTTTCTTCCCAGCACTGTGCCGGTGTACAAGCAGCCTGGGAAACCTCGTGTTTCTGAACCGGCATTTTCAGCGCTTGCAAAAGCTGTGCCAGCCCCGCAGTGCCTCCCATGCAACTGGTGCAACGAGTTTCAAACCAGTGGAAACTTCCCAGCACTGAATGGCTGAACCCCAGCTACAGTTTTTGCAGGAAAAAAGGAACCGAGCTGAAGCACGACCGTGTGAGCAGAGCATGCCGGGGGTCTGGAAACCAGCAGCAAGCACAAATCAGCCGAGAGTTTCTGCTGGCTCTTGTTCCTGGGGTCAAAGCACTGGGAATAGGCACTTGCGGTGCGAAAGCTCCCTGCTGCACGGCCCAGCTGCCTCCCAGGATGCTGTGCTTTGGGTAGAGGCCTTGCCGGCACAGCACAAAGCCAGCAGGAGACGGGGCACTGCCGGAGCACCCACACCTTCGGTGAAGGTCTGTGCAGCCCAAAATCCCATGGGGGTAACGTGTGAGTGAGGCATCCATCCCCGCATCAGAGCAAATGCTCAGGCAGCTCTAATGGGGGAGATGGAGCCGCCGGGCTCAGCATCCCGACCGCTGTCCCTGAGCCTCGCCGCCAGTGTGCATTTGCCGAGGGCTGGCCAGGATCCACCCCATCAAGCTCTGCTCCAGCCCACAGCGAGGTTCACAGCTGCCGCCGCAGCCCAGCTCTCCGCACTTTTACCGAGGGTGTTAAAAGCCAGAGAGGATGAAAAATGAAAAATAGGTATTTGAGTGTTGGCTGGATCCTGCTGCCCGGCTCTGTTGCTAATGGAGAAGTGGGTGAGCTGAGCATGGCCAGGTGGAGGGAGCACCGCTGATCTGGGGGTGGTCACAGTGGCTCTTGGCGTGTGCTGTGGGCAAGGGGTACCTGCCGGAAAGCCTCAGGTGGGGCGCCCAGTGCAGGTTTTGGGGGGCCCAGCTTGGCCCAGCAGGTAACTGCTGGGAACTGGGGGCTCAGCAGTGCTGGCGGAGGCATCCTGCGGCTTGGGGACAGGGACAGCACTGGCTCCACTGCCGCTTTGCCACCAGCCCTGGAGCACCACGCGTCCTGGGGAGTGCTGGGCACAGGCACACACCTGCACATCACCTGTCCCCCAAGCTGTGCACAGACACAGCCCCGTGCAGATGTGCACACCCACCCCAGATGTGCACGGCCACCCCTGCAGATGTGCACATCCGTCTCCCAGGTGTGCACACACCCCCTGCTGGCGTGCACCCCCCAGATGTGCCCCTGCACCCGCCGTGACCACCCCCACGCAGCCCCTGCACAGCCTGGGGGCAGCCTGGGGACAGCCACCCCTCAAGGGGCAGGGGATTCTGGTGGCCCTTGCGTGTGGGACCGGAGCAGAGGCCGTGCTGTGGGTGCCAGCGCTTATCTCACCAGTGGTCACAGCTCACGGGTCCAGGCTGCACGCCCCCCCCGCCCCGGCACTCCCCAGCACAGCGCACTCTGGTTTTAATCACTCTCTGGTTTTTATTTGACTTATAACTGGGCAGCAGGAGTGTAAAGGTGACTTTTCCCAGCTGGCCATACCCCAGAACATGGGGTGTGTGTGTGCTGAACTGTGAACAAACATCCGCCCTCAAAAAAATGACTCAGTGGGAGCTGCGGGGTCCAACGTCGCACCCAGAGCTGCCTGCAAAGCCCTGCCGGCCTGGGGGAGAGCCACAGCAGGCTGCCCAGCCACCAGGCACCCACACGGCTCCAGCCATGGAAGCTGCAGGCTGAGCCCAGGTTTTAGGCTGAGCCCAGCTTTCCGGCTGAGCCCAGCTTTCCAGCCAGCTCGCAGGACCCGCAGCAGCCGGGGCAGGCAGAGTCCAGCCCTTGCAAGGCTGTGCATGGACTGCACTCCCACCGCCCAGCTCTGCCCGGGTCTGACGCACATGGGGTCGATGGCAACGTGCTCCAAGAAAGTGTTTCTTCTGCTTTTTTTATTCTTTAAATTAACTGGAGAGTCTGGGCGCGGACTTTCCCATAATTTCTGTTGAGTGGCAAAGACCAAGCATGGGAAGGGTTCTCCCCACCCCAGAAACATCCAGACACGTGAAAGCCATTGCACAGGAAGACCAAGGAGCATCCCTGGCCCCACAGCTGTCAGGAGCTGAAGGTCGGGCTCAGCACATGCTTCCACACAGAGCCAGGAACCAGCGCAGGTGGAGGCGACCGTCTGGGATCTCTCACCCTTCCCCTGCCCAAAGCCTGATGTGTGATCCCATCGGTCCCCCACAACCCCTGGGCGATGGGGCCAATGGTGCCCAGCACAACAGTGGGTCCACTGGCCGGTGCCGAGCCCCTGTGCTGGCTTCTGGGGGGGTCACCACAGCCAGAGGGAGCCTGGTCAAGGACCTCATCAAGGCAGCCCAGCTCATCCCTTCCCTCCTGGGCATGTTACCCAGAGAGGAGCTGTCGCTGCCTCTTCTCCGTGGCTCCAGCCGTGGGACTCCCCAAGCGGCCTCCAAACCCCGCAGCATCGCAGCAGAGCCGCTAACGGGAGGTGCAAAGGGAGAACTGGTTAATATTTAATTTAGCCCTAAGCCCGCATGTTTAATTACGCACAGTTAATTCTTCACTGTGTTATTCGTGGTCTACCACAAGTGCCGCCTCTTCAGTGCAAACTCCGCCGGGGGCCAGCCCGGCACGTCCAGCTCCCGCAGCCCTGCGGGGCCTGATCCTGCTGTGCCCGAGTGCCAGGCAGAGAGCAGCTCAGCCCGTGTGGGCGCCCACGGAGGACGAGGGCTCCCGCTGGGCCCTCTGCCTGCGCTGGGAGGACGAGGGCTCCCGCTGGGACCTCTGCCTGCGCTGCCTGCACTTCGGCAGCAGCATCTTTGCAGCAGGTGTTGCTGCAGCCCCGGCCAGCCCTGCTGGGCACAACCACAGTGCAAATACCAACACGGAACAATTCACAAGGTGACAACTGCGGAATATGAATGCAACGGTTTATTCTGCTGGTCCGAGTTGGTTTTTCCCCATAAAAGGTAGTTAGTTGTCTATAAAGTTAGTTGTGAGCTGGAGCTATTCTAAATGAAGACAATCAGTTGTTCCAGACCTTGTGCTAGTTTAAAGCAAAGCGGAGCTGAGCTCGTGATATGCCTGACTTGCAGAATTGCAAAATGTCCGAAGGTGACCCAGGGCTGGCACAGGGGTTGCAACGCGTCCCGCGGCCCCCTGCTTCGGCGGGCGTTAATGCCACGTGCTGCCAGCAGGACCTGCACACATGAGCGGCTCCCCGAGCACACCACGAGCCCTGCTGGCCGCGGCGCCGGAGACCTCTGCTGCAGTCAGGGCCACAAAATCATTGCAAATAACAGGGCAGGATGGCTAAAAGCAGGTGGCACTCGCAAGCCGAGCAGGATCCCTGCCTTACCTGCTCCTGCAACAGGCAGGGAAAGCCGGGGCTTTGCTACAGGATGGGGTTGCTCCAGGAGGGGTGCTGCACCAGCACTCAAAACAAAAAAAAATAACCCCGAACTTTAGAAAATTTTAAATTAATCCAAAAAAAGAAAAAATTAACATCAGCAGCTCCATCATCACTGTTAGCGCCTGTTGTGTGAGCAGAGGAGAAGCCCCGCTGCAGCCCCTTAACGCCTTTGGAGACCACCACCCTCTGCCCTCTCCCGACCCTCCGTCACACAGCCTCCTCTGCCCCGAGGACCTGGGGGGCTTGCTGCAGCGGGGTGGGGTGGGCTTTCTCCCCGCGGGTCACCGCCGAGCCTGGGAGGTGCCTGCGGAGCAGCTCTGGCTTCGCCCCGGCGTTTCCCCCCCTCCTCCTCCACCAGCACCCGCTCCCCACCTCCTGCATCCCGACGGAGACCCCCGCATCTGGAAAGCGATGGGGGGAGCACCGAGGTGGCTGAGCCTGGATGGAAACGGGGGGGTCCGGCCAAGATCACCACCCCGGCACGTCCCGGGCAGGGAGCAGGACCCCCTGCCCCTCCGCCCCTGCACGCAGCCGGCCCCGGCTGCTGGCACAGCCCAGCTCATGCAACACATTTCTGGCTCCAGCCTGCCTTAATTAATATTTTTAATTACAGAATGAATATGCTGACACGTTCTGCTTACAGGGCATGTGAGATGGAGGAATGTGCCAGTGCTGACATTACTGTTAAATTTTTGGAGGATGTGGGGGCCCGGCAGCCCCAGCCGGGAGCAGGGATGCTGCGGGGATGGTGCGGGGAACGGAGGGGAGAGGGGGGAGAGCAGCGGCGGAAAACCCGTGGGGAGGGTGCCGGGGAGGAGCCACGTCGTGGGAGAGGAGCCAAACCCTCACTGGAGCGCTGGGACTCTACGGGGAAAATCACCCCCGGCCCTTCCTCGCCATCCCTGGCACCCTCCTCCTCATCACTTCCCCAGAGCTTCACGTGCTGCCCTGCCTGCACGTGGCACCCATGGGCACAGCTGGATACGGCCCTGCTCCGCACAAGCCAGGCCCGGTGCATTAAAGAAAGCAATACCCAGTATTAATATTTAATTCTCTCTAAGCAGCTCATCTCGGTTAAGCACCCAGCAGCCCGTCCCACGGTCCCTGGGCAGAGGGAAATGGCATTTACCACCAGCTGCTTCTGCTGACATTTGATTGTTCAAACAAGGCCCAGCAAACACAAAAAGCTACAGTGAAATATCGGAGCATTTAATAAGATCCAGCCAAGCCCTGTGAGCGCTTGGGATAGAGACGGGATTTTAATAAAAAGGCTTCTTTATGATCAAATTAATGGGTTAGTATTCCCCACCCAAGCAACGCCATTTGGATTTTCTTTTTTTCCCCTCTCAGTAATGGGCTTTGCAGAAACAAGTCTTTGCAGATGCTTCCTGCACACGAGCGGCTGAAGGTGCCGGCAGGTGCCGGGAGGTGCTCGGTGCCCACGGGGCCCTGGCTGATTCGGTACCTTAAAGGGCACCGTGCAAAGGGCGGTTTGATATCCCACCTGGAAAGCAGCAGGGAAGGGAGGAAACTGCCGGCCCAGGGCCAGCGCCCGCAGGGTCTCTCCGGATGGGATGGGGAGCAGAGCCGAGTGCTGGGGGGGAGCAGAGCTGAGCCCCACATGGCACCGCCGTGGGACGCAGCCAGCCCCGAGCCCTCGCAGCATCCGAAGCCGGCGCCTGCACGAGCCTCTTCCCAAGCATCCGCAAAGCCTCTTTTCACACCCAGAAATGTTCGGCCGAGATTTCACTCACAAACAGGCGCCTGAGCCCAGGAAACCTGTCTGTGCACCATTTATGTCTCCCAGCGCAGGTAAAGAAGCTGCCGCCTCCTTCGCTGGAGCCCTGCTGCACAGGGAAGCTGCTCCGTGCATCAACACTGTCTCTCGTACTTCCTCGTCGTCGAGGTGACAGAAAGCCACTAAAGCATGATGAATCCATTTAGAAGTGAGTGCCTCAAGGCGACGGCATCGCTTAAGCTCAAGAAGGCAATCAGACTGGGCTTATAAACAGGGAAAACTCTTCAGAGCAGCATTTCTGGTAATAGAGGGGGGCCAGGAGGCACAGGGGATGAGGGATGGAGCCACAGCGGGAAGGTGCAGAAGGGAGGCTGTACGTGGAGCATTTTCCCACTAGCAAATACTATTAATCTAGACTAATCTAGAAAAACAAAAAAAGCAACAGAGAGAGACCTCACCTTCACCACCACCAAGAGCACGACCTGGTACCAGCACCTGCACACGCCGAGGGCAAGAACAGAACCTCAAGTGCTTGAGGCTGGGCCAATACTCTTTGTTTCTTCCCAAACTTTGCACCAGAAGCCTGACCTTGCTGTAATTAGCCATCAAATATTTCACGCTGCCTCCTTAGGGACAGCAACAGCGAGCCCCCAGCAGCAGGTTGTCCGTGGCCACCCAAGTGCATCGAGAAATAAAGTGCTGTTGGCGTACTCGCAGCATGAGGGTCCACCAACTCCCTGGTCTAAAGGCTTGGTGACACCTCGACAGGAGCAGTAACTCCTCTACCCCGTGGATGAATGGCCTGACGTGGCAGCTGGCAGGAGATGCACAGGACCCATCTGTCCTGGCAGGTGCAGATGGACAGACTCCCCTCGCCTGCACCGGCTCTGGAGCGTGTGCCGCTCACGGGACGGCTCCTCCACTCGAGGCCAGCGGCATGGCGGGGTTTGACCCCTCCCAAACCAAGGCAGGCACGTGTACTCCTCTTCCCTGAGATGGAAAACGCATGAGCAGCCACGAGAGCAGGACCAGAACCCCTCTGCTCCCCCCTCCCACCCTCTGCTCGTAAGTGGTTATTACCGTGGCACAAGGTGCTCCGTCCTGTTAATCTTCAGTTCAACCCAACGAGAGCTACTCGGCAAGTTGCTTAGAGATACAAATTCAACCAGATGAGCTCTTGAAATATTTACTGGCCTAAAGATTCAAGCCGGTGAGTGCCAAGATGTCTTTCAACATTTGCACTTCTCCATTGCCAAACTCCACCTTGTTTAATAGGCTGAAAGGCTGAGCGCTTGGTGTTTAAATAGCTCCTGCCGTTTTTGGAAGAGATTAGTAAAGTACAGAAGCAGCTATTTAACATTCAGGAAGCGCGACGCATACATGGGAGTTATCAGTCACTCCAGGCAGATGGTAAATGTATTTCCTTTCACCACAAACTGAGCAGCAAACATTCAAATTCATCACCAAGACAACTTATTTAAATCCACTTCTATTTTCAATTCATACGTTTTTAACAAACTGCTAAGTAATGAAAATCAATATTTTCACCCAAGCAGTTGGGAGACAGTCCTGAAGCTCTGCCCGGCTGCGGAAGATTTGCTCTATGCATTTCAGTCACGCAAAATTATTCACGACCAAGTCAAACGTGGCATCCTGGGTGCAGGTCATGTTTACAGCCAAGGAGGCACCGACTTTCCGTCGACCAGGGAAAGTTAGCCCCGATTTAACGGCACTTCTGCATCAAGGTGGAAAGTGTCACTTCAGGCATGGAGCGGCTAAGGCAGAGGTGACCTCAATCCCAATTTTGGGGGGGAATTTTGATAGGACTTGCACATTCCTAGCTGAAAACAGGAGTTAAGAGACTTGTGCATTTCTTGCGCATTATAAGCAACCTCAGCAGACCACCTGTCGTCTTTGTTAGGATATTTTTTAGTGACCAGTTAGTTAAAATTGTTATTTAACAAAAATCATATGAACTCAAAATGAGATGCATTTAGCAGAAATAACTCACATCAGCAACATACTGCATGAGCTTTGCTTGAGCAGAGAGAGAATATACATCTGTGGTCCTTATCCCAAATCAGCAAACTCCTAACTGTTGAAGAAGGAACGTTTGCCATCTTACTTAGAATAAAAACCTTCTAAAATTCCCTCAAAGGAGACACCTCAGAACGACTAAGACGATTGCTCATCAGGGCTCATCTGCAACCACACGTAGAGCAGAGGGTACCGACTGAAATAACGAAAATGCCCCACGTTTGTCTTAAGATAAAAAAATTTATTTTACAGTCTTATAAAGCAGCTTTACATTAAGCACAAACGTTGATCCATTTACTTCGTATATAAACATAGTAGAACCTTTCCCTCTGCAAAAAGTCATGTCTCGCCGTATATAAAACTAACGTGTGCACATTGTGCTTAAACTGCAAAGTCTGTACAGCTTTACAAAGGACTACCCTTTACAAGAGCATCCTGTAAACAATTTATTGCATATTTAACACATGGTGTATATCCCACATGTAAAAAAAAAAGTAGAAAAAATAAAGTACAATTACAAGGTGAATGAAAATAGCAGCTTTCAGTGAATGTCTTGCACAATGGCTGAGAAAAACAGCACTGCCACACTTGTACGGTTGTGCTTGTGTGTCACTGGTTTGTATATACCCATGCGCGCTATGGTTCCGATGAAGTCTATGTACAGGAAGCCTCATGGAAAGATTAAAAAGATCTTAGCGACAAAGACCTTTGTCAGTTTGAAGACTGAAAACAAACATACAAAACCCAACTTAAGTGAATTTGGTGAAGTTATGGGCACCAGTGTCCAACAATCCTCCTCCACTGCACAATTAAAAACAATAACAGGAGAAACCCCCACACTAACTCTCTTCGGTTCTACAACCTCTGATGGTGGTCGGTTTAATTTACACGTGTGCTAAGGCCAACAAAAACGCGATGGAGATGTTAAGGATAAGGTGGTCTGACAGGACCGACGGCGTTGGCATGGCCAACCTATGCTTCTGAGCTCACCTATCCAACAGCTGCCGGGCTGACTCTCACGAAGCACTGAAAGATCAGTGACACTGCAATTTTTCAACTGGCATTAATTAAAAAAAAAAAAAGAGGAAATTGTGGCCTCCATAAGGCACCAATGCCATCTCTTGAGCAGTACCCAAAGAGAGTCTCCCTAGATTCTCCAAATCCAAAATGGGCAAAAGATGGAAGAAACAAACAGGAGAAAAATGTTTCTGTGTTTGCAGTTAAGGACCAGTTGTTCGTAAAGGAAGCACATTTTTCTGGGTTTTGCGTGTCTGTGTGTGTGTGTGCGCGCGTGTGTGTGTATACACATGTACGTAAAAAAAAAAATTCACCTCTGCTACCTTTGGTATTGAAATTTCTCCTGTGACATCCACTTCTCATATTAATTGATATGATCGTAGCATGCGTTTGCAAAGATCAAGTAATTACGAAGTTGTTTCAAATATCTGCAAGAAATACAAAAAGCATCAAAAAGTAAAGAAAAAAAAAAATCAAGATGCATATTGTCCTTGTGCCCAGCCTTTTTGTGATTTGAATGAACTCTGTCCTCAGTATGATCATCTTAAGCTTAGCACCCACCTACATGTACAACATGTAGGAGGATCAATGGAAAAACCCCAAAGCTAATACACGTCCTTCCCACGCCGGCACACGTCGGGGGCTTTCGAGTCTGGGACCCCCACAGCAAACAGCAGCAAGCCTCAACAGAGCTGATAACCCGGTATTTGCTGCGCTACCAAACTAAACACCCCTGACCTAGTGATGCAGTCGGTCGGTTTTACTCCTCTGGACCAAGCAGGAAGCCACACGCCGAGAAGGCAGGCTAACGGTGGGTGTAAAGGATTGATAAATAGGAAAAAGAAACTGCCTGGTTTCTTCAGCATTACGGCAGTACAGTGAAAGCGTTTGGGTTCGGACGCGTGTGTTCGGTTATTGCACGAGTACCTCGCTCGCTTGGCAGAGCCACGAAGACAAAGCACACCCAAGAAGCCAGTGCTGGAGATGTAACGGCCCCGTACACGATGAGTAAGACAGGCAGAGGTGAAACTTGGTATTAAAGCACAGGTGGAGCTGGAAAGCCCTCTGGGGTAATTTTAATTTTTAACATGCTTGATATACTCAAGCATGTTAAAAATTAAAATCACCACAGGAAAACCTTAATTAATTCCAACTGAATTTCCTGTGCGCTACTCAAAATGAGCTCCACGTCACACTCAGGAATTCAAGTCTCCCAAAGAATGAAGTTGCCAAAGCTTAGAGAAACCTCTCAGATGTAATTAAAAAATACAGTACAAAACATCGGGCTCCACGACGAGAGATTTCAGCTACCAGGGAGGAGATGACACCAGCAAACCTGACGGGCGATGGTAAATTTGGCTTTAGAAAAGGGGGGTGGCACGGTTGCAGGCTTTGTGAGGTCCGCGAGCCCCACCGCGTTGTGCTTACGTGACGTGACTTTGAAGCCTGCACGCTGTCTCCGTGTTTTCCATCCACATGTCTGTAAAGAAACCATACAGCTAAAGGATCTCCATACGGAGAATTGAACCCCCCCCCAAAACATTGTGTATTTTTCATCCCAAGAAAAGAACCCATATTAAAAAATAAACCTTTAAAAAGATACACTGTCCACTACCCAGGCTACAAGTAAATACACATTTACGGCATTACACCACATGATCTGTTATGCTGTTCCAACATATACACATATAACTCCATTTTAAAAGAGGCCACAGACTAACTTTTCAGGCAAGTGCTGGACTTGAGAGACCTGTATGGCTTCTGCAAATGTTTTCCTACAAAAAGGAAAAAAAACCAAAAACGTCCCCAAACTCAGGAGCACAAAGGGGTTTTGCTTTGTGCAGTTAGTTTCGCTGTGGAGCACTAAGGACAGGTGAAGTTCCCGAATCCTACCCATCAGACCCAAATATTTTCACACTGGAATGCAATGATTTCAGGAGATCAGTTTTAAGGATCACTTCTTTGAAACGGTCTGTAAAAAATTTAGGATGCAACCTTTGAAACTGTACCTCTGCGAGGCAGCAGGACTGAGGGGTTTGGTTGTAAGCTCTAGTTGTGCTTTGCCCGGCCGCCTCGCAGATAGCTCTTCCACCTCTTGACGAACTCTTTGAAGATGGGGGACTCGTCTATCGTGCTGAGGAGCTGGAGCTGGTTGATGTGGGTGGTGTGATAGTCCCATCGGGCCAGGTTGGGAGCGGTGCCGAGCATGAAGTGCCGAAGGTCGTAGATGGTCCCTGAGCCGGTGTCGTAAAGGGGAAGCATGGCCTTCAGGGACTCCATGCCCCGCTCGTAGAGGACCCGCGCCTCCTTCCCCAGCTTCTCCCCAGCCGTTTCTTTTAAGTCATACAGCCCGATTAAGGAGTACATGAAGCCGTTGAGCACGAAGGAGCTGGGTGAGGTCGGGTACTCCTCGTACCAGTCGTGCCGGTTCATGAAGACGGCTTTCACCCCGCGCTGCTCCGACGGCAGCTTGTACGGCGCCGTTGCCCGCAGAGCCGAGCTGAGGAACACGTGGTCCTTCGTCAGCAGGTACGCCCGCACCAGCGTTGAGATGGCCTGTCCTTGCGCCATGGCCGAGTACCAGCCTGGGTCCAAGGACTTAAATCCCTCCCCCAGCTTCCTCATCACCATGATGGGCCAGCCGCCCCTCTCGTCCTGGTCCCTCACCAGCCAGCTGCTGGCAGCAAAAAAAGCCGCCATGTGAGCGGTGGCCGAGATGGTGACATTATCGAGGAAGCCTCTACCCTTCGCTATCAGCCTCACCACTCTCTTGGGCATGATTTTGGTCTGCTTCACGGCTTTCGTGTTCGAGAGGCCAACGCCCTTCCGCAGGTCGGTGACCAGGTCCCTGGTGAGGGTGCTCCAGCTAGTCCTGGGACCGATGCCGTAGTAGATGTCTCGGTCCTTAAAAGCAATGAGCTGGGTGTTGGAGACGTAGTGCACGGTGAAGAGCTGGTTCTTCTCCGTCGTCTCAAGAACCACAGAAACGCTCCCGTTTGTTACAAATTTGAGATCAAAAGAAATAATAAAATCTCGGGTGTTCCCAAGCTGCAGAGATACCCCCTCGGTATTTTCTGCAAAACAAACAAAAAAAGCCGTGTTCAGTGGTAAAGCACTCATTCCTCCAAAACGTTTAAGCTATGAAGCACAGCTTCCAGAGGTAAGCCCTCTTACCGGGCAGGATCCAAAAGCTTTTAGGGCAGCCCATCAATAATTCAATCATTCTTTCTGTGTACTATCATATATTATTTAATTAAGGATAAATCAGTGAGCGAAGGCCGACTCCCGCAGCACCGGAGAGAACTCATTTGCATCTTACATTAACACGCTGCAGCACTTTGCTGCGGAGCAGAAGAGCCAGGGGGCTGGATCGATGGCTTTATCATACGCTTCTGGTACCTGATTGATGGTGGAGCGTGACGGACACCAGCAGGATCTGGGGTAAGGGAAAGGGCCACCAACGGGGGGGTCTCGCTGCTGCTGCAGCTGCCTGCTGGCAGGATGCAGGACAGGCAGAGCCGGACTTTTCCTACAGGATGGGGCACAGCAGCCAAGCTGCAAGAACGTAGATGCTGCGTGATTTTCCTCTTCTGTAATTCAAAATGTAAACCAACAACCACCCTTTTGTCCCAAACTGAAAATTTCACTTGGCAGAAAAGACACCAAAAATGCAGCGCTGCTTGAGCGGTCGCATTTCTGCATAAAGCTCCACTTTCAGCAAAAAAAAGCGGGGAGTGCCGAGAAGCAGGTGTTGAGGATCCTCCCAGGACCGATATTTAAATCTGCGACTTTTTTCTTTCCCAACCTGACAGTTCCAAAAACCAGTGCGCTGATTAGTTTAAAGGGGGGGGAAAGAGAAAAGAATACAGAAAGACTAACGTGTTAAAGTATTTATTAACCTCTCCATTGGCAAAACGCAGTTTAATTAAAAAATATATTAAATAAAGCTCCTAGGCAATGCCACATAATTAAATCCAGTGTTCTCTCACAGGCTAGATTTTAAAATGTAAAATCAACTCCTCCCCAAAAAACCTATACTAGAAGATCAAAGGGCTAATTAGTTTGTAAGGCTGTGTGCAAATCCTGTCGCTTTGAAGGCACAGAGGGATGATAAACACTTAAAGACAGTCATCTTAAATTAACCGCTTTCTATAGAATAAAATTCTCCCGTGCGAGGCAATTGTTTCCTTTCTGCTACTTCTCAATGTGTGAAATGCCCTATAAATATTTCTACGTGCAACCAACGAGTTATGGTCCACTCTCCCTGCATAGCAGAGGCTTTTCCCCATCTCCCAAACTAATCTATGGCATTTTGCATCAAGACCGTTTCCGCGTCTTGCGCTGTACGGTGCTATTGTATGGGACCTATTATTTTGACTGAATGTCATGTTTTCCAATCTTTTAAAGTAAAAGCTTCACTCCTTTGAGTTCTGGAGATCAGCATCTGCTTTGGGAGAAGAAACCGAGCGCTTTGTTACACAACATTTTGCTGCTATGAAAAATCTAATTAAAAAAATCCCACTCGCAATTCCTGTCAAGTAAGTTTTATGGTTCCTTGTAAATGCTTGTGTGATAACAAAGTGAATTATAATAGAAGGAATGATAAATAAAATAGAAAACCCCCACTTTTTTCAAAAAAAAAAAAAAAAAGACTTTTAAGAGGTGCAGGAGAACTAAAGGCTGCCTGTTGTTTGCGCTGCCTTAAGAGCCTATCAATCCATTACTTAAGGCCATCTAAGACGAGTGGATTCATACCGCGGCCTTCGAGCCCCACAGATTACTCTGCCATCAATAAAGGATGAGGAGAGAATACATAACAGATCTTTTAGCCTTTCCTCTCCCTGTATTTATCTACTACAAAGACACAAGAGTGTTCGACAATTTTTTCCCTGGAGACCCAGGCCTAAGGTGCCAACTGAAAATTACTTCATTGTCTTTTTAAGTAATGGACTCATTAATTCTAATGGGTATTGATTGAGGAAAAATACATTACGTCCTTATTAATGAGCCTGTCCTAGCACAAAGGAAACTCTCGCATGAAGTAATGAATTTCCCTGCTAAGTACGAAACAGAACACGGTAAATTGAAGAGACGGCAACAAAATGCATCTTGCACGTCTGCAGGTGAAGGAGAGCGCCCGTGTGCAGCCCCAGATCTTCACCGGCCTCCCACAGTACTCTGCAAATACCTGTGGGCAGCTGCTCCCTCTTGCTGCCTTGTTTAAGGCAACTTGGGCTAGCCAGAACTAAGACCTCAGATTTTGCAAAAATAGTTGCATCCCAATGAAGAGAGAGATCCCGGGTCCAGCCGGAGAGCAGCACATGCTACGCTTGCTCCAGGCTGAAAATAGACCTTATCTATCATCTGTCAACATCTGCTTATCACACGTCAGCGCTATTTCCCAGGCTTCACAACTGGTTCCATTTTTTTCTTTGCTTCTATTTTGAGGCAGAAGCTGAAAGGCTCAGGAAACGTGACTGTAGCTTCTCAATGCCCTCCATGCATACATCCACCCATTTTTTCATTAAAATAGTGTTGAAAAAGCAGTGATGGAGAGAAAACCGAAGAAAAGAGAAACTCCAGAGGTGCAGAAATGAGATGACATTCTCAGGTGAGATCTTAAGGATGGGAAGTCAGGCAGGATAAATGAAAACACATTAATCCTAGCAAGTTAAAGCTCCCCTGATACCATCTGTGCAAGTTAACAGACATGGCTCAGCTGCCACGCGTTTAGGATAACCCACCTGGAGCGACAAACTGTTTGACGCTAGTGAACTTGGCTTTATCAGATACTGTGGACAGAGAACAGCCTTTCGGCACCGTCCAGTCCACAGACCTGCTGGTTTTGTCCTTCTCTTCGGCTGTTTCGTACACCTCGATGTGAGGTGGTTTCTCCGTCAGGTTTTTACTGTAGTGACTTAAGCCGTACTGTGCAATCTGGATGGGGTAGAAATAGCCTTGAGGTCCCCACTGCGTGGACAATGGCACACCTATGAGAGAGGAAGAAAATGAGTATTTTAGTGGCACGTTTTCAAAAAAACAGTGTTTGCAGCCATGCACGCTCCTCCTCCTCACTCCTTTACTTCTAGCAAATAATATTTCTAGGTTTCACCATTAGTTAGACTTGAGGAAAGTCCTGTTCAAGGAGTGAATTGCTCCCATTTACACTGAGATCTGTGACTAGCCTAAACTAAGCAGATTTGAGTGGCAGAGAAGTCCTTATCATGTTCTTCCATACATTCTCATTTAATTGTTTACTGAAGCATCATACTTGTTTTAAAATACATTTAAAATGCTCTAACAGATTTTCCCCCCCTACCCCAGAGACCACTAAATCTCCAAACGATGTTACATCTAACACAATCCCTTTAATGCCACATAAATCTTTGCAAATTTAGTGTATATGTTATTACCAGATTTTGGTAAGAGTTATTTGATGCTAAAAAGAGCAATTTACCCAGCATCTACAAATCTGCTCCAATTACCTTGGCTCGCCTCAGAGTATTACAAGCACAGTCTGAAGTGATGCCTGTGGAAACCAGCCAAGCTCTCCGTGCAATACCAGCAGAATACGCCCCAGTTCTTCTACCCAAAGCTGTCCCTTGTCTTCAGAGCTACTGCTCCAGCCCAGCCATCCCTGGGATTAACCCTCCACACACGACTCCCTGTCCCAAAAGCTGGCTGTCTTGCAGGAAAGCACACTTCATTTATGGTTAGGGTGAGCTTAGATTTAAAAGTCTGCCCCGACCAGAAGAACCCCCCCTGGAGCACCACCTCTTTAGAGGACTCAAAGCAGGAAGACCACAGAGAACATCTTCTGTAGCCTGATGGAGTGGATTTCACATGCAAAACCCGTTGTATGAGCTCAGACAATGTCACTTAGCCGTGCTTGATACAAAACTTCCACCCTCCGTTACGATCATTAGCAGAGATGCACCTGCAGAAAACCCTGCTGAGCTCCAGGCTCTCTCCTCTGCCTGCCCTTCGCCAGCTCCCAGGAGCTGCAGCCTCCAGTTTTGGGTGGAAAAACCCTCGTGCTGTAAACTGCCTATTGCATCACTGGCTGCGTGGGAAATGGAAACAAACTGTGTGGAGGAGACTTCTTTATACACATACCTCCATAAGCAAGCAAAGACACGATACTTAAGATACAGATAAAAACAGGATTCTTCTAAAGTCCTGAATTTTATTTGGAACAAATTCCCAACCTCTAAATATGAATCCCAGGTGGGAATATATCATTGTGACCCTCATGCAGGAAACCAAGGATATTTAGTACTGCAAACCTTTGCATGCACGTAAGAAAAGAAAAAAGAAGATGAAAATAAACAAGTTGGCATTTGCATGATCTTCCCCCTTGGCAATGTCAAGCTCAGAAACCAATTTCTTCTGAAATCTGGTACAATGAAAAGATTACTTAAACTAAATGTAAAAAGATACATTTTCATACATATTTTGGTGCTTTGTGTTACTAATAAATGTTACTGATGGAGATGTGATGGCTTACTGCTGCCTAAAGAGAAAAAAATCACAGGAAATATTTAAATACCATGTATTATCTCAACTCCTGGAAGCCAGCTCGCTTATTAATGCTAAACATTTTCAGTTAAGGGTGCATTCATTGAGACTGAAAGATGCAAAAAAAGAAATCTGCTATAAGAGCTTTACTTGAAATTTATACAAGATGACAAGATTAAATTCTCCAGGTCATAGGACATAACAACACATTAACCTTGCAGAAAGAGAGAAGGTGAAAATATAACACGAGGGTTTTTTTCATCATGCAGCAATACGAGAATCTCTGGGGCTGGAATGACGCAAGGCAAGAGCCTAAAACTGTCTGAGAACGTATTTTAATATTAAAACACCTTCCCTACAAACTACAACCATGTCTCTTCCCCGACCTGTTTGCTGGATGCCAATAACTCTATCGCCTTTACAAAATCCAGGCTCTGGCACCACATTTCAGAATGATAGGTCTTAAATCACATGCTGCAGAAAAGCAAGGTTTATAGATAAATAACCACATTGTCGAGCATTAAACTCACTGTCTCTCGAGGTTTAAGTAGAGAGCAGCTACGCACAGCACCTCGTGCGCGCATCTGGCAAGGCAAGAGGCTGCCGAATCTGACCTGGTTCTCAATTAGTTCTTACTGAATTTCAGCTTTTTGCGTGAAAAACATGACAAGAACTGCGGAGTCCAGTTGCAAGGGGCATCTCACACATCTTCCACATTTCATACAAAAACTGGTGGGGCTCCAAGTCCTAGGTCCAAGCCCACCCCCCAACAACAGAAGCAGCACCCGTGGCTCTCATTCATATTCACAAGCTGTATTTAATCAGCAATGACTGTAGCAATTAGAAAGGAGAGCCACCTCCTCAGCCTCTCACAGCAGACGTAAACCCTGAGCAGGGCAATGCTCACACGTCGTGGATGCGTAGCTACCAGGATCCATTTGCACCTTTGGGAGAGCCCCGAGTTTCAGAGCCCTGTTTCCCTTCCTTGGCAGATGTAATGAGGATGAGAGTTAAAAAAATAATAAAAATGTAAGAGTAACCTTAAAAAAACCCCACAACTGACATACCCTATGCATTTGTTTATGTGAATCCTTTACAGACAAATTAATTGCATGACATGCCAGCTTTCTGCAGTGACCGCATCATGGGAAGAGCTCATATCAACACAGCAGAGCATCACCGATCACCGAGATGCATGAAAATTGATGTATTTTATTAAGTAAAAGTTGGTGTTTAATTTATGAGGGGTCACAGTGTCACATTCCATAACAGTTTTATAAAGTCACTGATTTTTTAATATGAAACCTGACAAGAATTTTCTGCGATCAAATCTTTGCCGAGATGCGGGAAGGCCTTGCATCCTAATTACTGATGGCACGGTTTAGCAAAAGTGCAAGTTGGAAAGGATTTACCGTATATTAATTTTATCCAGAGATGCTTCGATGGCTGGAGAACTTTTTGACCCTTCAGCAGTCCTCCGAAACCTCCTCACCTTGCTGTGGCCAGCAGCACCTTTCGCAGGACAAGGCGAGGCGAGGCAGCGCGGTGATGCCGATTTACCCGGACCGTGCACAGGACGAGCTCTGGCAAGAGCTAATCCCACACTGCTGAGCAAAACCCTCCCCGCTTGCTCTGGAGCAGCCCAGTGGTGAAGGTTCGACTGCTGTATCTCCAGCACTGCCCCAGCAATGCAAGGAGACGGGATATCGTTAAACCTGAAGACAAAACCCCGAATATTAAGCTGCCCGTGAGCGGCCAGGCCGTTCCACAGGTGCTGGCAGTGCCGTTTGGCTCAGAGCGTGGGGCTGTATATCTGTGCCCGCAGGGAAGCGGGAGCCTCCTCAGACAGCAGGGCCAGGCTTTTTTTTTTTATTTTTAGATTTTAAAATAACTTGTGGCTCCCTGACAGATACGACAAGTGTCAACAACAATGCGAAAACCTGACAGTAGCACTGTAAGAGAAGCGTCCCAGCACCTCTGGAGTTTGCTGCAACGAGTAAAACCAGAGATCATAGAATAGTTTGGGTTGGAAGGGACCTTTAAATGTCCTCTAGTCCAACCCCCAGGATGCAGGACAGGAGCTGGGAAAACTTGGCACGAAGTGGAGAATGTGCACGATTTCTGAAAGTTTTTTTTATCAAGTCTATCACGACAAAATTAAGATCACTTTGCATCTCAAATGATGGCAGCAAATTTTAAGAAGCATTTCAACTATTAAAAAAAAAAATACTCGACACAAACCTTCAACACCACTTATGCACTTCACTCTGTCTCGAACCTCTACGTTGTAGCCCTCGAAGGACATGAAGACCCCGTCGGGGTGGTAAGGTGCTCGCTGTGTGTATACTTTGGAGTAGCTATGAGAGAATTCAAACCTGTCATAACCATCGTACTGAGCAATTTTCCCATAAACCTCAAAGTATTTCTCTACCCAGCTGAACGGCAGGAAGACCTCGTTGCCTTCCCTCCTCCCTTTAACGGTGTGCTCATCATTGATCAGACAGTCAATCTCCTCGTACTTCAGCCCCGGGGCTTTGTTGCCATTGAAGCCTCCCGCGACGGGGGGAGCCTTCTGCTGCTCCTGGGGCGATGCCTCCTCGCTCTGCTGCCGGGCCAAGTCGCTCTCGGAGGCGGCGGCGGCTCGGCGTTCGGGGCTGGCGAGGCTGCGGGGGAAGGGGCCGGCTCTGTCGGAGGAGCATCGGTTCCAGAGCAGGACCGTCACCAGGGTGAAGAGGGCACAGATGATGATCAGAGTCTTGTAGTTGACCCGAGCTGCCAAGCAACGCATATTCACACCATACCTGCAAAACAGAGAAGGGAGAGCTTTTCAAGTGGCGGTGCTTAAAGCCGGAGCTGTCGGTTCTGCTAATTCGGAGCCCCGGTAGAGCCTGTCCAGTGGGAGCATCGTCAGATGCACACCACGATGGTGTTCCGTGGGAAGGGGACAGGTGGGGGCACCTAGAGGAGAATTTGGGTTTTTCCAGCTCTCCATAAGCAACGAGATCAAATGTACCAAGTCATGATTCACCTCCTGCCTGCGACAACACGTTGTTTCACCAAATGCAAAGGACGCAAAGAAACAGCGGCGAACGCAGGGCAACTGCTTCTAAATGAAAAGCTTGATGTTAATGAGACGCTCAGCAACCACTGGGAATCAGCAAACAAACTCTCACCGGCCTTGGCGCACAGAAGGAAGAGAAGTCCTCAGCAGAATATAACCGCCACCTACCCAGCACCATGGAAGAGGGATTTCCAACAAAACAGCCCTACCGTCAAAACCTAAAGCCTAGAAATATCTGTAGTTCACACAGCTGAAATCACTGAGATAGCTACATAAAAACAGATGGCTATTTTTGCCTTTTTTTTTAGAAGCACAAACTATAAACATTTTCCGAGATGAAAACTCAGCATTCAAGGCTGGATCGATTCGTAACATTACCGCACCTCAAATGCACTTTTAAAACAATAACGTGTACGAAGAGGAGCAAGCGGGCTGGTAACGGAGGACTTTACAGCCAGAGCCCTGGCAGGGACGGTGCCAGTGGCCCTGAGCCAGGAGCCTCCTGAAGAAGTGAAGGAGGGACTGGGAAAGTACGGGACTGCCCCCGGGGACAGGACCTCCACGGATGCGCTCGGGGGCTCACGTGTCCCAGTCCCCCAGGAGGAGGCAGAAAGTATGTAAACCCTCTCTCGGGATTTTCTTTTATTTTTTTCCTGCAAGATAAACCTCCTGCTGCATGAAGCGTGCTCCAACACCACTGTTACAGCCCTGGAAAGGAGCAAGGCTGAGCAGCATGGAAATAAATCCAGAAGTTGAAGTGATCTAAGCACGTTTGCTCAGAAGACCCTACTTTTGCTGAGGAATGAAGTCCTTCAAACAAACGACATGCGCATTTTTCAAATGCGCAGGAATATTTAAGATACACTTCATAAAATCCTTATTAAACAGAAGTTTAATTTTGCCTCCCTAGTAAGCCGCAGTTATCAGAGCTGCCGAGTTAAGTTTTAAATGCTTTGCTTAAATGCAGCCCCATCTGACATCCCTGGGGGCCGCCCGGCGGCTGAGCGAGGGGGCTCGTGCAGCCCCAGACGCACCAGGATGGTCCAGCGGTGCTGGACCTGGCCAGTGGTGATTTCAACACGGTCCTCCAGAGACAGCTGTAGATATTGCAGCTGCTCTGCTGATATGCAGGAGTTAACCATACAGCAATTAAAAGGAGTTTCACCTCGAGTTCCACCCCCCCTTTTTAAATTGAAATAATCAATTATCTCTCACCAGTTTTATGCTTCCATACTGTAAGCACCATCTGGTCATTTAAAACTGGACTTTAAAAGGTAAGCGTCTTATTTTCTGAAAGCCCGGTTTACTACAAGCTTTTAGAGAACATAAATTTATATATAATTGTATTTTTATGGAAATGCTAGCATAAGAATAAATCCAATTTTCTGCATCAGCAGATAATTTTTAGTGATGATGCTTTCAGGACGACCTCAACAAATATGCTCTGCTCTTTTTACACAAAGGGATAATTCACTTTTAAATAGGGAATGACATTTCTGACACACTTCACCCCTACCTATAAAACTCAAAATTAATTAAGCCATCTGGATTACCAGGGGTTGGGGAGAGAGGGAAGGGGAAACACCATCACCGCACTTTTTACATCCCTATTACCCCATGCCCGTTACTCCACGGTTTTAAACAGAGTCCATAGCTGCAAAAAGGTCCTGGCTATGCCATTATAGACAGCTTTTATTTTATTTGGGTTCTGCTGCCTTGGACAGTAGAGAATTAGGAGCAGCACAAAGCATTTCCTATGCTCGCCTTGCGGCTCCAGGGAAGAGCAGGAGATGCTGCAGGTCAGGTCCGGCCGCATCTGCGGCTTCCCGGCAACGCTGCTGGAATACTTAGTTTTTATGAACTATAAATGAACTGAAGGGGACTCGGAAAGAAAAGTGGAGTATTTTCAGAGAACCATCACATTAAGTCACACCAGTCACCGAAAAAAATCTAGAAATATCAGTGCAGGAGAGAGGCTTATTACATGTTAAATGGATAGATGGATTTTTATTCAACTGCAGAAAAAAAAAATCAGAATTTCAACAGTAGAAAGAGGCAATTTAAACCCACAAAGGGACTGTGTTAAATTGGTTTATTTCCTTGCTGCTTTTATGAAAAGGATTTCATCATACCATGCGTAAAAGATTTAAGGAGTACAACACGGGTAAGTAGTTTTAAGGTCTGAATAATATATCCACAAGACCCACGTTTGTTTTCTCCTCATTTTGCAGGATGACATACCTAGCCTCTCTAAGGCTACGCACCGAATCATCTCCCACCTAAATTTGAAGGCACAGGCTGTTCATCATAAAAGTTGATCTTTATCCCTCAGCTACTGCTGGAGCTACAGGTTTTAAAGGGCAAATACTTCTCAGAAGTCTGGCTAAAATTCCTTTAACTCCTATGCTGAATTACTACTGCGAGCTACAGAAATGGCTGCAGCAGAGCGATGCACTGCTGTTATTTACAGCTGGGACCGACACCCGCACTGGCCTACAGCAACAATGCAAATAATCTAGAAATTAATACTTGTTTAGTTTTACACTGTTTACGCTTACATAGTTGCTGTACAAATCATTATATAAATTCTAATTAAAATGCAATGAAATAGCATTTCTTAGTGTGAACAACTAGTTTCAACTGCATCCCAAAACAGGGATGCAATTAGAGAAACTCATTTTGCCAATTCTAGCGAGGTGTCAAGGCTTCTGAAACACTGTTTTTAATATAAAGAACAACTGGATTAAATAAAAATAAAATCTTACTACCACTGCTTTATTAACGATGCCTGGAAAAAGGACAAACCTTGGTATTCCATGCTGTTAATTAGGAATCCACAGTCCCAGTTGTGTATCTGAGAATGACAGATTCAGTTCTGGTACTCAGTTCTTACATAAAACCAAGTTATTTGCATTCTAAAAATATATATGTCTTTCTCTCTTAGGAAGTCCCTTGTAAGACAGGTTTTCTTGATCTGCAAAACTGTGTTGAATGTATTAAAAGTAGGAATTTCTCTGAAGTCCAGACTATTGCCAGGTTTCTGTGTACTCGAGGGGAAAAGTGTGTGTGTGTGTGTGTGTGTACACACACATTTTTTTTCAGTGAGCAATGACTTGACCATTTCCTTTTGATCAACACCAGCATCAGCCTTTTGATCAACACCAGCATCAGCCCAAACAGTAGTTCTCCAGTTCATCACTTCACTCCCTTCCAGGTGTGGGAATTAACTGGAGAACTACCATGATGTTTAGCATTTCTTTGGTTTTCCAAGAACCATTAAAATATAGCTATTTCAATAAACTGTTCTAGCTTCTTTAAGATATCTCAGTGGGAGTTACACAGGAGTGTTAATCTGAAAATGTTAAATTACAGCAGATGCTATATCACATCCTCCTCTGTTAGAGATAAATTTTCCATTGCAGCAAATCATGAGATTGATACAACACTTCCAGGCACAGACGTGTCCACTGAATCCTTCTGACTTTTCTGTAGTGCTATTTATATTCACACTACCTGCAGCTACCGAAGATCTTAAGCTAAACCTAATTTTAACTGAACATCAGAGCCTTTTCTTGAACACATCTGACTACTGACATTTCATTAGCTTCTGTCCTTCAGCTTTCTTTTTTTATAAGTTTATATTATCAACATTAAATTATCCTTTGGCATTATAAAATACTGCATTTTATACAGTCTAACAATGATTGTACTGTCAAAAACCAGTAAGAGGACTTTTTCTTTTTGAAAATCCTGAGACAACAGAGCAAAATTTCAAGCACGGGAATGAAGATGCCTCTCCTCCACCATCACTGTGCTCTACATAAAATACCAAACATCCAGGAAACAGGACAGCCCTGGTATTAAGTCTGAACATCTCTGGAAGAAAAAAGGAAAAGCAAAAAAAAGAATAAAATCTAGAAACTAGGAGAACAGTAACTTCTCCAGTGAACCCTACAAAAAGGTGAAGCAAAGAAGCCGTGGTTCCTCGGAAAAGGAAGATCCCCGCTGCTTCTGGGTAACTTGTGAGGTTTTTATTGAAGGGCTTTTTCCTGAAAGATCAGCCATTCTCTATTTAAGCTGTTTTAGCAGGTCTCTGCTTGCATGTTGTCCTCCCAGCCCCAAAAAGCAGTGCTGCTCTTGGATCCTCATCATTCGTAGCTTACTTTAGTGTGAGCGGGAATAGGTTTGATCCCCTGCGCTCCTTCACAAGCGCAGCGGAGATGGATGCATTTAAGACAAATTCATTTTCATATTGTATTTTCAAAACAGAGATAAAATAATTAACTTACAATTCCCGTTATGTAGTTTGCCTCTTCATGGCCCTTACACAAAAGCAAAATGCAATTTCTTTTCCTGCTGCAAGCTCATAAAAC
>NW_008824499.1:1315625-1330539 GCF_000699105.1 Pygoscelis adeliae
AAGCTCATAAAACCAGCAACAGAATCGCTGGACATGCTTTGTGGGAGAACAGGGTGTGACGGGCAGGCGGAGAAGAGGATGGGCACCAAGTCCCAGGCAGACTTGGCATAGGAACCATCCCGGTGCTTCACTCGTCATTGCTCAGCTTCA
This sequence comes from Pygoscelis adeliae, assembly GCF_000699105.1. Taxonomy (NCBI): domain Eukaryota; kingdom Metazoa; phylum Chordata; class Aves; order Sphenisciformes; family Spheniscidae; genus Pygoscelis; species Pygoscelis adeliae. The sequence continues at coordinate 1,315,776 of NW_008824499.1, forward strand.
AAGCCCAGGATGAACACGGGAGGCTTCTCTCTTGGGTATCACCATCGATTTAGGCCATTTGTAAATCCAGCAGGCAATGCTGTGGTCATTTTGTGCACGGTTGTGTTTGTAAGCGATAAGCACAGGAAGACCTCGGGGTGTTTTCTAGGTGGGAAGATGCAGCTCCCCAGGCCAGGAAGCACTGTCTGTGCCTCCCGGGAGCGCGGAAAGGGAGGGTGTACTCCAAAAAGCACTTCTGCTTTCCCAGTCTTAATTGATGTGATGCGGTGAATTCATTTTAAACCACGCGGTGTAGAAGCAAGTAACCTGCAGCAATCCTCAGACTTACCGACCCAATCTTGTTTCAGAAAGTGAGATTTAGTTTTTGCAGAGGGGCGAGATTTCAGTGCTGCTGCTGCCCATCTGCCCACGAAAGCGTTTTATCTCCAGCGCTTGCACCGCGGGTCTGGGCTTCCACAACCCAAACGTATTTCAAGTGGAACAGGAAGACTCTGCTGCAAGGAGGACCCCGAAGCAGCGGTACGGTCCTGCTGCCTAGGGCCCTTCCGAAAAAACACATCTTCAGGTGTTTAATAATCTTTCTAAAAAAGAAAGATTATTAAAACAGTGTCACCAGACACAACACTTCGCATAAGGGCTGATGCATTTTACCCAGGCTAGAGGTGAGAATTATTTAAAGCTTTCTCACAGCTCCCAAAGGTCCCATTTGTGCAGGTTACTGGTGACACTGCGGTGACAGTGACAGAAGGATGAATGCAGACAGGAATACGGCTGCTGGCCACGTGCTTCTATTTATTTTTAACCATTATGCCCATTTCACCTGGGCAACACAGATACAAGCTGTGCTTTCAGATAAGCATGCGATACAAGCTGCCGGTGGCTACTTCAGTGCTGTCATTTTTTTTTTGCTCACACTGCATGGATCAGCTTTTAATAAACCAGATCAATGATTCTCCAACCAACAGAGATGACTTGCATTTAACTCAGATTAAAAGCCCCAGAGAATGCATCACGTGCAGCAAGAGCCTGACTTCCACGGTTCTGCAACCGCCCTACTCACACGAGCAAAGAGCACAAAGTGTTTTGAGCTGTTTAAAAATACTAGACGTCTTCCTGAACAAATAACTGAGTAAGGACTCAAGAAACCACATCACAAAGTACATTCCCCAAGAACACGTCGGTTGGCAGCAAGTTAAAGCATTTGCATTTAAAGTCTCTGCATTTAAACAATAATCAAAAGTATGTTGCCTGCTGAGTCTCGGAGGTCTCCAAATAGTCTAACACACCAGCTCTGTGTCTGCTCGGTAGGAAGACAGACAGTATTTTTACTTAAGACCAGGGATTTCTGCTGAATAGCGATAAGCTACCTATTTACTTTGAAGCTTCTATGCCAGACTAAGCTATTTAGTACAGAGAAAAAAAACCCTGAACAGGACTGCCAATCTGAGATACGTTAAATTCAGTATTTAAAGAAAAGATACACCGCACAATTTAACAAAATAAAGCAACAAGATTAGAACTTCAATATATACCCAGACCTAAAAGTTATACTCAGTTACACACAAACCTCAGTAAGAATTTTTTCCCCATTTCCTGTTTATTACACAGCAAAATACTATTTAGGCTAGTCATTACAATGTTATATAACAGAAAAAACAAAGAACTCAGGAATTGTTTTCAATAACTGTGGAAAATTCTTTTTGATTACTGTAATGACATCGAAATTTCAGATCCTTTGCCAAAGCTTACTTATGCCTTGAAATGTGATATTTATGAATCATCTAACTTCCTGACAGCTCCGCATTTCCCAAACATGTTTTACCTGCGTCCTCAATCTGCTCGTGTTGGCTCCTTGGACTTACTTCCTATCATCTGCTTCGTTATGCATTTGCTTCCCCACTACACATACAAACTAGCACTGTTCTGCGAAACACTGGATCTGGAGGTGTTATACATTGAGGAAAACCATTAGAATCATAGAATCATTAAGGTTGGAAGAGACCTCCAAGATCATCGAGTCCAACCGTCAACCCAACACCACCATGCCCACTAAACCATGTCCCTAAGCGCCTCATCTACACGTCTTTTAAATACTTCCAGGGATGGTGACTCAACCACTACCCTGGGCAGCCTGTTCCAATGTTTAACCACTCTTTCAGTGAAGAAATTTTTCCTCACATCCAATCTAAACCTCCCCTGGCGCAACTTGAGGCCATTTCCTCTCGTCCTTTTGCCAGTTACTTGGGAGAAGAGACCGACACCCACCTCGCTACAACCTCCTTTCAGGTAGTTGTAGAGAGCAATGAGGTCTCCCCTCAGCCTCCTTTTCTCCAGGCTAAACACCCCCAGCTCCCTCAGCCGCTCCTCATAAGACTTGTTCTCCAGACCCCTCACCAGCCTCGTTGCCCTTCTCTGGACACGCTCCAGCACCTCGATGTCCTTCTTGTAGTGAGGGGCCCAAAACTGAACACAGTATTCGAGGTGCAGCCTCACCAGTGCTGAGTACAGGGGCACTATCACTTCCCTACTCCTGCTGGCCACACTATTTCTGATACAGGCCAGGATGCCATTGGCCTTCTTGGCCACCTGGGCACACTGCCGGCTCATGTTCAGCCGGCTGTCGACCAGCACCCCCAGGTCCTTTTCCGCCAGGCAGCTTTCCAGCCACTCTTCCCCAAGCCTGTAGCGCTGCATGGGGTTGTTGTGGCCGAAGTGCAGGACCCGGCACTTGGCCTTGTTGAATCTCATACAGTTGGCCTCGGCCCATCGATCCAGCCTGTCCAGGAATCCATTAAAATATGGATTCCATATTTTATTGGAATATCCATTAAAAATATACTGGCAATACGTACAATTTATCAGAATGCTAACCTGGGCAAGCTGCTTTCAACAGACAAGCCTAGCTTCTAATATTTTATTTATACTTGATTTGCACAGAGCCTATATTCAGTTAGTATTTTAATACTTAGTGCATTGTCAAGATTGCTTGTTTTTTCCTTAAGTGCTAAAAAATTACAAGACTATACAAACAGAAACGAATGCATCTACCATAACTGAATCTAGATTACCAGCCTCTCCACTGGCTCTTTAGCACAGATTTACTATCTAATCCTCACTGCTTTCAGTGCTCCATCTGTGGATGATTAGACAGAGAGGATCTAAAATATAAAGTGAAGAAGCCGTATCCAGCAGCTTATCCTACAGTTTTCCAGTCCAATTAGAGCCTAATACAGTTTTATTTGTATCAACGCATCTATTATTAAGCATCAAAGTCTGTGGCTATATAACTGTTAATTCAAAAAGTCAAAGTACTTTTCTAAGAATACTGATGTTATCATTTCTTATTAGAAACTGAGATTTACATCTCATTCCAGCATGGGGCGCATTCAGTGCTGGTATCCATGCAGCTACACAATTTGCAAGGTTTTCAAAGAGGTTTAGCTGCTGCCTTGAGACATGTAGGGAATGACTGCACCCCACCCTCGCCCCACTCCCCCGCGGGACAGCCATCTTCTCCTGCCCGCTGGATAGACATATGTTTCTCTGCATGCAAGACAGTTAACACAAGTTACAGCAAACTATTTCCCCATGCAAGAGCAGGATTTTAGTGACTCATGAGCCTTTGACTGTACGCAATCAGGAATGTTTTATGATCTAAGATTGGAAAAAAAAATTGTAAAATTGGAGAAAACTTGCACACTTCATTGCAATGAAGTGGACAAGTTGCTTCAAGGCTCGACAAGGCCCTGGATAACCTAGTCTAAGCCCTGCTTTCAACAGGAGGTGGGGCTAGATGATCTCCAGATGTCCCCTGCAACCTCGACTTTTCTGAGAATCCACACTAAGACTCACAACTCTAAGAAGGTGTGTCGACATAGTCAATAGAAAACACAAGATCTGTTTACGCTGGTCCTACAAAGCAAACACTGGTCTTCTTTCTCAACTCCGGCATATGCTGCACACTTTGAAAATCATTCATCAGCCCGCATTAATTTTAAAAAAATTCTAGTATAGCTCGAAGTAATTGTAGTCTAAACTAGGTAGAAAAAAATATTTTTTTCTAAGATGCTAGGAGGGTGTTCCCTTGGCCTGCATTGCACTATAGTTTATCTGTATTTCTTTGCACAACTGCTCAGCCCGTAAGCATTTGGACCAGCTGGCCAGTCCCAGCCACTGCAAAGGCTCTCAGGCACCAAAGAGACTATCAAGGTGCCTTTGTTTGTCTAGTAAATCTAGTACAGAATATCACCACAAAACTTTGAAGATGAAATTACTTGTATATCATACTTTTATGCCACATCAGGAAAACCAGTTAGCAGGGGCTGCTGCTGTAATTATGAGCCCATTTATTGTACAGTCTAATAAATCTACTTGCTTTCCAGATGGATTAAGCTATTAAACCTCTCACTAATGGCACAAACAACTCCAAAATCTAGCTGCTGCTTACAGAGGCATTATACTGCCTCTTTCCAAGCTATCAAGTACTATATTGTTACTACGCAGGTTAATGAAGCAAAAGATGAAACCATTTCATCAGTCTCCCTTACGTCTAGCCTTAGAAAGCAATGCCCGAGCAAGTCTCAAGACAGCAGCATTAAAGCCTGTAACAAGAATCTCAGGAGGAGCCTCACAATATTTTTTTCAGGGAGCTGGGCTCTGTCTTCAGGCAGGAACGGAGAGCCCGTCACATCGCTGGTTTTACAGCACCCCAGTCCCTTTCCGTAGCAGTACTCTGGACAGCACTAGCTATGGCCGTGACTGGCCTCTCCTGGATGCCGCCTCTACCACATTCAGCCCAAATCGCTTTTCAATTAGCTATACCTTTCTGAAGACTATCCGGAGCGCTGAGGAAACGCCAGCTGGGAGGGGAAGCAGGGCAGCATACGCAGCCATCATCTCGGGCTTCTGCGGGGATCGGGTCGGGGGCTGAGGAGCTCCCGCCAAACAAGCCCAGAGACCCGGGTGAGGTTTAGCAACTTCCAGCAGTAACTGAACTGTCAGTTCTGCTTTACAGAGATCCTGGGACCTACGGGGAAAAATAACTGCAACTGCCAACTGTGTTTAACTTACAGGAGCTGGCACAGGTATGTGCTCTGCTTGCACTGCCAGGCACAGGCGTTAGAGCTGCTAGTTTTTCTGCTCAGCAACACATTATTGCCTTCCTAGAACAATGTAAAACACGTCATTCCAACTATTTGTCTTCATAAAGTAAAAACACAACAACAAACCAAACAGGGAGTCGACTGTCAGGAAAGGTCTCGCTGTGGGTTAATCATTCAGAGGAAGTAAAAACCATCTAAATAAGGCAACTGCAGGCAGCATTTGCTACTTTGTGGACATAGACACATCATCTACTCCATCCCATGGTGCAGCCTGCCTGGCAAGAACAAGCAATTGGATTGCTTTGTTCCTCTGGATCATTAGTAACTTCCTCACAATGAGGCATCTGATCGCAGCCCTGAAGAAAAAGCAGACTTCACACCAAGAAAGTAAGAGCGAGCACACGCCCTTCCTCACTCCTCACTCTCCCTAAGCTCCCGTCTCCCCCTCCTGCAGTAGCTGGCGGGTCCCCGGGAGCTGGGCACCCAGGGGTGATGCTTCAGTCCCCCCATCCAAGAAGGGTAACACAGTGGCACCAGGGAGGACAGTGAGCCAGCTCGCACACGAAGCATTCAAACTACTCGAATCCTCAGCTGCAACGAGTACAAGTAATCTGAAAGGTTCGCAAGAGTGTAATTTGACCAATTATTTACATTAATTAGCCACACCATTTTTGTCCTTAAAAACAGCCTCCACGGTATCTCCATTACCAGCTTCTCCAGTCCCGCAGTCTCCATACAGGTCACATTTAATCATCGGCACTGGCAACTATTACATTATCGTGTCAGCTCCTATTTGTTACTGACTTATTAAAAAAGAGAAGCATTTTATACTGATGACGGAGAGCGGCAAAATTGTAAATGAATATAAATCCCCACCCCACTCTGCTCTGGCAGCAGTTCTCTTGCATACGAGTGTTATGGAAGCGACAGAACCTGCTCTCGCTGAACAGCACTATGGTTTTCACTGCAACTATTTGCCTTTCCCAAAATACAAGCATTTGAGCTCAGAAGTTATTTTTGTCCAAAAGTTACTTTAACTGCTTATTGGAATGAGTGTGATACAGAATATTTAATCGCTACAATTACAGCTGTGATCCTCACAACACATCATATCCCCAAACACCCACGTACCAGCTCTGTTACGCAAAATAATTGTGAAAATGTGCTAACATATAAAGAACACACATGTTTTTGGCAGCACTATCTCTAATGGATTGATATGCTGATTTATATCCTAAGATAACTTTGCTGACGGAAAGCCTGCAGTACCTGCCAGCTGGTTAAATCATTATAACCTTTTTCTTAAAGGTGGGAAGGTATTTTACATTTAAGCCACAGTCAAGGAATAGTCAAATTATAAGGAAAAGAAAGGTAACACATTTAAACAGTAACACAGCACATGCTTTCTAAGTAGATCGATAATGTTCAGCCCGGTACGGAACTGAAGGCGCAGGTGTCCCAGTGTACGTGCCATGGGGACAGAGGGGACAGGAGCGCCCAGCTGAAGTCTCTGCCACCCCAGCCGCACGGCTGTCTGGAAACTCATTACTCGGATCTGAGCTTTCTGCTGGAGGCCAGCACGTAAAGCCAAATTCCTTTAATGCAAGGACTGGTCCAGTACAGCGGCAGTAATTTAAATTTTGATCATGCCACTAGAGAGGAGATAAGCCACATAACTCATGGTCTATTTAGCCGTAAAAAGTCAGAACATATCCACTTTGGAAATCTCTTTCTGCAGCTCAACATTATGCACGTACATCTTTAAGGTTGGCAAGACAAAAAAAAGCAGAGTTTTCCCCTCCTGCTTCCCTTTTCACAGCATAGTGAACAGCTATCAATCTTACACACCTGGAGTAAAGTTTAGAGGGTCTTTTAGAGAAAAAAAACCCCTGCTTTTCAAGGCACAGATACAGGATTTATAAATCATACAAAAAAAAGCCAGTGTTTGAGGTGCACAGACCACAACAACGCGGGACAAAGCATCTAGCCATGCATCATGAGGTTATGTACCTTAGCATGTCTATGGCTTATAGCAACAGAACTTAAATAACTGCATCCACCCTGTGCTTAACAAAGCAGCTTTAACAAAACAAAAAAGCCATGTCTCCTTTTACCCAGCCCAATATTATTGCCTGCTTCAGGACAAGTTTTGCACGTCACACATGGCTACCCCGATCCAGCTGCAGGAAGTCATCTGGGTCTCTTACTTACTGCTTGCCTGTCTCTGTTGAAAACATATATTGGATGAACTAAAATGCAAAGCCTGAAGCTTGGTTTCCCTCATTTTTGAAAAGAGAGGACAACATCAAAAAAACCCCTCTCTGCCAGACCCGAGGAGCTGCTTGGCTGCTGGCACAGAGCATCACTTCTGCTGATTTCAGAAGCGGATGTGTTTTCCCTGGAAATTAATGGAAAGTGAACACATAACCTAGGATCAAAATGAGATTTTTCACTATCACTTTACATTTTACTGGCTTATCAGAAATGCTTGAAAGTTGCCTCCTGCAGTTATGTGCACATTAGCAACTACATTCTGCAACTAAATTCTTTCACCAAATGACATGACACCGTCACCCAGGCATGACACCGAGCCAGCTCGCAGTTGAGCTCTGTCTCCTTTGCTTTCCTCATGAATTGGGAAATAAAGGCTGTAACTACTGAGCAGCCAAAGCAGCATGAGCTTCCTTCATTCTGAAAAAATGTGTTTATCTGTTTTGCTCTTAGCATATGCTCTGGGAGACCTTTTACATGAACAGAAAAGGAAAATCTTTTACCCTGGTGCCAACAAAGGCAGCACAGCTCAGTGACCCTGACGGCGTTAGACCTGTTGACTCTTCTTGCTGCCCAGAAAGCCCCAAGTTCGCTTTGTGCTTTTCATTTCTTCCCTACCAGGTTCCCTCTAGGAGTTTCCACTAAAAAATCCTGATTATTTAGAACATCATAGTTTTCTTCCTGCCATTAAGCAGCCTGATATGCAACGTGCATTTTAGTGGGAAAGATGAAGCGGTGTTTTCTTTCCCGACAGGGTTTCGTGGACAGAGATGCAGGCACTTCTCTGCCAACTCGTTACAACGCCGACAAGAATTCAATACAAAGTGTGCTCCAAATTACAACTTGGACAGCTGGCAAGTATTTGGCGTGCCTGCTCGCATGCAGCCTTCAAATAAAAATAGAAGAACCCTCCTAGTCTGAACACTGCCACCATTTAAAAGGCGCGGGCACGAGACTTTGGAGAGTACGCACACCTCGCCCTAAAAATCACCCACAGTTCCTATCAAGCAGATGAACTTTGAAGATATGGTACATCATCTTCACAAGAGCATGTTTTTGTTTGGCAATCGCTAGCCAGCTTCATGTAATTTCTGCAGTTAATCATGACTTATCTTCCAGGAAGCGATGGATACACGTGACAGCGCTGCAAGAGCCCCTGTCACAGCAGTAAATGCATTAGCAGTTCCCTCGTGCACTGCTTCTAAGTGCTCCCCTGAAAGCTCAAGTCTCTGGAAAGCCCAAAACCCCCAAGTTTTGGTTCACTGATGTTTACAGCTTCTTACTGGCATAAACCATTCACAACTGTACTCTTACATTTTTCTGAAGGTACAGTTTCATTGGCTTTTTCTTTCACTATGCAAAAAGCAGAGGTTAAGGAAGTAACATTACTTACAGCAGAGAAATAAATAAAAACTGTTTTAAGTTAGAGGAACTGGCTAAAAATGCCTCATTTTTCTAGCTTAGCAAACCCTGGCACTCTGTACAGATGGTTCTCTGGGAAGGAGTTACTGATGGTAGTTACTCAACTGCAGAATTCAAGGTTTCAAAGAAATTTCGCGGCTTCAACTAAATATTTCTAAAGAGAATGACCTGGGCAACAATAAGCAACATCACTTAAAAACTTTATTAAAGGGATTTTGCCAGGAAGTTTTGAAGCTTTGATTATAATTGCTTTCATGGGTATTTTCTCATAGTGTTCACTTAGAAAAAAAACCTGAAAATACTTTTCCTCAAAGTACATCATGTAATATATTAGTAGTGGCTGAACCTCAGTATTGGTAAACACAAGCTAAGCGGCAATATAAAGCATAAAGTTTTCCATACACGCTGGTTTGAACAACGAGTAGAGAGGGCAGAGACCTCAGTGACGGCCACCTCCGGGTTCCACAGCCTGGCTTAGACACATCCTGGCTGCGTAAGCCCACGCGGACAGGCACCAGGAACATCTGATGCTGAAATAAAGCAGTGCCTGCGCACGGCCCCGCTTCTGAACTACCGCTTTCTAAGGATCCGTACATGAAAATATACGCACCAGGTAACCAGGGACCAAGCTGTAGGTAACGGGGAACAGGGTCAAGGCAGAAGAGCAAACACCCAGCAGCAGGGTCTCCGATCCACGAAACGTCTATTTCTGGGGAGAGGTGCTGTGTTTCCTTCTCCTAATCCTTCAAATCAAGCTCTGTCTGGCACTTCATTCTCCAAATAACAGTCTGTCCCAGCAGAGTTTATGTTTAGACTCTGGCATTAACCCTGACAAATGTGTTTGGAAACCTTCTGGTTCTAGATTTTTTCATATTCAGCACGCCAGAGATTACTCGGAGGCAGCAGCACTGGGTACTGGGGAGACCAAGATAACATACAAATCCTGTTTTTATTGAAGTTCACCACAAAGGCTGAGCTAGCTTTTACATAAGGCGCAACAGTAACTTGAATTCCGTTTTTTAGAATACAGCCCATGAATGCATATAGGCATGTAATAAGGCATAAGATAGAGATATGCTTTTATTTTACCTTTTATCATCCTACTTTTCAGCTCCTTAGAAGAGTTGATGAAAAAGGAGGGCAGAATAAAATTAGAAGTGATGTAAAAACACGCTGAAAGCTACCTGATAGTAAACTGCTTTGGCCGTGAATTATTCTGTATAGCTATGACAGTGAATTATTTATTTTTAAGTACAGGAGATGATTACTATTAAACACCCAATAGACAAAAAAAAAAAATTACCAGTGAAAGGAAATGTCAGATTGACTGCTGAGAAGAGATAAAACGTTTTCAGAGAAGATTCCTCTCTTCAGGGGGAGACGCAGGTCAGCAAAGTGCAAAGAACTGTTGCATGGGGAGAGATGGAATATTTTTGTCCATGGCTCCTGTGTTCTGCTGATTTTCGAGATTCCTTCGGTTCTTCGCTTCCAACAAAACTGGGATGCATACCTACAATTATTATACACTTGTATGTCCAACACAGAACCTAGCACAGGCTTGGCAGGATTTGTAGCTTTAAAATTCTAGCAAACAAAATATAATTTGAAGTTGATCAGTCAAGACAGCTTTTCTTTGTAAGAAACAGAATTGCAAGATCTTCAGGCTTCTTATTCAGGGGGACCACAGCCACAATGCAGGATCAGAGATCAAACGCAGGGACCCGGCTGGGGGATACCATGTCCCTATCTATTCTCCAGCTCTGTTTGGGAAGGCCACGTCTAAGTTTAAATAGTTTTGCCAGTTGAAGCAAACAACAGACTTCATTCTTAAAGACAGCAGGAAATACCAGACATAAAAATTCTACTGTAGTGCCAAATTCTTCATTTTTGTGACTTTTTTATGCCTATCCCTGCTTGAAAAATAAATTCACATTTTACAAGCATTCTACCCCAGTATTTTTAGCATCAGGATCTCAGTTCTTCTAGTATTTGTAGACAGGAGTATTTTATCCATTATTTTAACCTACACTTTTTAAATCAAACACAAACAAGCCTAAGAAGCAACCCCATCTCACCAGGAACAAGTCCCAGTGGTGTGTGTTATTTGACCAAGAGCAGCAACACTGAGCTGCATCAAACTAGATTAACACGCAGCATTTTCACAGGCAAGGCAAGGGCAGACGCTGTGCACGAGTGGCTGCTCCAGCTGGTGGGTGCAGAAGGGCCCGGGGAAGCAACCGCTCCTGGAGACCACCAGCTACCAGGGGAGCACCAGCTAAAGCATCAAGTGGAAGGGCACGGAGCATGGTCTGCGGGACGTTCCTGTTTCTGTTCAATGTTTTCTATCAACAGTGGTTATTGTCTCCATCAGCCAGTAAATGTGCAAAGCTAGGAAAGCATTGCAAGTACAGTGGAAAACAGGATGCTTAATAAACTAAGAGAGTGGTCTGGAAAAGAAAAACTCAACAAATTCAAGTTATTCAGACAGGACTAACCAACTGCACCATGAGAAGACAAAATTTGTCCCACTAAATGGGATGGCTTTGGGGTTTTTTTGTTTGATTTTTTCAAGTACCTAGAGGTTATACTGCATTGCAAATTAAACTCCAGCCAGCTGTCATAAAAAAGTCACAACAGGATGAGTAGACATGTGGAAACGGTTTACAAGTTGCAAGACATGAAGTAAGCCTTCTGCTCTGCTCAGCACGTTTGCAGATGCAGCCAAAACACTGACCCCGCTTCGGGTACCACCCCAGGAGGACACGGACACGGACAATTCAGAGAGCAGCAGCAGGGATACATCCACACCACTGATCTGTGAAGGCACGTTCCCTGGCACCCTCTTCAAGGCCAGGTCTCATCCATTCCAGTCTCTACACACACCCCCACACCCCACACACCCCCCGCTGCTCCAGTGCTTGCATATCAAAACCAGTTGTTACAATCAAAGTTGTTTGTTGGAGGTTTTTTTTTTTATGGAATATTTATGTCATTTCCTGGAAGAGCTGATGTAATTTCATCCCAGTCTAATGGGACTTCAGCAAGTTTAAGTGGTTTGTCCTTAGGAGAGGCAGCCTTGCAGAAGTGTGTCCATGCCTCCCCTACAGAAACTCCTTTTTTCACGTCATTCACTAGTAAAGAGGGAATAATGGTATTGAAATAAGAAAAAAAAAAATTATTTCACTGTGCTTTACAACATTTAGGAACAGTTAATGGAGGATAGATGTTACAATAATGGCTCTATTCAGTTTGTCTAACAGCTTAAAGTGGAAGCTTGTAAAGTTGCTTTTTGTACTGTGGCAAAAAAAGGTCTGCGTACCTTCTGGTGGCTGTATCTTTCCAGTTCGTGTTTTCAAATTTAGGTTAACTCACGCTTAAGCTAACAAAAAAGTCCTAACGATCAATTAAACTCTCAAACTCTCTTACAAAGCAAGTTTCCCTTCTCTAGTCCAACCTCAAGTCACAGTAATTCAATCCTGAAAGAGAAAAGAGCCTCAGCCTTTCAAGAAAAAAGAAAAAAAAGTTTGACTTCATCTGGATATCCTGGAACATAAGAGATGGAAGTGAGCAAGCAGCTTCCAAAGTGTCAAATATTATCTACTGGTCCGTCTCTGCACATCAAGCCTCTTCTGACTTGCCCTGCTAGCTCATGGATGCCACGTACCTATTTCTTCTCTTCTGCGGGAGCACAATGGAGTCTGATTTTGCTGCCTCCTGCCACCTTCTCGTAATTAGGAGAGGGACCACTCCACTTCTGCTGGGATGAGGAGGGTTTGGATTTTGCTCTCCCGAGCGGCTGCCCTCAGGGGGTCCTGGAGACCCTTGCAAAGGAGGGACTGATGGTTTCTTCTCTGTGCAGAAAGCAACGCCACACAGCAGTGCACCAACAGCCTTCCTGGGGGGGTTCCCAGGGCAGGAAGCCACGCGCCCTCCCACGCACCGGACCTCGACCCCTCGGAGGGAGCTGGAGGGACAGCTGCACTGAATTGCTTCTCACAGGCTAGAAAAATAGATGAAATCACTCCAAACTCCTTGGATTCACAATAGATTCAGAAGATGAGGCTTGCGTAATTTCCATTTGGATAGAAAAGGCTTTTGATAACGTTCATGTGCAGGAGGCAGCTCTTTGCCTACATGCAAAGTCCCCGGCTTGCTATGAAAGATTAGTAGTTTCTCAATGAAGTTTGCACAGTCCTCCCCATCACACCTCGCTCTCTATGCAGTAACTGCAATGAGTGCTGGGCCACTTAAGTCATAGCAATAAAACTAGTTCTTAAACCCCAGAAATTATAAACTTACACAAACATCCCGACTATACACAACAGTTCTTCCTTATGAAACTCTGTTCTCCATCAGCCTTTGTAACTAAGACTCCTCCCCACTTCCACCTCAATAATTAGGGGACTGAAGATGTCTTGACTGCAGTTTCTTATATTCAGGAAAGAAAAGAATTTATGAAGAGACAATGCTCAGCTCCAAATGAGCATTTACAGTCAATGTTAATCCAGAGGGAGTCTCTAACGATCTTCTTTGGCTCCACTTCTCAAGCTGGATTTCAGTTGTTCTTCCTGTAGCAATACACCAAACTACAATCTTATAACAGGATACTTGCTATTCTTTAAGAAGTGGCACTCAAATTTCTTCAACCTCTAAATGCTGAGCCACCCATAGAATAGAAAGCTGCAACCCAAACTTACTGCTCTTGACAACATAATCTTTCTGCTTTTCTTCTCGGGATCAGTCTCACGCAAAAAACCCTAGCGTCAACCGTCGTGTCTAGCAATATCATTAAACAAAAGACACGGACAACAGACACTTCATGTGTTTCAAGGGAAATAACTGGCAGTGGAATAACCTCGATCCTAACAAGCACAGACTGATTTTGGTCTGCGGCTACACGATGGTTTCTATTTCCCCTATGGGCTCTTAGTTTGATTGGATTAACTTTAGCTGCAGGCCCTCCAGCAATACTCCCAGTTGGATTTCTGCATTAAAAAAGTGTGGGATGCGGCTCTTGGAGCTGCTGTTCAGCTGGGATTGTGGGGTTTAATACCTTCAGTGCTAGAAGGACAGACTAAACATCATGCAGCCATCGAGTAAAGACTCTTGTGCTCAAGGGTGCTGTGGTGCCCCTACACCAACGATGTGGTCTTTAAACTATTTCAGTATACAAGCAGCTGCTGTCAATAAATTCTCCTAATTAACTCTCCTCCCTAAATGCTTCTGAACATCCCAGATTAGCTGAGCTCACGACCTGGCTGTCAAGACATACTTGCACGTAACGCTTTTGGATTACATTTGTGCCCATCCAAACCCTTGCACCTATCACACTATTATCACCCGGCACTGCAGGATGGGTAACCTGGCACTGAATCTCCTCTGCTTTTTAAAATACCAAATACTTCTAAAAAGTGACTAGTGGGGGAGAAAATTACTGTCTCCTTCAGCCAAAAATACCATTTCACTGGGAGCAGGATCACGCTCAGCAATGCTCTACCCTTTTTCCCAGGCAAGCAGGCAGTTTGTTTTAAGAAAAGCCATACCACAAACCAAAACCTCAAGGAAATCAGCACACACTTTTTAACCTTTGACTCTTCAGCTCCATTTATTTTAGACTTTTTATTGGCTTGCAACTTGTCATGCAAGTTAATCAAAATGCTGTGGAATTCTGGTGGAAATATGGACCAATTTTACCACCACAGACTGGAGATGTGCACAACTTCAGCTAACCATCTTTGCTTCCTGACTTTTCTCTGCACCACCTCCCCAACCTGAATTTTTTTTCTTCTACTCTCTTCTTGCGTCTTATTTTACACAAATTAACCTACAGGAGTTTTGCTACAGACTTCAGGAAGAACACAATTTCACTTCTGGATTGCAAATTTTTACCACGTGCCTGTACGACAGTCACTGCCTGAAGCCTGCAAGCAATTCCCCAGTCCCAGCGGGGAATCGAGGTGTCGGTGGCT
>NW_008824499.1:1330618-1351944 GCF_000699105.1 Pygoscelis adeliae
GGCATCGGCCCAGAGCTGCTGCAGACAAAGTCCTCCTAGCTCCCTGTCGGTAGGGCAGAAGAGTTAAATTAGACCTTGATACTTACACAGAATACTTTGAGTAGCCCCATTTAAATCAGCAAAGATGCATTTGATATCCTTGGAAGATGGGGACATTTTCACAGAAGCTGTGTAATGTAAACCCTCAGAATCCCAAGATTTATCTACTACTTCTTACAGAATTCCATTTATGAAAAAACAGCTATTAACATGAAACACACAGGATAAAGGCAGTTCTCTTATTCAGTTGTTTTCCTGCAGAAAGAGGCTACAACTCCCTCCGTCTCCCCCGGCGCTTCAGGTAAAAGGGAATGATTTACAATAGATGGGTGGTCTTTGATCACTACTCTGAGACTGAATCTAATGGACCGTAAACTACCAACCTCTCCCGCGTCAATAAATAATGTATGAATATGTATTCATACAAACACACACACATAATGCATTGGGACAGCAAGTCAGAACCGGCAGGAAAATATTCTCTTCTTTTCCAAAATAGGTTAAATCATCACCACTTTACGCATCCATTCCTATTGCTAAAAGCAGCTCAGTTTTGTGGTTTACCTGTTTTTTCCAGCCCAAGTTCTGTTCTGCAGAAGTAGGAGTCGATTTTTCTATTTTAAATAAACTGCTGTGAAACATCAACAAGCCCAGTGCCTCCTCTCCCCCGCAAAGGTAGGCAGCATTGCTACCACAAGCTTAATAGCAAGGAATATTTCAAAGAAGGAACAAACAGGAAGGGTGCAGTCAAGTTAGTTATTTTGGGGAGAAGCAAAGCAAACTTCAAGAAGCTTTAAGAACAGCCTAAAATTTAAGTAAGTCCAATATAATTCAGAATTCCTTCATTACGAAGTATCTCCAAAACGATCAGTGTATGCAAAAATTCTGTTTGCAAGCAAGAAAACCCAAGCCAACCCAAACCCCTTTCACAATCACTCTGAAGATGAACCCAATTCCAAGGACGCTCCTATGCTTAACTCCAGATCAGCACCCTCGACCTTCCAAGTGTGACTCGTAGCCAATGAGGTGTCTATGACTAAACTGATGCTTTTTTTTTCCCCACAAAACCGCATGTTTTCCAATGGCAGAAAGTGTTGTCTTAAGACACTGGGGCAGAAACTTAAAACCCACACAGAAGATATTCTCCACAGCAAAGACACAAGTTACAGATATTTAAACTGAACAGAAAATACTGCACAGGAAGGTTCCCAAAGCATCCAGTTACACAACGAGCACTGACCTTCTCTCTCCTCTCCACACCATCTATTCTGAACCATGAAACGTGCAACTCATTGATGGAGGAAGCAGGGAAGAAGAGGAGATAAGTCAATTAAATATTACCTCCTGACCTGAAATACTTTTGTGTAGATTTCCTAGAAGGCCTTTTATTTTTAAAGCAAGAAAGAGCACATTTTGCAGCAGCAGTTTCTAAAGTACTAATCTAAATACAAACTAAAAATAGTTTTACCTATTTTTACATTATTATAAATACCTGGTTTTGCGGCACAGATTTCAGAAAAATACAGTATTTCCAGTTTTAAACTGGCAGTACAATATTTTAACATCCCAGTTCAACCCTGACGACAGTGTTTTATGTTAACTCCTGCTGATTCACAGCGAACAACTAGCACTATTCACTACATCCCAGAACAGCAAAAATTAGAGTGACCTGAGCATCTATAGAGACCAGAACTCTCTAACTATTCTGCAGATAGTTAGAGAGGTTAAATTTTAAGTGTTTTAAGATTTGAATAGCTTTGCCTCTTTGGAGGAAGAGCTTTTACCAAAATGAAAATATCTTTACCAAAAATACAAGAAAATATAAACTGTTCAACCTCAGCTAAATATATTCAGAATGAAGCCTCCAGCACTCAACAAGCTTAAGGAAATCTCCACTTGATGAAAATTCACTCAACAGGTTCCCTTTTAGAGACTTTATGAACGTCCTCATAGTTCAGACACTCAGCTCCGTTCCAGAAATAGGAAATTCAGACGAGAGTACTTGGAAACAGCACGAGCTGACCTCAAAACCTTACTCTCCACTGAACGGCAGAGAGGAAAACTTCGATACTTGACAAGACTGACCGCAGTGAAAGTCAGCACGCACAGCACCAGTTTATCCCCGTTCCCAGCTCACCAACTTGCAAGATGACGAACACAAGAAATGCAGAGTTGAAAGAAAAAGGAGAACAACGATGAAGGGAGGAGAGCTTTATCAATCTATCTACATACAAACACAACGATTGCTTTATAGACAAGTTATGTCTATCCTACAATGAGGTCATTAATCTAATGAAAATGTATCAAGAAAAATGTGTTGAGACTGACAATGATACTATACCTCATCATTAATCTTGACCATATAACATCGCTACAGGCAAAAGAGCTATTAAGATGAAGACATTTAAATCACTCTACAGATGGAACTCATCACGCCACTGTAAAAATGGTTTATTAGCAATACACTTCAAAGCATTATCTGAAATGTTGTAACAAGTTATTTAGTACGTATTTAATATTTGCTGTGGCTTTATTGTTGCATCTTAGTTATTTTAAAAAGTTTGTACTATTAATGATAGGTCTGCCACTGACAAATGCAGCACTGCAAGCATAACTTACTCACAAGTGGGTTCTTTGTGGGGAGTTTTTCTTTTGAGCAACTGGCAATGGCGTTGCCAAAAAATTCTGCAAACATGCAAAGATCCAGTTAGCAATTAACCATTAACAATAGTTTCGCTGATTATACTGTTTATACTGAACGCATTCAGCAATACGCATTGCAGCAAGAGACTACATATACTGACAGGATAAAGTGATTCATAGCATTTCTGTGCTAGCAGCTTTACTGAAAATTTAAATAAAAAGAATTTTCAAAAGAATTTTCAAAGTAAACATTTTAAGCAGAAACATAAGCATTTAGTATTCTATGCATATATAAGCATTTCTATTCTACACATTATAAGCATTGACTAATAATGCAAATAGAGTGGTTTTGACTTCTTTCCTAGCGTCGCTGATAATTTTCAGAAAAGATGGTGCCTGGAAGATACCAAGTAAAGGCACGAAAAGCTAAAACTACTGGTTACTTCTGCCCTTTGCATTACTGACACCACCGGCTGCCAGGCATGACACAAAGCAGGTGGGTTCCTGATATTTCAGAGGAGAAGACATCAGTGCAGTCTTCCCACCACGTCGTACAGCCAAAGGCAGACAGGGCTATGGGTTGCCATGCCATCACTCCGCCATGGAAAACACATAGATTGATATAAAATTTGTTAACCGCAACCATCAAGACATGTAAGCAGACTACCTCCATTAACGTAAGTTACTGCAGACCAACCAGTTTGATCCAAAAGCATTTCCATTTTAGCTGGAGCTAGCGCTGCGGTACAGGAAACACGCTTGTAAGGCTTAATGTTGTTAGATGAATGTGAAGACAAAGCATTTGCTTGTGAGCAAGACGTACAAAATGCCATTAGCAAAGCTGCCAGAGAGAGTGCTAATGCCACATTCATCTCAAAGAAATTGTCGGTGGCTGTATCTTCCTATTCGAGTGGTTGCTAGTTCTCAAGAGTCACTTGCAGAAGACAGGGGAAACCCAGTTACGGAAAATAGCAATATCTTTGTCAAAAAACAGCAAGCAATTATATCTCCCCTACACACGGAAACATGTATTAAAGCTAATTATTGTACATCGGTCAATGTAATTGCAACTCAAATGCAACATGGTCCACGTAATTAGTTGGCACTAATGGAAACCTCATAATGCAACAAATGTACTAAAACACTCTGCGTTGAGAACATTTCCTCGCAGTACCAGGAAGTTGTGCTACTTCTCTTGTTGAATTTAAGGAGCACTTTGCCAAAGAGAAGACGGATGGATATCCCCCCCCTTCCCAGATATCAACATCTGGAGTTACTGAGGTCCTCCTCAACCACCACCTGAAGGAAGGTGCCCAGTTGATGGAAGGTCCCCCATGCTCCAGTTGCAGCCTGTGCATGCCCCAGCCCGGAGAAAGCTGTTTGGGCTCACCATCGAGCCGGCCGGGACCTGCTGCTAGAGGCTGCAGCAAGAGCTACTCTCAACAACTTGATTTGGGCACATCAGGTTATCAGCTTTGATAGCCTCATTAATACACACGACCGAAAAATATTTTGTTCTCCCTTTTGCTATTCTTGTTAGCTCAGCTTCCTTTTGCTCTGTTAGATACAACCCTTGCCATTGAGAAACTGCTTACGCAACTCCAAGATACTCTCAGAGAGGGCATGGCAGCTTTTCCCAGCCTTCAGCAGGCTACTGGGCCAGTTTCACTTCAATTTATACCGCTTGGCAATGCTCAGCGACACTCTGCCGAAGTGGGAACAGCAGGAAGATAAAGGAAGATTTGCAGCTGCAGCAAGTGGGGGAGCTCCTCCCGTCAGGACACCCAGAGCATTATTAACTCCTCAGGCAATGAGAACACAGTGGCAGAATTTAGCAAGCATCTCTGCTGCACCTGGTACCTACTAAAGCACGAGAACCACCACATGCTTATGAAAGACCACACTTTACAAAACCCAAAATGTTGGGCAGAAAACAAACACTGTTTTGTTGCAGGTTTCCCAGAATTAGTGTTAGTTAACTATTAAGCAATTTTACCCCTTCTACCAGGTGTATTTCTCCAAGAAGAAAAAAAAACAGTTTCACCTTCTGTGAAGGACATGGTTGAAAGACCAGTTTTTGACTGCAATGGCAGATCTTTTTCCGATGACAGAGGACTAATAACTAGGCTGAGTACAGCACATAACCGTGCCCAACTGGGCAAATAAAGGCCAGCATGCACCTGGTATCATCTCAGTGACCATCAGATGTATATTACCCTATGAGCCACGTCTGCAAGCAAGCAGCACAAGAGAGGTTTTATAGGAGAAATGCTGAATTTACTAGAAAAATTCTTGGTGAGGCAAGTTTTTCTCAGAGCAAATGGCCACTACTCTCCTTTGTAAAGGCTGATTATTTGCAGGCTCCAACAGCTGTAAGTCAGTCTAACATTTTGCCTGGTTTTTAGTTGCAGATATCTGCCCAGTTCCTCAGTTTTTGTAGCCTAACATCACCGCTTATCCACCAGTAATATGCTCTGGCCTAATAAATGAGTGGTTTAACGCACATTTAGTGACTTATTTCAAGTAGGTACAAATTAACCAAACCACCTTTTGCCATCTGCTTGGAGAAATGAATTCCCACATTAGGGTAATAAAATACGGTGATGTGACATTTCCACAGTAGCTACAAAAAAGTGTGCTTGGGCACAGCCCCTGAAACACAACCCGTCTCACCTCCGTGGGGAAACGACACAAAACATACCGAGCTTGTGGAAATTTCCAAACAGAGGCGGGTCCTTTGGAAGAAAAAAACACCCCGCTGGGGAAGCAGCTCTGGATGTGCCAATCTAGACTCCACCACAATCATAAAATACAGAGGAGGAAGGGAAAGCTTACGCATCTGTTTCCAGCAAGGGAACTAGGTCACTCAAGAAGCAATTAACAGGCTCGCTGCAATGATCTCCTTCCACCCAGCCACGGTGCATCAGATCCTGGAAGCGCCTGATGAGCTGGGAGGTGGCCACACAGAAGCACCAGCGCCGGGACGGTCACGGGACTGAAACACTCCCTTGTTTGAGCAGAGTTCAGAACAACCTTCTGAAATGACAGTTTTTCAGATGCTGCTAGTTAGAAGTTAGGTGAAGTCTTGATTAACACAAAGCAGAAACATAAAATGAAAAGCTTAAAGCTCCTCTGCAGTCTAAAGGCCACCTGTGTTTTACCAGAGGACTGATAGAGGGGACCTTAAACTTCAGCAGGTGCCCTAGATGCACAGACTCAGTTATTTAAATATATGATAGATCAAGCAACCTAGAAAGACTTCATCCTAATTATTACAGCTGAACAGTTACCACTGAAGCACAAGTAGAATAAGAAACCATCACAGAATTATTATTACAGAAAAAGCTAATTTAACAACCAGCTCCGGAAACATTAATTGAGGCCACCAACAAGGATGAGAAGGCTTCACAGAAGGGCATCAGCCTCCAAAAATAATCTAGAATGCCCTTGCTGCTTTGGAAAGTCAATATTGACCTGGAGATGTTACATGAAAGACAGACTGATGCAGAAGTCAAAGACACAAACTGGTATCCACGGGCATATTTACCACGAGGGTGCAGCCAGCAGGTTGCTCCTGCCTGCAGTAACCTGGTGCCTCTAGTAGTGAGTGAGACAAGTGAACACGCAGGCAAAACATTCTGGTTTTACCAATACTGTACAAGTTTCCTTAAGAAGTTGTACCCACACACCCCCACCCCCCCATTGCCAGGAACAGAGTATTCTCCTAAAGTTTCTGTCCAACAGCTGTTTTATATTCAAGCATAAAAATAAAATTAATACTAACTTATTTTCTTCTGGATGCTACAGGCTCCCTTTTTTAATCTAGAAATTCAATGCATTAACTCTTTATTCTCTTTCAACCCCACTGACAGTCTATGAATTATTACTTTATATTGCAGGGCATCCAGAGGCTCCAGCCAGGGTCAAGGCAACGCGCTAGAATAGAGACAATGGCTCCAGAAAGCTTCTCAGTCCTGGTCTATCAAAATACCCTTTTAGTGGATGCTAAAATGCTTCCTGTTTGTATAAAATAGACTGTTCAGTCTATGTCAATAGCTTCTCTGCTGCTGTTCCCCCAGCAGATTAATTATCAGTCCACCCAGATCTTCTCCTTCACCATATTAATGGATGCAATGTCATTTAAAACATATTAAATACAGCAACATACCAAACTTGAAAATTTGAATAATTTTGGGGGGGGAGGGAGGGGAAGGTCTACACAAAGCTAGGAAGTTTTGCAAACATCGTTCTTTCACCTACCACCCTCCCCTGTATTTTTTTTTTAAACCAATACTGAACTTGGGGGCAATTAATATCCGATACAGTTCTAACAGCAGCAAAATAATTTGTAGCATCTCCTTCAAACCACTGTTTCATACCATCCATCACTTACAGGAAAACACGATCAAGACAGGAGGCTATGAATAACTCTGCTTTTTCTCCAAGATTCAATCTAGACTGCTTCTAAATATGTATAATGCCTAGACTACATTAACACATTAAAGCTTTGTAGATTGCCATCAGTGCTTCTGCGGCTTAATTTCATCTGTCCCTCACAATTCAGATCTTCAACTACTTTCATCCTAAAGAAAATCACTCCACTTTAAATATAAAAACTCATGATGCTCACATAAGCAGATTGCTAAGCATGTTTAAGAGGATATATATTTAAAACCTGGCAGCAAAACTTTATTCCCCTACTAAACAGGAGTATTCTCTCAGATTCTATTGCCTCATTGTTAATAAAAAGCATATTCTATGATCAGTTAAGCTTGAAAAAGTCTGGAAAGGATGATGAGTTTGACAAGTCAAACAATTCAGGAGTAGACTTGGAGAATATAGCAAGTGATAGAAGAGTGAACATTTTAAGCAACTGATAAAAAAAAAAACCAAACCACCACCACAAGGGATTCAGTGTGTTTGTTTTTCACTCCAGCTGCACAAAGGATAGAAAGGCACAGTGCAGTAACACAAAATGGATGCTTTTTTGCAAACACCTCCTTAATTTCCAAACAAGTTTGTCTGTCCGGTTAAAAATTCATTTCCTACTTCCGACTGAAGATTTTTAATTGCTAACACAGATGCTGTTTTCTGCTGATTCAAAAGTAGCAAAAGAATTTAAGACATTCTGTGCCCAAGACAATCCTGCTGCACAAAGTAATTAGAAATGACAGATCACATACACCAGTGCAGGTCCGACGTTTGTACATCAAGTTCTGAAATAAACCTCGGCAGATTCACAGGAGTACTCACCCCAAGCTGAACAAATTCAGCAGCAAAAGCCTGAAAAATAAAACTTGCCAATTTCAGATTAAACACACAAGAACAGCATGTATTAATTATTGGGCAGAAGTTTAAATTTTCCTTTAATCATTTTGAAATGCTTTGAAATCACATGTCTGGTACAGCAGCTCTGAAGGAGCTTTTATCTTTCCGCTGTAACACAGGAGGCATGCTGGAAACCCCAGACAAGATTTTCTACCTTCCAGTTTTGGCATCTCTCCTTTTGAATTAGGTTTCCTAAAGTTGTGCACAGCAAGATATACCACAACTAGTAAAGAAACTGTTTAAGTACGGAAAATAATCACTAAAATTAACAGGAGGAGAAAGTTCTACTTGAAAATTGGGGTCACAGAAAGCCAAGCTTCAGTTTAATACATGTATTTTATATAGTATCCCAAAGCCTCTATGCAAGTACAACAGGTTAAAAATCCTGCCTCTTCTGTGCTACCGAGCTCATGCTTACAGCACGGATAATTACATACAGCATACAAAAGAAGGTAATTAACACACTTCTCACATAAAAACAAACAGCTAGGCTAATGGCATGCAGACCTGTTCTCACACACCACCTTACCCGGAATAATTCACCATTGATACTTGCAAGCACTCACACTGGAGTAATTTATGGATACCACGGTAACATAACTACAGCTCACCAAGTCTTACCTTTCATGAAATTCATGCGACTACTACCTCTCCAAAGTGCGATTTTTCACCACCTCTACCCTATTTCCCCCCCAGCATCCTTCAGAAGTTACCGAGCTTACTTACCGTCAAGACGGGGAAAATAAAAACCTCTGAAAATTAGGTTTTAGGCACGACAGCCCTTCGGCTGTACAACAAAAACAACCAGCTCATCTCTGCCCGAGCACCACAAACAAGCTGGTGGAGTCCCCGCGCTAAGCAGCCTGCTTCCCTTCCTCCGGGCAGGCTGAACCTGGTTATCGCCACGACACCTCCTGTAAACACACAGCCATATGCCTTCTGCAGCTGCAAGTTATTAAACAGGATGAACGTTAACCATTCAGGCATCGACAGCAGGCTAAACATTTTAAACGCATTACAGAAACTACAGCCGGAGAGTTAACCGAATATGGACATTTATTAAGCAGGGAACAGGGAGAATCTGCTCCTTTCTTACCTTAAGCGAAGGGAGGTCTCTGAATTCTAATGCATCTCAGATTTTTCAACTTCAAAAATGTATCGGTTGGTGATTTAAAGTGATTTCCCTCTCCGATTTCCTACAGGGGAGATGTGAAGAAAAAAAAAAGAAAAAAAAAATGAAGTACTTGGGGATCTGCAACAGCCATCAGAGTTGAATTTTTTTCCCCTCTATCTGTAAAAATCCTCTTATTCAGTCCTGTCTGCTCATAAGACAGCACTGCTGACGAATTTCAAGGCTCAGCTCTTGACATGCAGAATCACTGAAGGATCAAGAGCATAAATGTCACTTCCTCTAGGCAGCACATCAACTGCAAAGGAGCCTAATCTGCTCTCCCCACCACAATCCTACCCAATTGAAGAGTAAATCCTGACATCTGCCTCATGCAGAGCTTTCATTAAACGTTTCTGAAGAATTCCAATTTAAAGCCCCTATCTAAAGGATCCCAGTTTTAGCTAAACCATTATGTAGTTTCACTTGAGAAACTGCACAAGTGGAAGAATATAAACTGAAAAGCTAATAAAACAGAAGTCAAAGACTAACCTTGAAACAAATTACAGCTGGCTACATCTGAGTGGTAGCAGAGGCTCTGGAATTATTAAATGAGCTTCAGAAGAGATTTAACTAACCAAATTCCACTGCAATGCTTTTTTTATGGTACGTGTGCCAGTCCCAAAATATTTGCTGTTTTTCCCATCTCCTTTATTGCTTTTGCATATTTCCTAATCAAATCCCACAGGCACAAACCCTATGGAGGCTGGAAGATTTTTTTTTTGACAGTATTTCATAACGTAGTGGCCTAAAGTTCCTTGAAATAGAAATTAGGTGTCATGAACACAACATCCTAAATACATGCTATATGTGGATTAAACAGAAATCAGGACATGAGCATCGACTTGAAACACCATATAATTAACTCCTAAAATGGCATTTTAATGGTCTCTGCCCTTCCTCAACTTGGCAATAGCATGTATAATTACTCTCTTATTAGCTCTCTGCATCCTCCCCTCGCATTCCCTATTTAAAATTAAACAAAACCTCTTCTGTTGGAGTTTGCCTTGACGAAGTCTTGTTTTAAAAGGATTACCCGTCGCTAAAAGCAAACCGGATTCCATAAAAGGAGGTTTATTCGTGCACTTGAAGTCTATTTCTTTAGGTATCTAATACACACCTGGATCTTTTAAAAATCTATTTGAATTTTCTTACTGAATTAGTTCAATAAAGTAAATTTTATCACCCATTAAAATTTATGCCAATGGAACTTGAGCCTGCATGGTATTTCTTCCTATAATCCTCTTGCTGGAGGCTCAATTTAATAAACAAAGGCAGCTCTAATAATTCAAATCTTACTTTCAAAGATGTGATGTGCCTGTCAGAAGCTTTCTGCAACATAGTCAGTACATTTCTTCAATCTCTCTCCAAGGCTTTGCATATGTTTAAGCCTGCGTCTTGCCTTTTGAATGCTGATAACTACTGTGTTTCTTTTCTCTCCTTTAAAGGATTAAACGCAACCACACAGACATTTTTATTAGTGCATCATGCACCATTAAATTGTCAGCTTGTCTTCCATGATTCTCTTTAAAAAAAAATAAATACGTGGCCTTGAAAACATCTTTACAACAAAATACTCATTTTCTTGGCACTTATTTATAAACTGAAGCAAACAAAGCCAAAATCTGACCAACAAAGCACCACATGTATTTTCCTTACAGCCAGGTTGCAGAAGACGAGAACCACTCTACACACAACATGTATTTTTAAAGACCGCACAGTACGTTCACATAACATCTACCAGAAAGCCCTTCACTTGGCTCCCCCAAGAGATTTACTTTTATTATTTAAGAGTTCACCCTACTGCCTTCAAGTGGCAAGGCGAGAACTCCCGCATTTTGCACTCTGGTCATATGGGAACAACTCCCGGAGAAGAAATAGAAGTTTTTAACATGAGAAAGCGGTGATATTTTCGTCCGAGACAGTCCTCTCTACATAAAGGATGGTGCCAACACACGTGCTACATGTCCCACACCAAGAACATGACAGCTTAGGATTCTCTGCAGTTACTTCCTGAGGGCGCTCTGGATTTTTAACACCTCCCTTATTTTTTGTCAGTATTTCTATCTGGGAGTGAATCAGCTCTTTTTCATACACTGCAGCTTCCTTCTCTCAAACTCCAACCTAGCGCCAAAGGTGCCCAAAATTTCCTTCAACGGGGCTGTGCCTTGGCACAATTTTCAACCAGCCCTGGAGCCCTAACTTGAGAAAAAACGGCCAGCACTGTAGAAATTCAGTTCCTGCCCAAATTCTACCCATTTAGAGGGGGTATGATGGGATTTTGCCCATAAAAATCTTGTGTCTCACAAGATCTCTTACCTTGTGTCTCACAACCAGGTTTTAAAAGTAATCAACGTGTTTGAGATGTTTGACTCAGAAGGCGCAAGACCCACTGACACTTTAGATTTGCACATTTCTTCTGTTTTTCAGCATAGGCAGCAAAACTATCCCTGCATCTCTTCATCGAGGAGAATTCCTCTCTAAAGTACTGGTAAAATTCCAGAAACCGTCGTAGTCCTGTTCAACGCTGATGCAAAGATCAGTGCTGGGCAAAGGTCCCCTTGCTCCCCGCTGTCCCCAGATGGGCAGGACCGGGCCGGTTCGTTACAACAGGTCAGCAGAGAATAAACAAGGAGCATCCCTGCAACAGCTTGGACACAGTCAGGAGACTCAATCTGGCCAAGTTATGTTTCTGTCTGCTCCTGGCTTGCGGAAAGAACAGCTGCAGAGCCTGGAAATAAACCCAGGAGATTGCCTGAAGGCTGAGCACGAAGCAGTCAAGCAGGTGCATTACCCCCGTTTCTCCCGCAAGGCGAGAGGCAGCTCAGGCAAACAGCTTGCACCGGGGGCTAGACGAGGGCATCGCTCCAACAGCGAAGAAATCCCCACACGTACCTTCAGGAGAGGGATCGAGATCTTGATGCAGTCAGACATTCAGCCAACTCCACAAGGACTGCGGTAGGTAGAGGCTGAGAGCACAGAAAGCAAGCAGGGGAAGGCACAAGTGACACTTAATGCAGCCCCGAGGGATGGAGAGCGGCTATTTTCTGTTCAGAGGAGCCCAAAGCCACGTTGGAAGCAGCAGCCCAATGTGCTGGCTTCCTCAGGAGGCACCTCAGCAGAAAATCAGTTGACTTGCAGGTTGAACGCAAAATTCATATACACACAGTCGCACATTTATCAAGAGCTTTTACGAATACATGCATAAAATTAAAGATTTCTAACCATCAGCAGAGACAAGTTTTTGCTCTCCAGTCCGAGCCATCTGCTGTGTTTTAAGCTTTGATCCACTCAGCTTCACTTCTCCAAACTCAGCTTCAGCGCTGAAACAAAGCTTTGGATTCCTTTTGTTGTATTTCTGAAATTATAGTGATTCCAGCACGGTTTGGTAAGTCATTAATACATGTACTGGGTGATTAGAAGCCTTTGCTTGCAACCTGCAATTTCAGCACAACCACAGCAGTGTTATCAGATAACATGTTAATAACCTGCTGTGTCTAAATACGGTGTTACAGCGATAGGAACATGCTGGTTTCAAAACGACAAAACAAATAGCCAAGCACGCAGATTTTACACAACCAATTCCAACTCATGACTGAAGATGAAATCTTGTTTCTAGATATAGGCTAACGCTTTATAAAACACTGTGGAAATGCAATATCCTAAAACACAATTAAAACAGCAAGGACTTGCTATGCTTATTTTTAAATTAATTTTTTTTACTATTTTTTTTTTTAATTTAAAAAAAAAGAAAAAAAGGACTACTTGTAACTGCCCACAGCTTGCCTTAGGAGGTACAGCCTTTCCAGTAGCAGGGTAAAGTTGGACAACAGCGTAACTCCAGCTTTTGTACAAAGTTTTAAGATGTTTCCTGGAGGGAGCCTCACATAAAAGAACAAGACTTTTCCATCTTTGATAATGAAAGTTTTGACTGTAAGCAAAGCTAACCAGAAAGGGGACAGGCTAACGAAAGCTACAGAGGAGACAAGTACTCAGCCTCACCAGGAAGGACTTGCAATAGGAGAAGCAAGAGGATCTCATCCAAAGCCTGTCAGGATACATCCCAAAGAGGTAGTCTAAAACCACTTTAACTAATTTTGTTCATATAACTCTCATGAATCCATGAAAATAGCACTTTACCTTCATGCACAGATAGGAGGATTTTATCTCGTTTCTATTAAGCAGAACAGTAAGACCTCATATTTTACTTTGGTGATCTGTGAAACAGTATTTGTTGTTTCTAACGCCCAAGATTATTAAGAGAAAAAAAATCTCTACTCCGCTTCCAGCTGTTGCACATCTCTGACACTGAGCCACATCTACAGGCACAGGCAGGATGCACAATCCCTTCTCCGAGCCGTGTTTTAACATTTTCCCATCTGAGTCAAGAATCTGACAGGTTCAAGTTACACAGTTCAGATCAGGCATCTGACACGGCCATAAACCCCGGGGTCTGAATTTCTGCTCTCATACGATGCCCGTTATCAACGCGGCTCCTCTAAATGTGTCGTGTCCATCCATTGAGACAGATGTCTTTTCCATAACCCAGCGTTTCTGTCGCCTCCCAGATGTACAGGATGGTGGTACGGACAGTCAGAAGAGCAACGTGGAAGCTGCGACCTGATGTCTCAGCTAAGATGCCGAAGGCCAGCAAAGACTCACGGGTTTAAGGTTATCATCAGCCTGCTAGAAGAGGGCAGAGAAGAAAAGGTGCAGGCACAGCAGCCTGCTTTCAGTGCACTGAACACACCAAGTTTCACACTGACATTTGTCATTTATTAAGAGCACTTTTCAATTTAAATGAGGTGGTTAAAGTGATAGCACCCAATTAACTGCTCAGTAGGAGGACGGCATTAATATTCATGAAACATTCAAAGCAGACATGGGATTCCTAATTGTCTGAACCCACATGCAACAAAGATGCACTAATACCCCCCCCAAAAAAATTTTTTTTTTAAAAATCAATATTCATTTCAGTAGCTGATTTGGGTTCCATTCTGATTTTTGCCCATTTAAACACCAGTGTTCAGCTTTACCCAATTGTACTCCTGGTGAGAGGGGAATTCCTGGTCCCATAGGAAGAGGAACCAGCCTGACTCCAGCCCACGGGGTTAAACCCGACTAACCCAGGCGCTGGCTGTTGCAGGAGGTCTCTCAATTTGAGCCACCCAGGCAGTAAAACCGTCCCTCCCAAGTGCTGCCATTCCAGTGTTCAATCCCAACACGGCTGTTTTTTTCTGACTGCAATGTAGTGCAAAATGGTTATTTAGAGTAAAAAAACCAAACAAACAAAAACAAAACACCAAAAAAATGTGCCCATTTAAGAGTGATCTCCTATGTCCTACAAAGTGGGGGCTCTGTTGGGTTACAAAAAATAGGGTCAGACTAAATTATTTTGTAGACAGTTCCAGGCTAACCACAGGGGACCTGCCTGCCTCCGGTCACCGAAGTCGAGCAGGAGCTCCCACAGCTCCCCGAGCAGGGCAAACCTCCGCTGCACAGCGGCAGCATTGTGAGCTTCGCTCTTGCAGCTGTGCTGGTTTTATCGGCGTCTCATTCTCCACCCTCGTCAGACTCATGAGCCTCCCCCACGCAGCCCCAGCCAGCAGGAGCGGGGTGCCAGGGGCTCTGTGCAGACCGCTGCTCCCCATCTAGACAAGCATTACGCCTGCAGTGCAGAACGGTGGAGTAAGAGTTTTTTAAAGCATGTCCCAAGAGAAATGCTTGCAAATAGCGGGAGACTGAATTGTACTTGGATACCAAGGGGGGAATGAGGCTTGCGATGCACAGAAGTGACATCAAACATCACGCAGGACCTGCTGCACTCAATAGAGCAAACTTCATCCCTGGAAGGAGAGGAGCGAGTGCCAGCAGAGGGCACTCAGATGCCAGGAGAGAACAAACCCACCGGGCACAGGGCGTGGGGATGGCTCAGCCAACACCCCCACGGACCGGGAGAGACAGTCCTCAAGCAGTCGCAATTGCAACACGTTCGATCCAAGGTCTAATTTCAGGCTCTCTTCCAGCCACAGCAAAATGCCTCCACTGCCAACTCCTGTTTCAAAGGGTCTCTGCAATCCCACGCACTGGACACAGGTGGGTTTGCTTACCGGAGGATAAGAAACCCCACTCCAGTCCCCGAGAAGTCCTTCCACTTTGGGAAACTAAGGGGAAATGTGCACTACTGCAGTCACACCAGCTGTTAAAATGAAGAGGAAGCAATGTCACAAGTCAAGCCAAGCATCTTGTTAGATATTTTTTACGCTGCAACATTTTGCAAAGAAAGCTTAAATCTTCTTGGAGAAGTGGCCAACTTTATAGCAGCAAAATTTGAAACTCACTGTCAAGCAGGCAAGGAACTTGTTACAATCCCGTGAGAATTAAAATGCAGTGCATCACAAGCCGTATCTCAGCAAGATAACCTCCATTTGCTCAAATGGAAACTGAATGTAAGGACTGAAACCAGTAGGACCAGTTTCAGTTGTAGTTACTTGGGGGAAAAGAAAAAGTTTTACTGGTCAATAGTCCTGGAGCAAGAAGCATTTTACCACAGAGTATTACAGATGATCATTTTGAAGTAGTTGTCACAGCAAGGATTAAGCTTACAGTTACAGCACACATCTCCAAGCAATTGCAATGAGCTGTGCACCTTGGATTGTGCACGGTATAAAATATGTGGGATGAGAACCGCACGCTATATAACCCATGTCAGGGAAAATGCAAATGTTTACATGCATTATAAAAAGGGGGACGATTGATAGTTGTATTTTTTTCATTTACATAGGTTTAAAAACTTATACGTAAGACAGGTTTTTAGGATCACACAGGTGGATTTAAAGCAAAATCAGAATGCGCGATTGACAAGAGACTGGAAAACCAAAAATCCTGTGTGCTGCTCCACCATCACAACAACGTGCACCTCGCAAGCACTGTACCCCTAGCAAACGCTGAGAGAGTAAACCTGACTGTTCCAGGGCTTGAACACCTAGGTTTTCCAGGCACTGAATAGATCAACTTTAGACCTCCTGATACTGTTCCCTTTTTATAAACACACGTGTCAGGAGGTGAAGCAATTTACTAAGTGTCAGAGAAACACAGCATCACCTTAAGTCTTCTGAACATGAAAAATGGCCAACAAAATGTGGCAGTTCTGGGAATGATCTGTAAGCTTTCATTTTCCCAAGCCACCAATACCATAAAATGTAAAAATAATTAAAAAAAAATGTATTTAGGTAAGCGACTTGAGAATTATGTCTTTTAAAAGGTGAGAACCTGATAAATCTCACTCCTGCAAGAGAGCCAATTTTTGCAAATAGCTAAAAAAGTGTTACAATTATGCATTACTATACAGCCTGCAGTGTTGTGGCAGCCCATTTGCATATCTATTACTCTATAAATTTTACAGTCCACAAATACCAAGAATACTTTACTGTTACTGAACGCCGATGCCAAGACTTGCCTTTCCAAGAAAGCTCAGAACTGTGCAAAATCCTTTGTCTAAAGCGTAACATTCACTGCTGGTGTTTACTGTAATTCTCAGCTCTGTGACCCACCCAGCTTAAAGTTTAAGAACAAATTCACCTTCTATGTATGTAATACTTCTGTAAGATACAAGGCACCAAATATTTACTTCCAGATGCAGTTCAAAGATCAAATACGAGTTTAAGGACTAAGTGTGTATTGTGACAGACTTTCTCCATGTTATACCAACAGGGATACATAACCTCCTGTCCAGAGAAGTAATATACTCCGCACTCAGTGATAAAAAAGCCCTCTATTGAAACATCTAGTGGAAGTAAGACCCGTGACTATTGAGGAAAGCATCTGGCAGACATTAAATCCAAAAGCACACCTTTTCTCACATCTGTCCATTCTCACCTCTCAGCAAGGCGCTGATCTGACTCCTACCAACGCGCATTCAAGGTTTTTGATGCTGCATGTCAAAAATGTGTTTGTGCGCGCGCACAGCTTGTTTTGAGATAAGGCCGTTTCCCTACCCAAATATACGCCTTTCAGTAACTACAGAGGGTTAAACACTACGGCATGGGTGTACCTCCCCTCTTTTTTTCCAGTGTGATGTTATTTTGTATATTATGCAAAGGAGTCCAAGCGTTGTGTTAAGTTTTCCATAATTCTTCACTTTTTGTGATAATGTAATAGAAACAGTTCTTTTAAAAGTCTAAGTCCCGGCAGGCTTGATATGAACATTCTCGGAGAGTGCTGTTCATCCTTAAAAACAGGCATTAAACAGCTAAAACATTTGATGTTTGGAAACAAAGTTACCCATCTGCCAAGGGTTTTGGAAGCATTACATACCACGAAAGATTTTCTGTTCTAAAGCCATTTCACGTTAAAGAAAAATCTCCAGACATGCAAAGCTTAAAGCTTAAAAAATAATCCTTTCCACTTACTTCTAGCTCTCCCTTGCAAAAGCGTTTGTTTACTGTGAAGCACCAGTTTTCTGCTGCAAACAGCCACCCATCACATAAGACTGAGTATTTAGATCTACCTTACCTTTACAAAATAATGGCATTTATAAATTAATCATAGCACTTAAAATAACTGACCTACTTTGCTTGGCCACCTAGGATTCACTGCGCGCAAGCATCCAAGCCACAAATTACCACCGTGCCAATGGAAGTGTGAAGGTACTGCACGTCAAGCTGAGATTTCATGGCAAGTTGCGGCACAACCTGTGCTGTGTGCATGCTTAGCCGCCTTCAAAACGCTGCTGCGTGGGCTTGCCAAGCCTCCCAGCGTGAAGGTCCAGTTACCTCCATCAAGCTTCCTCAACAGAAGTGCTACAGTCTGGCTGACCCTGGCATCGGTGGCATGCTCTTACGCACCAGAGGTACTTGGAGCTTCAGCTACAGAGCAGGGATTCTCAGAAAGCTCGTTGTCTGCTGAGGGAAGCACTGAAAATAGCTTAAAAGAAGATAAACAACACATCTCTTGGTTGCAATGCACCCATGAAGCTAGGGACAGGCTTCCGAGGAGAGCGGCTGGAAGACAAGCCCAAGAGCAGGTCGCAGGGAGCACCCTCGCCAGGGGGCAAAGGCAATGTGCTCGTGGTGAGAAATAGCCTGGAGCTTGTGAGGCCACAGGCATCAAGCAGCATTTTTGCAAGCTAAAGAGCAGCGGTACATCTGTCGAGTGCTGGGGGTCCTGGTCTGTTTGGGCCACAGAGGTGACCAAATTCTTACCCTTTTCTAATCCTAAAACCCTGCTGGCTTTAAGTTATCGCGAACATATGGCTGAGCAGGATGAAGCTGCTCCTCCCACCTACCCAAAAGCAAGTAGCTTTTCTGACAGTTTAACTTCCTGGGAAATTCAGGTTTTTCTGGAAGAATACTCGGTGCATGAAAAAATATAGCAAAACCCGCTAAGATGTGGAGGAAGGTGGCTGTCATTGTACAAAGCATGCAGATCTCCGACACCTCGGTTCTGGGGCTGGCAATCTAATTGAGATTTTATCTAAATTCACCTTCTGTATTGCAGCTCCAGTGCAAATTCATCATGTGGGCAAGGAAAAAACTACTCAAAACCAGTTATAACATGAAATAGAGGTGCACAACTCTATTTAAGAATAGATTAGGAAAATCACAACAGCTCCAATTATACTCAGCATCTTCCTTGTTCTTCCACAGAGTCTCATCCTTCATTTTCTTCATCTGTAGAGCAACTATAGCGCTGCTCATGTTGTTCATTTCGTTTTTATTATCAACCAGTAGAAAACCTCACAAGCCTGGGGAATGTTATTTCCAGCAGTTTCTGTGGCTGCGTTTCCGTGGTTAGGATAGCTGCTCACAGCCAGCGGCACCAAAGCAAACCCTGGGCACGCACCTGCGGAGACGGCAGCCCCCGGGCGTGCGCAGGCAGCCCTGCCTGCACATTTATTTTCCCTTTGAGTACAACCAGAGGGTCCCAGAGCAGCCAGTGGATCCCGCTGGCAACCATGCATCACCAAAACGCTTGCCTTCTTTGGAGTATGAAGTATGTGACCTATTTTGGTTTCTCAGCTACATGGAGAAACAGTATACATAAAAAAAACCCCAAAACAACCACATTGAGAAAATTACTTCTCCCTTACTGCAGCAGAAGATGCTCTGATCTCATTTGTTGACATTTATCATTAGGAAGAGAGACATCTGAAAGCCCTACAAGGAGAGCAAAGCTTCTTAGGGTTTTTAAAAAAGCCTATATTAAACAGCAGGGATGGCAAGAGACGATTAGTCCTTCAGCTTGAGATACACAGTACAGTTAGGACAATTTTTTTTTTTTTAAAAGAACTTAACAAAATCAGCTAAGACAACACAACCAGCAGCCTTCTGTATTCAACTTCGTATTCAGGTACCTTTTTAACAGGAGAGCTTGATGAATAAATACGTCTTGAAGTCATAGTCCAGCTTCCCAAAAATCAAAGCCAACATTTTTAACAATATATGCTAAAGAAAAAAAGCAGAAGCATAAACCAAACTGGCACAAACAGGGAAAAAAAAAAAAAAAAAAGGTATTTTCAAAGGCCCCTCCACTTAGAACCACAAGCCAGAACCCTATTTGCAGAAGAGTATGTTGATTTGACAGAGGCTTTTGCAGACGTACGACATCTTCTCTCTCTAAAGTCTTGAGACACTCAGCAACTAAACACATCCAGGTCAGCTCACTAACTATGCTTTGCTTGCTTATGACAACTGGTTGCAAATGCAAACCATGCTCTTAAATAGTAGCTCAATAAGCAATTTAACAATTAATCCTCATATTTGTTCAAATGCTGCTTAAAACAAATCATTAGAAAGAAAATTAAGCCTGCAGCCATCTACTATTTCTTACTCAGTCAAAACAGTATCTAGCCATCTTGTGTAACATCAAACTACACATGGCAATCCAACAGCTTCTCATGGAAAATATGAATGCAAAAAAAAAAAAGTAAAATGAAATATTGTGTGAAGGTTACCTGACTGGATAACCTTCAGGTCCATTTAAACAACTCCACTCTATCTAAAAAATGTGGCAAATACCACAAGCACTCAAAAATTAAATGGAGATACCAACCACCCGGGTTAGGAAGCCTGCAGATCTGAAAGCTTCAGGTGCTTCGTGGGCATGTATCTCACCATAAGCAACAAGAAATGCACTTGTAGGGCATGATTTTTAAAAATTATTTTCTTGCCACAGTTACCTTTGCAGCCTGGATGGCTCTGAACGCCTGCAGCCAAGCTAACATGCTGTTAACGAAGCAGGGTAGGAAGCGCAGTTGACACTCGCCCATTTCGACGGACCGATAGAAACAATTTTTTATTTCTTCAAGCATTGTTTGCAGGAATTAATTGGTATCTTTTGGCATTGTTGAGAAGATTTCTATGGGAAATTCAAATATTCATTAAATATAACAACTGGTAAAAAAAGCTCATGCTGTTCATATTTAGATTTCCTTTTTTCTAGAAGAGAAGGAAAACAGCAAAACCACTTCTTCAGGAAAACCGGAAAACCACACCCAGGAAGAAACAGGGAAATCATTTCACTTTCAGCATAGAAACCACAGCTTAAGAGAAAAAAGGCTGCCTTTTCACAGGCCAGACACGCTTACTGAAGGTGAGGTCAACCTTTGGTATCTCCAAGATCGAGAAGTGCAAATAAAGATCCAGATTTTTCACCTCCGAGGGGAGCCCCACGGCCTCACTGGCTCTAGGAGCTCCTGATAAACCCCTTTTGTTTCAAAACTTTCTGGAATTTCCTGCATACCTTAATACAATTAAAAAGAGGAAAAGAAATGCACCGACAGCCCCATTTCCTGTGCTAGACCAGCTCGGGGAAACTCCTATCAAACTTGCCTGTTCGGAAGGCTTCTCCCTGCAACACACAGCTTAAACTAAACTCACCGGCACCCTACAAGGGACACAGAAAAAGCTCTAATGCTCTGGAATAGACTTCGTTTTTCATGGCAAGAAGCAGGACGGAAAACACTGAGCTTGAATGAAGCCACTTTAGAAGCTAAACCAGGCGTTAACCTTCCCAGTTACAAGAGCCACGTACAAGAAGATCAAGTGCTCTACCGCCAAGTCAAGCTCATTTTATGCTCGCTCACTTCAGCTCTGTTCTTACCTTGCTTTTTTGTGGGTCTATGCATTAGCCCTAAAACCCAGCAAAT
>NW_008824499.1:1351973-1356522 GCF_000699105.1 Pygoscelis adeliae
CCTCCTGAACCGTGGTGCCTCCTCAGTGCCTTCTCCAGGGAACATCCAGGGCAGAAATGCTGGACACAGAAACACTTTGCTCAAGTGAGCTTCGTGAGGCAGACTTTGCTCCTTAATCCAAATCATCTATGCGTGTGTCTCAATCTGGATCCAAACTACATGCACGCTTGCTGAACTTTAAAAATCTTACCTGCTGTTTTACATATTCTGAAACTTAAAGTGCTGTGGAAAGCCCATTTGAAAAGACCCTTAATTAAATAGAAACCTTATTGTTCTCAACCTTGCCAAGGTCAGCAGGAGATACATTTTAAAGCTCAAGCTTTAAAGCTTTTTGGGGTTTTTTTAAAGGTTTTTTTAAACCCTTTTTAAAGGGTTTTGGGGTTTGGTTGGGGTTTTTTTGAGTGGCTAACCTTACTGCTTAGCATTTACGGTTGCTTCAGAAAATTCTGTGTTAAGGTTTTTATTATAATGAAACAGGGATTATATCATTCCTGAAAGAGTTGAGATTCAATGCTCCAAAGTCTCTATCTATACGGTAGATATTGCACGGGCAGCCACATGGGTATTCCCTGAACATGTTAATTTCCAAGAGTGCGACTTTAGACAACAATAAATTCTAACTCCTGAAAATATGGCCAAACCAATTTATTTTGTGATCAACAAGCTACATGTAATCAAGAGTCTGTAAATCAGATTTTATAAAGTGACACCAGCCAACTGGTTCCCATACCAGGGGACACCAGCTGATCTTTAATAATACAAGCAATATAAATGAGGAAAAAAGAAAAGGTGGCATACTTGAGATAAGACACTAATTAAGAGCTCATCTTTGGAATTAGCAGTGAGCTTTCTTTAGAAGGATCTCATTACCATGCACTTTATCGGTCACCTCCAATGTTTCAAATTCAATATTAACATTTAAAACACAGAAGCTATGCACAGTTTTCAAGTAAACTTTGTTAAATATTAGCTAGATCATTACGAAGTCTTTCTATACTGCCGCAGGTTTGCGCAGGCTCACCTGCAGCTCTGTCAGCAAGTACGGCACAAAGTTCGGCAGCAAGGAGGGATTAAAAAGCCAGCAGCCCGCTCCTCATGCACAGAGGACGTGCCACATTCCAGCGCTGTCAAGGCACCATGGAGGAGCAGGAAGCAAAAAGGATGCCAACAGGAGACGAGGTGAAAAAACAGAAGGAAAAGCTGCAACTGTGGAGCACAGGGGGGAGTCAAGAAAATGGCGAGTGCTGATAGGAAAGCAAATTCACATTTCGTTCTAGAAATGCTAAATGAAAATCCAGTGCAACTATAGAAAAGTTGCACTAGGCCTACTTGCATGAGCAAATAGTCCCCAAATACGAGCATTCACTCCCCAAACTTTATTTAGGAGCGCCAGAATTTTAGCATTAGGGAAAAAAAGGAGTATCACAAAATGGCAATATTGTAAAAAGGGGAACATCTTCCGACATTTTAGGTCTGCAGCACAAGGCTAAACCGATGAGTCAACTTGCTTTGAAAACCAGCAGAAATTAGATTCTTAAAGTTTTGACTGCAGCTCAGACATGAAAGCTAGTTCATTAAAAACATACCCAAGTACTAAAGCAACCAGTTTAAGAAACACCGCAAGTAGATGCCTTTTAATCTTATGGCTCAATTAAATGTTCAGAGAAAGACAGCTACTTTAAATGTAACCTCAGTGAAATTCAACTTATTATTTCCCTTTTCTTACCAAAGGAGTAGAGATCCTGAACAGAAAGAAAGAAGAAAACCACCGAAGAACATTAGGCAAAAAGACCATAAAATGGCAGTTTTGATTATCACTTGCTCATGTTACAACGGTACTGCAGGCGACCGTTGCCACTCCTGCCGAATATTATTTTGGGGGGCTTTTTGGTTTTGTTTGGTTTTGGTTTGGGGTTTGTTTTGTTTTTTTTTTTTACACTTTACCTATTTCTCTGAAGCAGTCACCCAAGACCTCTTGTTTACTGCAGCATGTGCACTAGCCATCGACTAGTGCACCTCTTGTTTTTCCTGCTGGAGTAGCACTATAGACTCAGCATTACAAATGGGAGCGCTATTGTTAAAGAATCAATTGGACAATGAAAGAGCTAAGGACACTTGTCTTACAGAAAATTACTGTCAAATGCTGCCAGACCCAGCTTTCCCTCTTTCTGGGCCACCAGCCAGATACTAATCATTTCAGGTCCCTACTAATTTTTAGTCGTGTAACACGCTGCGTGATACAAAAGGGGCAGCTTCATCCAGGCGGTGCTTTAGGATACTTTTATTGATTATTAAAAAAGAAGAAACTGCTACTATCCCAAATGTAGACAGCGACATCATTACCTGCTGAAAAGTTAAAGGACTTCCCGAGGCACCACCTGAAGGGACATGTGCCAGTATCTCCTTATTAAAGCAAGTCTTCTCACCTTTTTAGAGCACAATGTCAAAAGCCATTCCACAAGCTGGGCAGACAAAATAATCGTGGAAGTTACGCCTTATCTTGGTAAGAAGGGATCCGCTTTTTAAAAAAGGTACAAGAGCACCTGGATAATCAAGATGCCTTTGACCTCAATTATATTTATTGATCACCGACTGTATCAGAAGAGTTAGCGGTTCACTGAAGTGAAAACAATGCCTTTAAATAAACAGAGTGCAATATTCCACCCAGATTTCACAACTATGCCAAAGAACATCTTAGTAGGGCAAGGTGCCTCTACAGATATATTAAATATTGTTAAGGCTTGTTACAACTGGTCAAGTTTAGAAGCACATAACGTCCTTAAAAACCTTTCTTGCTTGGCCAGCTCTAACTAGGAGAACCATTAACTACTGGCAACCAGTAGTTGAGCCAAAAGGCTCAAGTTCCTAATAGTAAAAAAAAAAAAAAACCACCAAACAACCACACAACCCCAAAACCCCACACCTTTTGTGTCTGAGGTGCTGCATTCCCCTGAAGCCAACAAGTGCCATGTGGAAGAACCGGACGATCACGCTCCTGTAGGCACACTGATCCTCTTCAACTATCTGGGAAGCTGTGAGGTATTTGCCTTTGCAACATTAAAATTTTGCTTTAAGGTATAATATATTAGCTAAAACTTTGCATCATAACAGCACTATCATGCATCCTTTTTGCAATTCTCAAAACGGGCAGAAGCAGAAGAGCCCACGGATGCTTAAAGCTATCTGCAACTACAACATAAGCACATCTTATTTGTGTTCTCATGACTTTGCCTTACAATAAAGTGCCCAAAACCTCTTTCATTACAAGAGATCTTCCACAATCTCATGTGCAAGGTCTGCAGCAGCTGACCTGTATGCTGTATTTTGAAAGACACAGTACGTGTGATCCTAGAACGTACTGTCCTCATTATCCGAGTACTCACCCGCACTCATTCCAGCCCTTACAAAAAAACATGGCTATTATTTTAATTTTCCCATTCCCAGAGAGCATGTTGATGAGGTTTTCCCCTCTTCACACTGTTCAAGTGGGTGTGAATTCCAGAAGGCAAAATGAAGAGGCCACGTCTCTTTGCATTAAGTCCCATGAAGGAGGGTGACTGCTCCCATACTAACATACCTCCAGCACAAAAATCACTTAGCTGAAGCTTTCCTAGCAAAAATAATTTCATCTTGTTACACCTGCTACAGTGCCCACTTAGAGCACGTAGTGATCCTTCACGTAAATAGGTTTGCAGGTGGCTGTTACTTCGCTGATTCCAGAAACACTGGGAAACCTGCTGTTTGCCGGTACGGAAGCAGTTTCAGAGCTTGGTTTGAGAAGGCTGATGCACCTTAAGCTCCCAGTGAAAAGCTAAAGAATAAGAAAGTATTCTGAGTTGAGTTTAGCTTTATGGACACCCGACTAAGCGTCCCAGCCTTACCGCGAGCGCCTTCATGTTGTTTCTGTTATACCTTGATGTCTCAGGTACAGACACAAATGCACACAAAACACCTTGACGGAGCAAAAGAGCACCCACGCCCGAGCAGGGACAGCCCAGCACCTGACCGGGCCACTTCGGCATTCTCCCTAGGTATATATTCAGACGAGCTGCCTGAGCGGTGCCTCATTCAGTACCGGGAGCCGACCTCTGAAAATATTCACACCCCTCTCACCTAGCAGAAGCTAGGTTGCATGACATGATTAAACACGATTCCTTATTATTCTCCAAGCCTATCCAGATACCGTACACAAACCACGTCGCCCCTCGCCAGGCAACACCCCCACTGCGCTTGCTGAGGCGAAGGAGGCAGCTTCGCCTCCCCTCGAAGAAACACTCCGGCCCTACCAGGACGGGGAGGCCTCAGTTAGCCCAGCTGCTCCTTCTGGAGTTTGGTTCACCTTGAACTGGGGCTCGCAGCGCTGGAATCCCACCGGGTCCCAGAGGGCTCTTCTGCATACTCCTGCAAGCCACAGCCCACGTTCCTGCATTTTCCTGAGCAGGCTCCGAGGGAAATCCCAAACCTCCCAACTTGGGCTGAGCACGCCCGGGCACCGACGGCGCGGGGCGAGGCCGGCTGGCCCCGGCTCCCTCCCCAGCCCGCCCGAGCA